>NW_006399824.1:14011629-14045100 GCF_000299155.1 Elephantulus edwardii | reverse complement strand
GGGTATTTAAGAAGTAATACCAGAAAGGCAACTTTTCAGTCATTAATCTTGAAATTAAATTTGAGGCCATGATCACAGACATAGGCTGTGGACTGATCTTTACTGGTTTGCTTGTACTTAATTAAAGCTGGATGCATTTTCTGGGAAACATTGAAATGGCTTAATATAAGCACCACTTTTATTTTTCATCAGTGTAACTTTTCTAGATAAAAATCAAATGTAATTTTAAATCATCCCTTACATTTCCCCCATTACAAATGCACTGTGGTTTTTATTATAGGAGTAAAAGATATGCAGAGAGAAGAAATAAAAATCATCTATAGTCCCATTACCCAGAGGCGGCCACTGTTAACAGTTTGATTTCATTTACTGTGTTTTCTAGATACTAAGATGCCTCTGGTTATAAACACATTTATTGGGGGAACCGAAATAACTTCATTGGCAATATATACATAATTTAAGGTACAAACTGATTTTACAAAATTAGCAAGTGGCAGGTGGAGCAGGGAATGCATTTTAGAATTGATTTTTAAAGGCCCAACTCTGGTCCTCCTCCTCCAAGAAGACATGTTTCTCCTTGTTTATAGTGAATCATCCTCCAATTGGACACTCTTAAAATTCAATCAAATCCCATTTCCATGCATCACAGTAATCTTTCCATTGTTCTTCCAGTGGTAAAGAGTTTAATTACCTTACATAACTGTGGTGCTTGTTTCAGTTATACCTTGGATTTTAGAAAGTACATTTGAAAAATAGTGAACTTAATACTTTGCCATATGTATTCATTGTGACCAGTTCCCTTAAGGAGCCCCATGGGACGAAGGTATAGATTCTTCAGACATATAAAAATCCTCAGCTACTTTAAAGGCAGTTTGAATGTTGCTTTCATGGTCACTTGTGGTTCCTTGGTAGAATCTGATACCGCAGACCTGGGTTTGATCCAGCCAATGCACAGGTACTTCCTTTGCAGCCATCACCCTCCTTGTGTGGAAGCCGGTCATTGCAGTGATGCTCAGTAAGTTTCAGCAGGCCCCAAGGCACAGAAGGACTAAGAATAAAGGCCTGGTGATCTAACTTCCCAAACTTCACCATTGTAATCCCTGAGAGCATTCTCTTGCCTCAGGGACCAATTTACTCTCAGTTAACAACAGCAGTTTTGCTTTTCCGAGCTCCTGAGAGTTTCCAGGTTCTTCTGACATTTATACTTGTCTCCTGTGGGTGAGTCTTACATACTTTGACCACGTGAGTAGGAGGTGTCAGTCCTCGAGAACAGACAGGCATCATGCTGGGGAAAAGCTAGAGAGTCAGTAAAAGAAAGGAAGACCTTCCTGAGGATAGATTAATACAGTGACCGCAACAATAACCCCAATGATAGTGCAGGAAATGGCAAGATTTCAGTTACTCATTGGGTCACCATTACTCTTCTATCACTTGATGGTGCCTAGCAACAACACCTGTAGGATGTGATTCAGTTATTCAATATCCATTTAAAAATATTGTCTATAGACTAAATGTTGTTTAACCAATATAATATAAAACAAGACGACTATATTGTTTGTGATGGGTGGATATTTCCATGAATTCTGCCCTCATTTTATTATTTCTCCTTGGTAATTACTCTGTTACTTTTGTAGAAGTTCCGGTTTGCTTAAAAATGGCATCTTTTTTTTATTTCTAAGATATTTTAAGAGGGCAGCCATCTTCCTGTCCTTGGACAGTATTTTTTTTTTCTTTTAAAAAAAATTAAGTATAAGAGTGCATTTACCTCTTATTAGATTTAACATTGTGAGATTTAGGTCAGTCTTTGGCCTTTTGAGAGCTTTTAGCTCTTGAATCTAATGCATTTGGATTCACTCTTCCAGCTATGTCAGCTGCAAGTTGGAGAAATCATCTGCATTTTTATTCAAGTAGTTGATTGAAACAAGCAACCAAGCAAACACAGGTCATTCTTAGTATTTGCATTTCTTTTTATAAGGTTTATGTTCCTTAACCTGCTTCTTATGTGTCTTAAGGGAAAAGGTTTTACTAGTTTATATTTGTTTTTGTCCAGGACTCTTAGTCCAGAGTACATTTTTGATGGCTCCATTGGCCTTCAGTGAATTGTGACTGTCCTGCCTTGACTGTGGGGAGCTTTCATGGCCTAATCAATAGGTATTTGTGCTGCAAGCTCAAGGGCCCTGAGTTTGAATCCACCAAGCTACTCTGCAGGAGAAAAATGGGCAGCCTCCTCCTTTGAAATGTATTACCTCTGAAAACCTGCTAGAGGGTCAGCTATGAGTTAGCTCCAATTCAGAAATGAAGTTAAGGTTTGAGGTTATTATATGGCAGTATTAGAGATGGCTTATTCCAGAGCTATTACCTGGTTAAGAGTTTGTAGATCTTCAAATACACCAAGTTTATGTTCCACAGGAAGTTATGTTCCATAAGAAGTTGAACATGGTAAGCAAGTACATAAATACACATAATGCTCATATTCTATGTGTTTGCATATTATACATATGTTTGGAATAGCAATTGCATAAAACAATACTTAATCTTATGGCAAATTAATACACTCTGTCATTTCCATTCATCTATTTTATTATTTTACAATGTCAGTTGCAACCTATCTAATTGATTTTGGAATTTTATTGTTGCTATTGGTGTCTTATTAATGATTTAAAACTCAGTTTGAAAAACACTGACCTCATTGTGGGATTGGCTGGGGCAGAGAGAATGTGCAATAGTAAATAAAAAATAATAGTAAACATTTTTTTAAAAAACCTACTAACCTATAAAATCTGTTAATTTCGAGCTGATGCCTTTTTCTTGGCTAAAGACCCAATTTTCAACATTTACCAAGCACTAAGAGATCAGAATTTGGGTAATTGTTACTTAGATTCTCGTCAACCTTGAAATAAGACCTACAGATTATCTTGTGTTTCTTGTCCAACGTCTTAACAGTGAACCCTTTCAAGGTATCCTCTTTCTAAGGCACCAGTAAGGGGCATTTCTGTGTTCTCTGGTAATCTAATATAAAGTATTGTCATATATAATTATGCCACTTAAGTCTAAAATAAAAAGAAAACCTCACAATGTAGTCCATCTGTGATATAATGTCCTTAATCTTGCTGCTCTCTCTATAAACCATGGGGGTTTTTTTCAGAATTTCTTCTTTAGGCATTGTCTGAAATCGGGGTGTTACTCCTTGGTGGAGAAAGAGCAGTGATTTCCTGCCTCTTCACCCCGGACTTGGGAGAAACTGCTTTATAACATCCAAAAGACAAAGAAATGCTTCTATTTATAAGCTTCATATGGTTGCTAAAGTTTTAACCAAAGTGAATAGAACAATAATAAATTGCTTTCACATTTCTGTCTATAGAATTGTTTATTTAGCATTTTCAGTAAAACAAGAGACCTTCCATCCGCATGAAAAGACTGTATTTTGATTGCCTGGGAGATTTGAAATGATTTCTAATCTTGCCACAACTGTCTTCTGCTGTATAAATGAAATGTTTCATTTTCCAGGAGACTGTCAGGTTATGTGGAAGACAGTTCATTCAGTGCTCTGCACCCTCTCTCCCTTAAAAATAAAGTGCTTTGCTTTGTATTTTCTGAGAGAACAATGGCATTATTTCTTCTATTTGAAGGTACATTTTTCAGCAAGTCCTAAAATGCTTCTTTTTTAGCAGTTCCTTTGTTCCATGGAGTTGCTCATAGAATTCTCTTCCTTGGTTCATTACCAAGAGTTGCAACTTTTGTGGAATGGTCAAACTGTCCCCTGGCATTGGGAGAAGTATCTCAAATGTCACTTGGAGCAATATCATCAACCTCTCCTGCACCTCTTGGGTGAGGAGATATATACATCAATAAACTTCTTTATTAAAATAGTGAGGCCTTTTCTTGGAAGTTAGACAGACTACCCCAAGGGACCTGCCATTTCTACAAAGTGTGGAGAAGTAGATGGAGTTTACCAGTCTTCCTTGACCCTGGTGCTTAGCATTTTCAAATTATCTATTTACCCTTATTACATAAGTTATTTCAAATTACTTATGTACTCTGTATTGCTGCTGATCTCCAGACCTGCTTGCCATAAGTGTGCAAAGAAACACAACTCTTGAATGACATTGGACCCAGCCGGTTTTCACTCCTATGACCCTCATGTTCTTACAGTCAGCTGACATTGGCATTTCCCCAGTTGATTCTTCTAGGCTCTTAATTTTGTTAAGAAATAGCCCTCTGTTTTGTTTTCTTGCACTAAAAATACTTGATGTTCACATTCAATTACTAGCAAGCTTTTCTCTGTCTAACTAACACACTTAATAAAACAATTTTTTTCAGAATTACAATTTAAAGTACTTGAAAAACAACCCGTCACTGACAAGTTGGAACCAACTCGTAGTTGACCCTTCAGCTAATTTTCAGAGGCTGTAAATCACACGAGATGGCCCTTTTCACCCCCCTAAGAACACCAGCTGGATTTGAACACCATGCCTTTGGGTTGACAGTGTAGCTCTACCCACTAGGCCATCAGAGGTCCCTTTTAAAGCACTGGAATCAGGTTGTAGGCATATATTATGTCTTACTGTGACCAGAAAAGTGACTAACGTCCTAGCAGAGAAGACCAGTTAGCCAGTCCATTAATTATGCTAATATGATCAGTTACATTTAATCAATATATTCTGCCTTGATCAGCCACAGTGAAAGACTTGCAAACCTGATTTGTAATGTGAAATTCAGATACACTTATAAATGCCAATAGCATTTATTTATTTAGAGTCACCGGTTGATGAAAAAGCTCTTACTTAAATAAATTGACTTTGAAAATAAGGATGCAAACAGAAAACATAACTCATTCATTCATTTTTATGATCGTTGCTCCCCGCTGTGAACATTAGCCTTTGGCATCTGATCTTTAACCGTAATCTATGGTTAGATATACCAGGGGCACTGGAGGAATGCGAAGGTGAATTCAAATTGGATAATGCCTGAGAATTCCAGTTAAAACAAGGTTCACTGAAATCTAAAACAAACTGTAATATAGACAAAGGAATTGTTATTATAGATTAAATGTATGTCAGAGATATAGAAGGATTATTGTGTCTGTTTCAGATGTAATTTCATGCCTGGGAATTTACATTGAAGGAAAAAATGGTCTGGATCCCATTAGCGAAAGCTCTGTTTTGCTGTCAGTTTAATTAAATGGAAACTGCTGGCGAGGACAGAGGAGGTTGATAGAAGCAATACTATTTTGTATGTTGGAACAGGAAACTGTTAGGTCTTCCAGTTTGAAAAAGATACAAAAATGAAACCTGTGATTCATTTTTTGTTTACAAACTCCCTGCTAGTTTACAATGACCTTAGTGATAAATTAACTCCAACAAGTTATACACAGGGTGCAGCAGGACAATGGCTTGGATCCCAAGGTATGAAAGGCTAATCTCTGATGAAGAAGGTAGAATTTAGTTCAATGTGACTTTCCTCCCTAAATAATGCATTCTTCAAAAATATAATTGCTTCCTTTGATTTCTTTTTCTGTAAGTAGATTGAGGAGGAGAGGGGAGGGGTTTCTGTTTGCTTTTGAAAATGTGCTTGTTGCTTGGTTGGGTGCAGCAAAAGAGAGAAGAATAGGGGGAGAAGGAGAAAAAGCGAGACCCTGGAATGGTGATTTATCTGTTAAGTGTGTTTGGCACCCTGCCTTTTGGCTGGGATTTTTTAGAGAAACATATTTGGTTTACTTTAATGGGCAAAAGCTTTGAACCTCATTTTGTACGGGGGGCGGAGGGGGGAAGAGCATGTTTTCTTTTCCCTTTTTTCAGTTCAGTTTATTATATCTTGACATTCTGTCTCGTAATTGAATCGTAATTCTGAATTTAGAGTAGAGGAGAAGGAAATTTAAATCCATATTCCCTTCCCTCCTTATGTTTCACAGAAAAGGATCCTCAGGTTTTATCTCTCTTATACGGCCACCCTTTGAACTGGCACAGAACTCCCCCCCTACCCCCAGCGACTGTTTAATTTTGCTGGAGCTGTGTGGCTTTCTTTGTACCTTGGACTGTGCTGTGGTTTGCTGATATGTTGTTGATTTTAATAACGAGAAGACAGTATTTGCTAGTGCAAGAAAGCTTTCAATCTCAGGGAAACAACAAATGCAAACACTAATGGGGTGTGTGTGTGTGTGTGTAAATATGTATCTTTATGGATCTTTCACACAGCTATGTTGTCATTGAGCTCCAGTGGCCTAGTAGAATGTGGTTCAAATCTACCAGTTGCGGTCTCCTCCTGTGTCGTTCAGCTGCCTCTAAAAACCCACTTGAGGGTCCATTATGAGTTGATTTTGACTTGATGGTATTTAACAACAATGTTATTATTACTAGTTATATATATTTTTCGATTACATTACCTCACTTAGGAGCCCTGGTAGCGCAGCAAGTTAGTTCATAGTTGTCAAATGAGAGGTTATGGGTTTGAATCCACCCAGCAGCTGTGTGGGAGAGAGATCTGACAATATATTCCTTTAAAAATTACTTTTAAAAAAATTACACACAAAGAAACAACAAAACAAACTTTTGGTCCATGAGTAAATTCTGACTCATGATGACTCCATTGGTTTATGAGTGTATAAACAGGAAGAGAGTGCCTATTTTTCTCCCTCTGAGCCTCTAGGGGATTTGAACTCCCAGAGGTGCAGCCTCACTATAGATTATACCAGATTATTTTCCAGAATTGTGTCCTGCAAAGGTTGTAGCCCAGAAAACCTGGTGGGGCAATTCTCTGCCACAGGGGATCTTACTAGTTGAAATTGGCTCCACAACTCACAACAACAGCATTCTCTTCCTACTTAATGTTTAGAGGAATTTTCCAGAGTTAAAGTATGCAAGTTGGATATGATATTTTGAGAAGGTCTGAGCTCGTATCTGGACCATCCAGCATTGGAGAATTTACATGCAGTCATTGTCTTCCCATGTCCACATTTTGTGTTCTTCATTTCTTTTAGTTATACGTATTTTCTTATAGTAAAAGCAATGGATGCTTATTGCAACACAAATAAACAGAAAATGATTTTTAAATGACTTGGAATACCATCATGTTGGAAATCACCAGGATTGATATTTTATGATCTCTTACTCCAGTCTTCTTCTTCTTGTCTGCTGTCAAGTCTTAACCAACTCATAGCTGACCTCCAGCATGTTTTCAGAGGCTGTAAATTTAGTGAGAGGACACTTTCCATCTTTCTTCCTAGTAGCACATGGTAGATTTGAACCTCCAGCCTTTGGTTTGGCAGTACTCACTAGGCCACTGTAGCTCCCTCAATCTTCTTACTTTGCCTGTATATGAATTGTTTAATTGTACCTTGAGTTTTATGTAATGTTCTTCCCCGCTTTGTCTTATTTCCCCACAACAGATAGAGATATTCACATACAGCATTTTAATGACCAACCTCATTGGGGAGCTGTTGTTATGGTGTATTGTCAACTTGGAATTTACCCATAGCTGACCCTCCAGAGGGTTTTCAGAGGCAGTTAATCAAACAGAGGAGATTGCCTATCCTTCTCTCCTGGAGCCACTGGGGGCCTGGTACTGCTTGCTTTCAGGATTTCAGTGCAGCTGCTTGCCACTAGGGCACCAGAGCTCCCTCACTGGGGAGTACCATCATTTATGCGACTACTCATTTTGGAGTTCTGGTGGCTTCATGGGTAAGAAGTTGCACTGCCAACCCATGGACAGGCGGTTTGAATCCATAAACTGCCCTGAGGGAGCAAGATGGAAAATCTTCTCCTTTGTGACTTACAGTCTTTAAAAACTCACTGGAGGGTCAGCTATGAGTCATTTCTGACTCAAAGGCAATGAGTAGTAGTAATAGTAGTATTCACCCCTCATATTGTTGGGCTTCTAGAATATTTCCCAGCTTTTCATAATTTTAAACTTCCAAGGAACATCCTAATAGTTAAGCCATTATCGTTATCCTTGATTATTTCCTTAGGATAAACTCCCAGAAGTAGGAATTAGGAAATCAAAGGTGATAAACAAAATACTAAGAATTTTACTAAGTGATGGCCAAATTGTAAAGAGCATTTTCAATAGAGCTTGAAGAGGGTGTATATTGATATTCTACATGTATTTGACACTGTTGTTGTTTTTGTTGTTGTGTACCATAGAGTCAAAACTGACCCAGAGTCAGCCCTCTCATGGGTTCTCAGAGGTAGTTCATCACATGGGAGGAGATTGCCCATCCTTCCGCAGAACAGGTGGTGGCCTCGAACCATGTAGTGCAGCTTCTTGCCACTAGGCCACAAGAGCTCATTATTTGGCACTACTGAAGCCAATATAAAATGAATAAGGTTTTCAGTAGAAGTAGGCATATTTTAAGAGATACCAGTCTTTGGTAGACTTGTTCTTTGTTTGGAGAACGTGCTTCTATGCTCAGAATTCTTTCTTCAGATAATGAGTAGGAAATACAACGGAACTCTGAACCTCTGTCCACTCCACCAGCCCCGGACTCCACCAGCGCCCCCTGGAAGCTTCTGTTTGCACTAGGAAGACCTGGGTGCATAAAGGCTGCTAATGAAAGTTCCATGTTTGAGCCTACCTAAAGGCACTTCTGGGGAAAGGCCTGCTCTTCCATTTCTGGGGGGAAAACCCACAAAACAGCTATTGAGAAAAGCCCATGGAACATAGTTCTATTCTGGCACACGGATTACTCTGAGTCGGAGTTGACTTTAACATGTCTAGTTTATTTTATTTGCACCAACTCCATGAGGTATGTGTATGGTGGGTATTGTGGGAGGTTAGTCCTAGGAGAACTAGTTAATGATAATCATATTCACTGCTTTTGAGTTGAAACAAACTCATAGTGGACCCTCCAATGGGTTTTCAGAGGCTGTAGTTTGCACAGGAGGAGATTTGCCATCATTTTCCCATGGAGCAGTAGATACATTGAAACAAGCTACTTTTGGGTTGGCAGCACAACTCACCAGAGCTCTCTAGTTAACTATTGTTGCGGAGCTCTGGTGGCCTAGTGGCAAGAAGCTGCACTGCAATCCCAGAGGAACACGGTTCGAATCCACCAGATGCTCTGCGGGAGAAGGAGGCGCAATATCCTCCTGTACCAGTCAGATCTGATTTGACGGTACACGCACACAAAATAATAAAAAAAAAATTAAAAAAAAACCAAAAAACTATTGTTGCTGACCCTCTAGCAGGTTTTCAGAGGCAGTAAATTGCACAGGAAGAGATTGCCCATCCTTCTCCCATGGAGCATTTCGTGGATTCGAACCACGTTCCTTTGGGATTGCAGCAAAGCTTCTCACCACTAAGCCAATAGAGCTCTTTCGTTAAGTACAAGCTGGGATGTTTATGAAAAGGTTGACCTAAAAATCAGTGAGCATTTTTCCTAATGATGTCATGGTGGTGATATCAGAGACTCAGGCTCCAGGGAGTTTTCTCCTAGAAGACTTTATTATAAAATCATTCAATACTGGAACATTCATTCTCCCTCTGACTGTCTTTTCTCAATGTGACACGAACAAGAATACATCAAAATTTTAATAAAATAGGACTGATATGTGAATGCATATGTGTACACATACACACAGCCCCTCCTTCCCTGCATCAGATACTGGTATAAAAAAAGAGGCTAGGGGAGGCTTTTAATCTTTGTTATTGATTTTCTGTGTGCACAATTTTATCTAAAGAGTAGGGTTTACCAACCATTGTGGAGCTAGGCTTTAAGACCAATAAAAAGCTTTGGCCCTAAGAAAATAAAATGAGATATTCGGGCAGCCAGTTTATTTTAATTTCTTTTCTTATCCACTTCATGACAGTATTTCAAATAATTATGTTGATTTATGATTACAGATAATTTTAAGATGTAGGATGCTCTTGCTAGGGCCCAGCAAAAGTTTATAGTATCTGGCCTTATCCAATTATAAAATTGAGTGGAGTCACGTAATGATTCCCTAGCTAAAATATCAATCACGGGGTAGAATTTTGTGATGCCTATACTGTGAGGCTATTTTGAGCTTCTCTCTTTAAGGCACCCTCACATCTGAATATGCTCACTTGGCTTTCGTTTTAACATGTAAGAGCACATGAAACTTTGGCTAAATTTAGCCTTCCGAGCCTAATGCACAGGCCCGTTGACAGCGAAAGGGGGATATGTTGATCACGAGCAGAATATGATAGACTAGAGTAGTTATTTCCTCCACAAAATGAGCATCTTACATTATTTGTACACATTACACAAAGTATTTGGCTGTGCCGTTGTCATGACACAACAAAGATCATGTTTAATTTGAAACAGTATCCCCCAGGGTCGTCTTTGTTCCTTCAAGCTTTTTTGGGGGGCTACTAAAACAACCTTGATTTGCTGCTGCAGTTAACAACAGCACTTTAAAGGGAAGGGGGGAGGTAGAAACGAGAGAGAATAAAAGGACAAGCTGAGCTCGTAGACAGACCTTTCTCCTCATTTCCATCCTCTAGCGTTCCAGAAATTATGGTAAAGACACATGAGATGGAAATGCTGAAATAAGTCACTTATTGAAATAAATCCCTTATTTCACTAGTCCTCACATATTGTTCACATAACTGTTTATTTACAATAATTTGAGTAATCTCAGAATTCTTCCTGAAGCTTTTTCTCTTCCCCCCACCCCCCTTTTCTTTTCTTTCTGGGCCAGGATAAAAAAGTACAGCTTTAAAATATTTCTCCTAAAATAAATTTGAGACGGTCTCATTTGTAGTCCGCAGGGCCGTGATTGCTTGCAGACACACTGGAAATTTACATGCGCTTTTCTCCTTTATAAAACACTGATCTGTTCATATCATTAGTTCCCTCATGACTAGTGTTTGGCTGCCCGCCAAGCGGTCTAAATCTGTAGTTGTAAATCGTGAGTTGAAATAGCAGAAAGTGGATTTGTAACTTAAAAAGTGTAAACAGTTTGGAAAATGAAGTAATTTTGGAGTATGATTGATTGCCTTGTGATTGTACTTTAAATTAGCCTGGGGTCTCGGGGGCAGATATGCTCTCTAACTGCTTATTATACATTTTCAGTTTTCGAAGGAATAATAGCATTGTTGGTAGGCTTTTAAACAATGTATGCATCTCCTGGAGTGACCTTTTAGGAAATGAATAGTTTTATTGTGTGTCCATTACTTTGCCTGAAACAACATTTTTGAGTTATTAATTTGACTTGTTCTATAAATAAAGAATTCAAAATGCAAAGCAGCTGTGCAGCTCAGAGCACTGTATATCACGCCTGCGCTTTAGAGCCACCGTTTGAGATTAATAATCCACAGAACAAATGGCTTCTTGGGTGATAAATTAATAATGTTTTCTGGAGCCCATGGTTACCAAAGATTAGCCTTTCAATATTGTAGGAGCTAGAAATTATGATTGCAGAGGACAATCAAATAGTGGGCACTGAACGTGAAGTCTGATTGTTTTAAGGGATTTCAATTCACTTACTGGCATAAATAGACTAGAGGAATAGGCCAGTGTTGAGTGTCTGAGCAAAGACGTGGGATTAGAATGTCTAGATTTGCCAACTGATTAATCTAGTACAAATTGTTAACCCTCCAACTCTCAGTTTTCTCATCATTAAAATGGGTTTCTATAGGAATTTCAACGTTGATAAATAGTTGCAAAATTCAAATGAGAGAAGATGCAAAAAAACATAGTAAGTGGAAAACGGTCTATATTGTGCTGGATTACTCTTATTTGTGTCATTGTAGTGACTGTGATAGCTTTGTTACCTGTTGATATTACGAATGGCAAGACTTCAGTATGAATTCCCAGCAACAGTCAAATTCACTATTTGTTTTCATACAACACAAGTCTAGGAATAGTTTGGTGTCTTTTGTGGTGCTAGTACTAGAATTCTAGTTTTTGTTTATGGAAACAATTTTCCCAGTATAGCCTTTTCTTTGTATTTGCTACTTCTTGTGTAACTCAACATGTCTTGGGGGTAACATTTTGTTCCCTTGTTTAGAAATGAAGAATTTTGGTTTCATACGGGTCCTCCTGAGTCGGAATGGCCTCAAGGGCGTCGTGGAAGCCTTTAGTGTTGCTTTGGCTACATGTTGTGCCTGCCCTGTGATGGGCAACTTCGGGGACACAGCGGAGATAGATGTACTTTTTGCCTTTGCAAGAGTTCAAGCCTGCAGGCAGCACTTTGCCACAGAACTTCCTGAAGCAATAGAACATTTCTAAGTGCACCTGAACTATGCACTAAGATTCCACTGGCCACATCTGGCTAGTGACCATTCCACAGAAGCCCTGATGGTGTTGACCACAACATGTTGTACAGTTAGGCCAAAGGCTACCTCTCTGCTCATTCCAATTCACCAAGGGCTCTGTGGGGGGATAGAAGGACGAACTCCATCCTTTTGACTTACAGCCTTGGAAACCCAGTGGAAGGTCCAGCTATGAGTTGGTTCCCACTGGACGTCAATGAGAGAGAGAGAGAGGAGCTACTGTAACTGAGTCACTGAAGTTTTAATTTTATTTAATAGTGAATTTCACTCTAAATAACCCCATGTGGCTAGTGACAATTGTATTGGGCAGTTCAGCTTCAGAGTAAAAATGTGCTAATTTAATTTAATTGCCAGTCGAGAAGGTATGGTAGCACTCAGCATTTTGTTAGCTCGTGGAAATCAAATCACCCGTGTTCCTTTTCTCTTTAATGAGGCACACCACCAAAGCTAAAAAAGAAAAAAGGGGGGGAATTTGGACAGTGCCAGTGTGAAAAAGCATGCATTGCTTTTAAATGTGTGTGCTATTGAAACAGGTAATTGGTGTTTATTGATGGGAAGAATGAATAAAATCCTCACACTTGGGTGATCTGGCAAAGGCAGGTGGTGTTCCTGAAGCAGAGGCTGAATGGGAGGATGCCCCAGCCAAGTCACCAGGGAAGTTTATTTGGTTCTCGCCTGATGAGTGAAGTCCCTGGGTGATACAAAGGATTATCAAAAGACTGGACTGGAGACCACCGAGAGATTCCTACGAGGAAAGGCCTGGTGATCTACTTCTGACGACCTTAAGGCAACGTCCAGTAAAGGGTTAATTTGATATTGTAATTAATATAATGAAAGATCTCACTCAAAAATCATTGCCTCAAGTCTGAACCAACTCATAGCTGGGCCTCCAGCAGGTTTTCAGGGGCTGTAAATCATACAGGAGGCAAATGCTTATCCTTCCTCCTCAAAGCCTCTGGTGGGTTTGAACCGCCAGCGAGGTGCTGCCCCTGGGTTAGCAGCACAACTCAACTCCCTACTGACTGTGCCACCAAAGTCCCTGATAAACCAGAAAAACTTTAAAAGAAAAAAACGCAAACTGGAGAAGTGGCAGCTGGAGGGGGTAGGGGCTCTGAAGAGGTGGGACTTGGAGAAGGCCCCACTGGTTTAAAACCCCATCATGTTTAAGATTTGTATGAGTGGGAGGGGCTGAGGGACTCCTTTGTTCAGTTTGGGAAGCTGTCTGGACCCCAAAATGCAGCAAGCCAAGCCTTCTATGCTCAGGTCCCTTGGAGAACCCTCTAGGTGACCCCTCTTCACGGGTGGTTGCTCATGGTGGCTCTGCCCCCATTCTTCTGCATCTTTGGACAGTGGCGCCTCTTTGCAAGTGACCCAGGTTCCTCAAAGTCCTCTCTTAAGTTCCTCCACTAGTGAGTTTCCTCTGGGAGAGGAAGCAGCTTTTGGCATTGCAGAACAGTTATTTAAATACTTGTGGTGAAAAGTCTAATATTAGAGCAAGAGCAAAGAGAGATCATGGAATCCAATCTCCTTATTTTGGTTTTTTATTTTTTAAATTAAACATTCCTGGTGAGCAAGAGTGGATCTTACTAAGGATTTCTCAGAGTAGATGGGGGAGAACTTGGTTTACACTCTGCACCCCAGCTGCTGTTCCAGTGGGATCATTCCCATTCATATGTCTTGTTGCACCCGGTCCCAACTAGCCGCCAACTGAGGGCTTCCTTTCCATTACCCTCTGTGAAAACCACCTCCCCACCTTCTCAGAGCAACGGCGCTCATCCCAGCCCCGCCGCCAAATTTATATCCCCATATGCAGGCCCTCTGGTGGCCTAGAGCATCAAGACTTGTGCCTTCAACCCAAAGGCAGGCAGGTCAAAACCACCAGCTGTTCCTCAGGACAAAGATGAGCAGTCTCCTCATTGTGTGATTTACCGCTTCTGAAAACCCAGTGGAGGTTCATCTCTGAGTTGATTCTGCCTGGACAACAACTAAACACTCTACATATAGTCAGCAGCTATGAGGGCATCCCTATGCCTCCGGACAGCTTGCCCAGGTGCTTGAATCACTTGCTGTTGAGTTGACTCCAGCCCCTGCGTGCAAGAGCAGAACTGTGTTCTGTGGGGTCTTCAGTGGCTGATCTTTCGGCCGTAGTGTGCCAGCCTTTTCTTCTGCAGCACCTCTAATTAGACTTACGCTCTAATCTTTCAGTTTGCAACCGAGTACACGACCATCCGCAGCACCCTCACATGGATTCTAGATGCTATACCCAGAGCCCACAAGACTGCTAGAGGCCCAGAGAAATGTTTTAAAACAAGACAAAAAAAGCAACAATCTTTCATGTTAAATATATTTGAAAAACTAATAGTTGTCTAAAATGCAAAACATTGCCATTAAAATGACTCATGCTGACACACACACACACACACACACACACACACACGTGGATTTTTGAGGCTATAAATCATGTGGGAGGAGATTGTCGGTCTTTCCCTGAGCTGCTGGTGGATTTGAACCCCCATAGAGATGTCACCTGTGGTTTAGCCGACAACTCCGTATGGACTACCCCACCAGAGATCTCTAGTAACTACAGAGTTGTCGTCATACAAGTGAAGTTGTTAAATTATCCTTTTTAATAGGTTTTCTTTTTCCTATAGAGAAGGGCCCAGGAATGGCAGCCTTTGAAATTCACAGTGCACCTACATTTATCTGTCCCTATATTCCTGAGAAGAAAGTGACCAATATTTTGCAGAGCTGGCCACCAAGGCCCTGGGAGGGGAGGTGGTTTGCCCCAACTCACAAAGCCAGGAGCCACTTCATGTTGCTTCCCGCAGCCTGCTGCCTCAACAGACAGCAGAGAGATTTCTTCTTAAAATGCTTTATTTCAGGGCTGGTTTTTCCTAACTGTAATGTAATTGTCCTTTAATCAATATAAAATTTCCTGTGGAACAACTGGAAGGGGTGGGGAGGAGAGAAGCCCAGCAAATGTGAATTGTTGTTTATTTGTCTCTCTTAAACAATGTTTCACGTTAAACCAGCTGCAAATGAAATGAGTTGTATTATAACCATAGTGGAAAAATAGCTGCTGATCTCATAAATTCATCCAGTTTCCTGGTTGCAAAGGCCTCTCTCAAAAATAATCAGTGGCGCTGCAGCGTTAGGTAAATATACCTACCTCCACTTGGTAGGGAGTGGAGGAATTAGAATTACAAACCCAGAATGGGCCCCTTTCTGCCTGCTTTAGGTGGCAGGCTCCATTCTAACCAGTGCAGGAAAGCAGAGGGTCACAGCTTACTGGGGACAGAGACACAAATGCATCTTTCTGTATGATGCCTGACTCTCAAACGTCATCATGTAACAGATAGCTTCTCTGGGCCTCTCCCTGCCCAGCACCCAGCTCTGCTCTGGAGCAGCATCTGCCTTTGTCTCCTGGGTTTATCTGGGGGTGGAGACTTTAACTGAGATGCCTTGAGTAGCGGCTGTGACTGCAGGCATTGGAATCAGACAGACCTGAGTTCTAATGTGACTTTGGGCAGCTTCCTTAATCTCTCTAAGCCTCAATTTCCTCATCCACGAAATGGCAGCAGAGAGCATATTCCTCACAGGGTTGTTGCAATAATTAGATACATATTAAAGGCTTAACACCTGCCTGTCTGTGTGGTGTGTTCAATAATGGCAGCTCTACTGGAGTGGGACAGTTTGGGATAACTGAATGGACTGACGAGTAGCCAGTTTCTTTTTCTTTTCTTTTCGACTTTGGCTTTTAGGCATTGTGATGGCTGTGGTGGTAATAAACACCAGGACATGGAGCATTTGGTATTTTGCAGACTGGATTGTATCTTACCTGTCTAAGTGTGTTTAGACTTAATGGGGAAAATGGTTTTGAATCAATTGCATTTGAATGTCATCAAGAATGGAGCAAGTTTGCCAGTTTTCAGAACTCCTCAAATCCTACCTACAACACCTACCTTTCAGTGACACTCTCTTAACACTTGTCAGCTATGTTATGTTGGGCACATGAGGATGTTATTAAGCATAGAAGAAACACCTGACCTTGAGGTTCCTAAACTCCATCATATTGCTGTCAGAGGCCCCCAGAGGAGAGACGACTTCTGTCACCACCCACTGAAGTTTCTAAAGAGTTTCACTTGTTGTCTTTATTAGTGTCTCACTGGAAACAAACAACATTTAAAAGATATTTTTTTTTCTTTGCATACTTAGAAAGCTTATTTAAATCCACGTAATGAGACACTCTCAATAAAATAGTCATTCACACTTCTCGATGTGTTGGCGAAGGCAGCGTCACCGTTGGGGTGTTGGATGGAATCAGTTCCCACACACTCCCGTGTGTAGTGTGTGTGTGTGTGTGGGGGGGTTACTAAACAAATGTTACTACAAAAAATAATGGGGGGTTTGCCAGAGCTTTTGGAAGCACCAGGACCTCAAAACCCAGCAGGATACTGGAGAATTTTTATCCCCTTCTCCTCCAGAACTCGATATTTGAGGTCCCAGTTACTCCAGTTTTCAAGATTTTCATTGAAGTGGTGTGTAAGATTCCAATAAAGTGTCAGATTTTGAGAAGTTTAACATTATCTTTTTCTTTTACAAAAATGTATTCTGAATTTTACAAAAATGTTCATTCTGAACTTATTTTTTTTAATTTCCAAATTATAAATTATTTTTGGGGAAAATTGATCTTAAAGAATGCATGGGCCAACACAGAAAAACTGCCTCATTTATTCTAGCTTAAAAAAAAAAATTTAATGGTTGCTTATGAAAGAGCACAGAATTGATGCCTTGAATTGTGGTGCTGGAGAAGAGTCTTGAATCTACCATGGACTGCCAAGAGAACAAACAGGTTTCCTGAAGAAGATGAAACCAGATTTCTCCTTGGATATAAGAATTTTGAAACTCTGTCGCACATACTTTGGGCATGTTGCCAGAAGGAAACATTCCTTGGAGAAGAGTCAACTACAATGTATAGGGACCTTGGGGACAGGAGAGTCAGAGACAATGGGATTGGCTCAGGATAAGGCGGGGTTCAGGGCAATTGTTCACAGGATTGCTGTGACCAATAGTTAACTTGATGGCACATAACTATAGCAAAAATGAAGGAGTAAATAGTTCATTTATTGAGGCTTATGAAATATGATGGTGAGAAGTTTATTAGAAGACTCTCTTTCACTAATGGAAAAGTTGTAGGTTCAGAGAGGTCTCCTAAAGAAAGCCTGATGAACAGCATCAGAAAAGTCAGCCATTGAAAACCCTATGAGTATAGTTCTACTCTCACACGCAAGGGGTCGCCATACATCAGAAATGGCTCTAAAACTGGATTCTGGTCTACCCTGTGCCTGTGAGCATTTCTCTAAGGCCCACACTCCTAAAGGATGGCCAGAAACTGTTGACCAGCCTCAGATTTGGCAAATGTGTAGGTCTTTTTAACTGTATATTGAAGGATGAACATTCATTCCAGATTTCATGCTATTAATGGAATTTTAAGAAAGAACCACCCAAGGTGGTTAAGCACTACCAAGGTGCTTGATAGTTTATGAGCTGGTCTTCTGAACAGGAAGAACAAGGCCGACTTTAAAGAGCCTGATAGATTTGAACGATGTGGGAAGGTGATGGAGCTCAGAGCTTCTTTCTTGGCTGTGTTAGACCATGTAATGAGTCTCCTTCAGACACTGCTCATGACTAAATCCTAAGAATAACTGGGTTGGAATCCTCTGAGTTCCAGGATTTGTTACTGGCACAAGGAAAGGGTATTATGGGTGTCCCACTGGGCTTGAAGTATGAACCTGAAAGCTTAACAGCCAATAAAACAAGAGTTGGAGGAAGATGAACAGTAATTTTAGCAAAAAAGTCAAGCTTACTTTCCTCATCAAAGCTTTTCCCTTCCTCCCCTCAACTGGAGTTAAGAATTCCAGTGGCTTTGTCTTAAGGGAGAGCAAGAAGAGAGTTTCTCATAAGTCCTAGAAAGAGACAAATATGAGATTTTTAAAATCATGTAATATTTGCTGGTATTTAAGCCTGCTTTGGCGGGCATTCAGAGTCTGTTAAAATCATTTTGATTGTGAAGAGACTAAATGGAGCTGTTAAATTACATTTTGTGAATTAACATGTAGCCAAACAGTTTTCAATCGTTTGTGAATGATGCTGCTTATTATCTAGGTGTTCAGTGTCTACACTGCACCTGAGGAAAAAACTCAAATTGGGCCTGAACCCCAGTCAAGGGAAAACATATTAATGATATCCTTCATTATTAAAGGCGACCATGCTCTTTATAGAGAGTGTGAAGTATAGGCCCAGTTGAAAAGAGAGCTTATTTGCAAGCCAAATGTCAGAAATAAAAATAAAGAGGGAAGCGCTTACTTATATTGTAGGCAACACTGTTAATGTGTCTGCTCTTTAGCATAAACCTGGTTAGTAATCCAAATGCATTTAGTTAAATCCCCTCTGGCTCTGACTGAGGGTCGCTGGTACCTCCGTTCTTGTGGAGTTGGTGCTGTTAAGCAAAGGCCTTGCCTCTCCAGCAAATTGAAACCACAGGGTTTCCTCCTATGCAGTTTGCAGCCTTGGGAACTCAAAAGAGGATCAGCTGTGCATCAGTTCCCACTCCAGGACAATGAGTTTGAATGAGGTTCTGATTAGTCCAGTGACCACAGATTTTGAAACTTCAGATTCCAAGATGAAAGATTTAAAAAAAAATTTGCTTTGGGTGATCTCTGATGGCCTAGTGGCAAGAAGTTGCACTGCAGTCCCAGAGGTGAGCAGTTCGAATCCAGCAGAGCATCTGGAGGGGCAATCTCTTCCAGTGCCAGTCAGGTCCAATTTGATGGCGCGCACACACACACTTGCTTTGGAGCTCAGGCATAAACACCTCCAAAGCAAATTCGAGCTTTGTGGTCTGCTTTAAATTTCAATTCTGCATCTTTTGGGCCTCCAGTTACTTTCAGAGAGCCAGCAGTTTCTCCTAAGGCTGGAGTTTAATCTTGTCTCCTGTATCACTGGGATTTAAGACTTTCAGCTCCCCAAGTTCTTATCCATCATGTTTATCAAGGTGACACAGTGGATCACCTCCACTGGGCATAGTGCTTGGTGTTAAGTAGGAACTAAAGATTATTGAATGAGTAGCTAAAGCAGAAGACTCTATTTTCACATACCCAGTCAATCAGCTGCAACCGTTGCTGTGAGGTTGCCTTCGTCCATCAAAGCATCAACACTGACCATCGTCGTCTTTTTCTGTCTTACATAGATTTGGTTGGGACACTGAATGTTACGTCCCCTGAGCAGGGCCAGTGGATCCTTCTCATGCTGTAGGGGATAGACAATGGTCTCTGTCACCTGAGACAAAGAAAATGAAGGTCCAGTTCACCTCTAGTGTATCCACCAGTCCAACCTAAATGGAAACGCTGCCTGTCACTTTGAGTGGCTCCCCAACATGACTGTAGCATCATGACCTTGGAGGTTCTCCATCACCTGTTGGCATGCTCCAAGGACCAAGCATTCCTATTAGGTCAGATCCATTCTCCAGGCCTCCTTGACCATAAGGAGGTAGAAGTTAGTGGAAGAAAGGAAGGGCCTCAATGAGATGGAGTAAAACAGTGACTGCAGCAGTGGACTGGAGCATGGAGGAGACAACAAGGGTCCCCTTGGGACATGTTATGGGAAACAATTTGTAAAGCAGTAGGAGTAATGGTGAGTAACAAGTAGGTGCTTACTGCACCCTACACTAGACTAGGGCCTTTTCTATTTGTAACTTTCTTCTCTTCTCAAGAAAGTATTATCACTAGACCTATTATACGAGTTTGGAATGCAAGGTTCTGAGAGAGTCATTTTCTAGATGATATAGTAGGCAATTAACATTTTATATTTTTGCTGCTTCTTTACTATTTTAGTCTTCACACATATTGCCTCACTTAATCCTACTTAGATGATTGAACTGTAGGACTCATGTTTTTCAAACTCTCAAGGTGTTAATTTTTGTGTTGGCCACTGTGGTGGAACCGACATATAGGTAGATTGAGGAAGCTATTATGGAGCATATTATTTTCCTAATGTGCAGCCTCCTTTAAAGGACTAGTGTGTTTTAGCAAGTTGTTACTAGGTGCTTTTAGGTCAGCTAGGACTTATAGGGACCTATGAACAACAGATCTGATCCTTGCCCTATACTTCGCCACCTTCGTGATTTCTGTACGTTCAGTTGCTCTCCGTGAGGGTCTTCCACTTTCCATTCCCAGCATGAATGAAACTGGGGATTACTTTCCTTTTTTAGCCTCATCACCACCTGCGGGATTCTGGTAACTCTCGTTACCTTTCCTCTTAATTCTTTAGAATTTACACATCATACTTAAAGATTTTTAGATACTTTGTGGTTGCTTCAAGTTAGATTCCTGTTTTTCACTTTCATCCTGCCCTCAAACCTGAATGTTGCCGTATCTTTTAAAGGTGCATTGACAATACCTGGGATGCTTATTTAAAATCACCAATCCAGAAACCCATCTTAGCTGTCCTCTCACAGCATGTCAGGTGCAAGGCCAATATGAACAGGGCCCTTGATGAGGCTAATTCATAGAATACATGTCCGTCCACACACTTAACATACTATTGAGTTAGTTAATTACCAAATGGGAACCATGGAATGGTTATAAGTCAAGGTCAAGGCAGGAAACAATTGTATTTCGAATCTACAAGTGAAGAGATATAAATGGACAGACTTACAAAGGTGAAGAGAATGAAGAAGGGTGTTTTAGGTGGCCAGGAACTGGCAATATCAGGAAGCATTCACCTACCCCTCTGAGACCTGGAGGGGCCAGAGGAGGGAATGGGTTTTATGTGTTGTGCTGCTAGCCAAAATTTGGTGGTGGTAATCAGCCAGTTGCTCTAAGGAGAAAGGTGAGCAATCTTCTCTCATGTAAGTTTTGTTGTTGTTGCTGTTGTTGTTGTTGTTGTGTGCCTTCCAGCTATTATTCATAGCAAACCTATGAAAAACAGCTCTGAACTTTTTGCCCCATCCTGAGCCAAACTCACCCTCTCTGACACATCTGACCCCATTTCCATAGTCACTGCACCAATCCATCTCATCCGGGGTCTTCCTCTTGTACACTGTCCCTCCACCCTTCCAAACATGATGTTCTTCTTTAAGGACTGGTCCCTCCTGGCAACCTCCCCAGAATATGTGAGACAGCTTCAAAATCCTTGCCTCCAAGGAGCAACCTAGTTCCACACTCTGTAGAGCAAATCAGTTTGTTCTCTTGGCAGTCCATGATATGTTCAATACTCTTCTCCAGCACCACAATTCAAAGGCATTAATACTTCTTCTGTAAAAAAAAAAATACTTCTTCTGTTATCCTTAGTCATTGTCAGCTCTTAGATGCATGGCAAGAAATTGAGAAGACCACGGCCTTGATTTTAGCCTTTAGAGTGCTGGAGGTCCTTGACAGCAGATTTTTCCAGTGCAGCTCATCTTTTGATTTCCTGACTGCTGGTGCCAAGGATGTTGATTGTGAATCTGAGCAAAGGTGAAATTGTTAACAGTTTTCACTGTCTATCATGATGCTACCTATTGAGGCAGTAGTGAGGATTTTTGAAGGTTACAGTCCTTGACCTTCTGCAGCAAATGCTTCAAGTCTTTCTTAGTTTCTGCAAGCAAGGTTGTGTCATCTGCATACCACAGGTTGTTGATGAGTCTTCCTCCAATCCTGATGTCTAATATCTCTTCATAAAGTACAGCCTCCTGAATAAGATTCTCAGCATTGAGCTTATTGGCAGCATCATGATAGATGGTGAAGAGATTGAGATTGTTGACAGCTTTAGTTTGCTTGGCTCTACAATCAACACTCTTGGTACCAGCAGCCAGGAAATTAAAAGACAAATTGCACTGGGAAAATCTGCTGTCAGAGACCTCTCCAAAGTACTGAAGAGCAATGATGTCAATCTGGAGACTAAGGTGCGCCTGATACAGGCCATGGTCTTTGCAGTTACTTGCTATGCATCAGAGAGCCGGACAGTGATTAGAAGGAGAGTTGATGCCTTTGAATTTGGTGTTAGAGAAGAGTATGGAATATACCACAGACTGCTAGGAGAACAAACAAGTTCATCCTAGAGAGGCTTAAGCCAGGCTGCTCCTTGGAGGCAAGGATTCTGAAGCTTCGTCTGACATACTTTGGAAATGTTGCAAGGCAGAATCAGTCCTTGAAGAGGACTTGGGACTTGGGAGCGTGGAGGGACAGTGCAGGAGAGGAAGACCCTCAATGAGATGGATTGATTCAGTCACCGGGGAATTGGGGATAGATAGATGTGTCAGAGATAATAAGATTGGCACGGGATAGAAGAGGGGTTAGAGCTGTTGTACATAGGGTCACTATGAGTCACAGGAGACTCAACAGCACGTAACAACAACAACAACAACATGATCCATTCAATCAAATTCCATAATGATTTACAACCTTAGAAATCCAATGATGAGTCAGAATGGACTCACCGGCAGTGGATTTGCCATTGTGGAGGAATTTTGATGGTCCGTTTGGGTGGCCACTGCCAGAACTCTGATTCCCAAAGCTAGTAAGGAGCAAGGAATAAGTACCACTGCATCTCTTTCCCCCACCAACTAATCTCCTGCCAGTGTCTTCCATTGCCTGAACTGGCTGAAGTAAAATGAAGATGAGTTAGTGGACAGTTGTCAGGTATCATGAAATAAGGTAGAGTGGGTGAGTGATGGATCCGGGTGAGCCACGAGGCTTAGGAAGCCTCAGATTGAAGAACTATGAAAAGACCAGCATTTTCATTAAAAGCCTAGCATATGCTTTACTTGTTTACAGGATATTAGAGATTCAGATGCTGAAGCACACTCAGCTCTTTGTCTTTCAAGGGGCCCATGGTCTGGAATGGGGAGCACAGCTTGAATAGATAAATAATAGCTTATTCCTGTTGGATCAGAATTCACTTATAGCTGACCCTCCAATGGATTCTTTGAGGTTGTAAATTGTACAGGAAGAGCTTGCCTACCTTTCTCCCAGTGAGATGATGGATTCGAACCGCTTGCCTGTGGGATGACAGCATAACTCCTTACCCACTAGTCCACCAGAGCATCTTGAGCAAATAAAAAGTACAGTGGAATTTTACAGCGGGACCAGCCATCCTAGAACAAAGATGAATCAAATATCCAAAATAGCAGATTTCTGGAAATAATTATCTAGTCTCTAGAACAAGGATCAATAGAAACAGTAATATTTTAGGCTTGTGGGCCCTAAGGTTTCTGTTGGAACCACTCAACTCTGTTATTACAGCCTGAAAGCAGCTTTAAACAATATGTAAGCAAATGGCTAGGACAATGTTACAATAAAACTTTATTTACAGACAGATTGTGTTGAGTCAGCTGTGAGTCCAGTTGGAACCCACACACAGCATTGAGTCGAGTTGCTCTGTTGTAGAACTTCTCACTGAACTGTTTTAAGAAATATCCAGCACAGGGATCTGTAGCATTGATAACACAGGGTATGAAACTACAGACCTCCTACAGGAATTAATATCTTAGTCAACAATAATTTGTTAATTGTACCTTTTATGAGAAAAAGGAAGTCGGTTTGGCTATTAGAGATCAGGGAAAGGAAACCATTTGAAGTGAAAATGACTTCAGCGGATAATAAGCATTATGGGAAATGTGAATACCCCAGATTCATTCTCCTCCTGGCTTACATCGGCTTACTCAGTAGAACACCATACAAAAAGGAAGTAGAACAGAGCGTATCCATATTATCAGCTTTCAATGATGTTCTCTCACGGTGCGCTGTGAGAGCACATTAGAAGGTGCCAGAGTTTTTATATGACTACACTGCCGTGAGATTGAATCGTGGTTTCAGTTTCCAGTAGGTTTTATAAGTAACTCTTCCCATCAGATGTTAAACTAATTTTGGTATTGTGCATACTAGTCAAAAAGAAAAGGAAAGAGGAAAAAAATACCCGTTCTGAACTACTATTGCACTCCTGGCATTGTGACAGCAAAAGGATCAGATGGTGTCAGTAGTGGGAGACAGACTTGCAGCTAGAGAGTGCAAGTGAATAGGTATAACTCAGGAAAGAGGGACAGACCCGGATTCCCTTACTAGGATTTACCATTGAGATTAGTTGTTGTTGTTGTTGTTACATTTAACTTTGAATTTATTTTTATCATTCACCAGAAACCAAAAGGTGGTAAACAAGCATCTTGACTAAGATAATGATGTTGCGAAGCTGCCTCATGGTCTTCGTATGATTTTGTTGTTAGTACAATGAAATAACAGCCACTCGAGTGTCCTTTTCTCCAGGTCTGCTCTCTCTCTCTCTTAGTTGTATCTTTGAGTCTCTTTTCTTCTCTAAGCTCCTAAACTCAAGTGCTAAAGGCATCTGGGAACCATCTAGCCTGGTCAGCCCATTCCTCCCAGGTGTCAAGTTCAGAGCCAGGTTGGCCAACACGGTAGTTTTCTTTCTTCTCTAGTAAATTCTCTAACACTGTCCAGTTCAGTAGCCGTTAACCACATGTAGCCATTAAACCCCTAAAGACAAATCTATAGAGCTGAGATCCATCCATTGTAAGTGATAGAACAAATGTTTAATTCTAGATTTTGAAGACTTCATATAAAAATGTATTTCACTAATTCTTTCTGTTGCAAGCATGTAGAAATTTTGGCTTTAGTGGGCAAGTAGATTACCACAATTAGCTTTGTTTGTTTTCTATTTTATAATGTGGCTGCTAGATAATTTTAAATTACACACGTGGCAGTAGTACTACTCTAAATGTTCTAGATTTGGGGGGGACAATGGTATCATTCTTTTGCCCAATTTTAAGTGAACATTGAAATTTTTTTTATCATAAGCTTGAGTATTTTAAAATTAATGGTAAAAAACCAACAACACCTTGTTACCATTGAATCGACTGACTCATGGTGAACCCGTTTGGGTCAAAGGAGAGTGGATCGTCACAGGATTCTCAAATGGCTAATTTTTTTTTAAGTCACATCATCAGACCTTTCTAGGGGTGCGCAAGTTAGTAAATTCGAACCATCAACCTTTCAGTTAGTTGCCAAGGCTATTAACCGTCCTACTACTGTGAGAATGGTTAACAACCTTGGCTATCATGGATATCACATGCAAGCAAAATACTGCTGGAGATCATTCAAAATTGGCTGGAACAGTACATAGCTAGGGAATTGCCAGAAGTTCAAGCAAGATTTAGAAGAGGCCATGGCACCAGGGATATCATTGCTGATGTCAGATGGATTCTGGCTAAAAGTAAGGAATACCAAAAGAATGTCTGTTTGTGCTTTATGCAAAGCCATTTGTGTGGATCATGACAAGTTGTGGCTGACATTGAGAAGAAATGGGAATCCCAGAACACTTGGTTGTGCTCATGAGGAACCTATACCTGGATCAGAAGGCTGTGTGCAAATGGAGCAGGGAGCACTGCATGGTTTGGAATTGGGAAGGGAGTGCATCAGGGTTGTATTCTATCTCCATACATGTTCAGTCTGTATAGTGAGAAAATTATCCGAGAAGCTGGGCTCTATGAAGAGGAATGTGGCATCAGAATTGGAGGGAGACATCAATAATCTGTGCTATGCAGGTGATACAACCTCACTTGTTGAAAGTGAGGTAGACTTGAAACACTTGTAAAAGATCAATGAATGCAGCCTTCAGTATGGATTGTGTCTCAATATTAAGAAAACAAAGACTCTTACCACTGGACCAATAAGCAGTGTCATGATGGATGGAGAGGAGATTGAAACTGTCAACAGCTTCATCTTGCTTGGATCCACATAATACCCTTGGTATTAGCAGTCAGGATATAAGGAGATGCATTACACAGGGAAGATCTTCAGTTAGGGACCTTTCCAAATTATTGAGGAGTACTGATGTCAGTTAAGGTGCATCTGATTCTGGTCATAGTCTTTCCAATAACTAGCTATGCATCTGAGACCCAGACAATGAATAAGGATGGCAAAAGAAGAATTGATGCTTTTGAGCTTTCGTGCTGGAGAAGAGCATTGAACATCGCATGGATGGCCAAGAGAATGAACAGATATGACTTTGAGAGGGTGCAGCTGAAATGCTCTTTGGAGGCAAGAATGATGAGGCTTCACCTCACATACTTTGGACATATTGCTAGGAGGTGCTGTTTCTTGGAGACGGGCATGATGTTGGGAAGGGTGAAGGGTCAGTAAACGAGAGAAAGACCCTCAACCAGGTATATTAACAAGGTGACTGTGTGTCGGCAAGTGTGAGGATGGCGCAGGACAGGACTGAGTTCAGATCTTTTGTCCATATTGTTGCTATGAGTTGTACTCGACTGGGCTGCACCTAACAACAACAACAACAACTACCATGAGGATTTTTTTTTTTAGCAACAGTTTTATTGAGCTGTAATTCACATGCCACACGGTTCATCCATTTAAAGTGTACAATTCTGGGATTCTGAAGTATACTCACAGAGTAGTATAGTCATTGACACAATCAATGTTGAAACATTTTCATCATTCCAGAAACTGTTAGGGGGAGTTTTTTAATAGAAGGTGGTGGTGGTGGTGGTTGTTATGTGCCGTCGAGTCACTTGCGACTCATAGCAACCCTATGTACAACAGCCCTAAACTCTGCTCTGTCCTGTGCCAATCACACTGTCTCTGACACTCCCATCCCAATTATCCCAGTCACTGAATCAATCCACCTCATAGAGGGTGTTCCCCTCCTGCTCCGTCCCTCCACCCTCCCAAGCATGATGTCCTTCTCCAAGGACCGGTCTCTCCTTACAACATGTCCAAAGTATGTTAGATGGAGCCTCGAATCCTTGCCTCCAAGGAGCCACCTGGTTTGACCCTTTCCAGGATGAATCTGTTTGTTTTCCTAGCAGTCCATCGTACTCTCAATACTCTTCTCCAGCACCACAGCTCGAAGGCATCAATTCTCCTTCTATCCTCCTTGGTCATTGTCCAACTCTCTGATGCATAACAAGTGATAGTTTGCTATAGATGCCATGGCCTGTATCAGACGCACCTTAGTCTCTAGAGAGACACCATTGCTCTTCAGTACTTTGGAGAGGTCCCCAACAGCAGACTTTCCCATGGCAATGCGCCTTTTAATTTCCTGGCTACTGGTGCCAAGAGTGTTGACGGTGGAGCCAAGCAAACTGAAGCTGTGAACAATCTCAATCTCTTCACCATCCATTCTGATGCTGCCAGTTGACCCAGTGGTGTTGTTAAACATGTTACAGAATGAAATGAAGTAACAACTGGCTTTACTTGGGATGGAAGATCTGGTGGGTGACCTAGCGGTAAGGAGTTGCACTGCGACTCAAAGGCATGAGGTTTAAATCCACGAACTGCTCCTCAGGATTAAGATGAGCTCTTTCTTCCTGGATAATTTAAAGTCTCTAAAAACCCGCTGGAGGGTCAGCTGTGTTTAGGTTTTGATGCTGCTACACAAAACAATTACATCAACATAATTAGAATAAACATTTTCTATTTAATATAGGCATATGTTTTAATTACTACATTTAATAAAGTATAATTGTTCTGAGATGAATCATGTAAATTTTTATCCATGGGTTTCATTCAATTATTTTAGAAATCTAGTAGCCTAACAGAACATTCCAGCTACATTTAAAGGGATCAGCATCATTAAACTTTATTGCACTGGCTTCTCAGAATTCGGAGTATTCTAACACAGGCCAAAAAACTTAGTCAGGCTTCCCCTTAATAGAAATATGTACAAGAAGGGAAATATCAAAAGCCCATGGTTTAAAGGACTTTGATTTATCAATTAAGGAAGCTTCCCTGAAACCCATATTTTTTTATCTCCTTGTGGTCATAATTACACGAAGGACTGGTGAGGAGTTTAAAAAAAAAAAATAAAAAGTACTGAATGTGGCTTCGTTCTCTGACTAGTTTGAGGAATAAATAATGCAGAAGTTGAGGATCTGCCCTGTCCCTGTGTGGATTCGTATGTTCACTTCCTACATCCGCCGTAACAAAGTACAACCAACCAGATGTCTCCAAGCAAGAGGAATGTGTTGCCTCACTGTTCTGGAGATAGTCATGCACAATCTAAGTGACTCGGGAAAGATCTCTTTGCCTCTTCTAGCTTCTCAAGGCGCTCCTTGGCTTGTTGGCAAGTCACACATCCCTGCCTCTGTCTTCGCATGAGTGTCTTCCTTCACTCTGTGCCACTTCCTCACTGAGTCTCTCATCTTGCCTTTGTTATTGTTGGTGGTGGTGTTGGTGTTGGTGTTATTTGCTGTCGAGTTGCTTGTGACTCAAAGTGACGCTCTATGTACAAGACCTCTAAACCCTGCTCTATCCTGTGCCAACCTCATTGTCTCCGATACACCCCAATCACTGAATCGATCCATCTCATCGAGGGTCTTCCTCTACTGCGCTGTCCCTTCACCCTCCCAAACATGATTGCCCTTCTCCAAGGACTGGTTCCTCTTTGCAACATGCCCAAAGTATGTTAAACGAAGCTTCAGAATCCTTGACTCCAAGGAACAGCCAGGCTTCACCCTCTCCAGGACAAACCTGTTTGTTCTCCTAGCAGTCCATGGTATATTCAACACTCTTCTCCAGCACCCCAGCTCAAAGGCATCAATTCTCTTTCTATCATCCCTATTCACTATCCAGCTCTCCAATGCATAGCACACAATTGCAAAGACTGTGGCCCAAATCAGGTGCACCTTAGTGTCCAGCCTGGCACTGTTGCTCTTCAGTAATCTTGTCTTTACAAGGAATAAAATGGGGATTTTGGATCCATGTGACTATGCCAAAAAAAAAATAAACCACAGAGCCTTGAGGCTTTACATACTGTACTGCTAACTGAATGTTCAGCAGTTCGAATCCACCAGCTGTTCTTTAGGAGAAAGATGTGCAGTCTCCTCTTGTAATGATTTAAAGTCTTTAGAAACCCAATGAAGATTACTCTGAGTGAGAATCCATTCAATGGCTGAGAGTTTGTTTGCTTGTTTTCTACTCCAGTATGGCGTCAAACTAACTGAAACCATTTTTTAAAGCTCCTATTTCCCTTCAAATATCGCATTCCTAGGTACTAGAGGCTGGAGCTTCAACATCTTGTTAGGGAGAACTTAATGCAACCCATAACATACCCTGGTTTAAAACCACTGATTTGAGACGAGTCGAAGATAGAATAAGCCTTTGCCCACCTTTCTTTGTATATTCACCATAAAAGCACGTGATAAGGTGGGTGAAACATGAATCTATCCTCATTTTTGTCACTTAGGATGTGAACTCTCAGAGATCCTGGTGGTTGTTTGGAGGGCACTGGTTAAACTCTGCAAGTGGTAAGGTAATTCTGAAAAATGGGCCAGGCAAGTGAGATGACTGCCTGAACTCATGGCTCTCCAATTCACAAGGCCTGCTGACCTGTGGCTGCAGCATCATAAGACAGGTAACTGTCTCTCGATTCCCTTTCGGAAGAACTATTGGTCCACTCTTTGGGGACAACTAAAGGCGTGACTACACTTATTCTTGGAAGGAAGGTCACATATTTATTACAACACTGTCCATAGGCAAGGACATTTGTTCACACTTTCAAAGTCTAGAGAGAATGCCCCCAGAAATTTCTTTTCTAACTGCTTGTTGAGAAAGACACAGAACTTCTCTTTCCAAGAAACAATTAAGACTTTCTCCACGGTCAATAAAGGAGCTGTGCTGCCAACCTGAAGGTACATTGTTTGAATCCAGCGGCTTCTCTGTGGGGGAAAAAATGGGCAATCTCCTCCCATGTGATTTACTGCCTTTGAAAACCCACTGGAAGGTCAACTATGGGTCGGTACTGACTTGCCAGTACGCAGAAACAACTAAATAGAGGTGACAAGGACCCTTGCTCGATGTTCTTCTTTCATAAATATTAAAGCATTTAAAATACAGACAATTGAAGGAAGACAATAAATTCCAAAACTTACTTGTTGTGGTGCACCATTGAGTTGGAACCGACCCACAGCTGACCCTCTAGTGGGTTTTTAGAGGTAGCTGGTGGACTAGAACCATAGGCCTTTGAGTTGGGAGCACAACTCCTTATCACTAAGCCACCAAAGCTCCGTTGCAAAACCTACAGGTATCCAAAATTTTTTTAATTACAATTTATTTTTTTTTTTTTAAAAAAGACATAGGGTCCAACCTCACACTCATTGTTGATGTTGTTGGTAGCAACTGTGAAGACAACTCGTGACTCGTAGTGACCCTGTGAACAAAATACTGCCTACTCCTTACCAGCCCCATGATCAGTTGCAGGTCAGACCATTGTGTTCTGTGAAGTGTGGCTGATGTTTAAAAGTGGATTGCCTGGCCTTTATTCCTACTTCACTTTGTCTGGAAGGGTTCTGACATCTGGTCAGCATTGTAGCAACACACACACTGACCCTGACTGATAAGATGTGGCTGCACAGGAGGTGTGTTGATTGAGAATCAAATCCAAGTCTCCTGCATGGAAGACAATAATCTTACCACTGCACCACTAATCCATCTTACATGCTGTTGTTGTTGATTGCCGTCGAGTTGAGCACAACTTAGAGCGACCCTATGAATGAAAGGCCTGAAGCCTTTCTATAACTAGCGACATTTATCAACGTCCGTAGAGTTTCCAAAGGCATGTTGTTTAAGAAGGGGATGCCACTCAGTGGCCATAATGAAAAAAGACATATACACCAACAAATGAATGGATATAAAAACTATAGTAGTGTGCAACAAAGAATGAATGGAATCCCAAAATCTCTGTAGATGTTCATTGAAATGAAAAATAAACAACCTAAATTTAAAAAAAAAAAAAAACTATGGTAGATTCACACAGTGGAATATTATGCAGCATTGAAAAGCAATGGACTTGTAAAACATTACACAGCATGGGGAAGCCTGGAAGACATTATGCTGACTGGAATATCTCAATCACAAAAAGATAAATACTATTTAACACAGCTGTCATAAAATAAGAAAGACCTGGGGACATGGGGGGGGTGTTTGGGGAAAGGGAAAAGAATGGATAGATAATGAACACTGAATTACATAAGATGAGGGGAAGAACTGTCCTAAAAGAACATATGATTAGGCATTATATGCATGACGACAACCTGGAACAAGGGGTGCATTATGAGGGAGGGCTGGGGTGGGGGAGAAAATGTGCGACATTGAAAAAAAATTAAAACATTTCAGATAATGATGCTTCGTTTCACATACATTGGGCCTGTTGCTACGAGGGGCTGTTCCTTGGAGAGGGAAATGATACTCAGAAAGGTGGAGGATTGGCAAAGGAAAGGAAGACGCTCGACCTTGCTGCACTGGGTTTAGGTGTGTCAGGAGGTTTGAGGATGGTGCAGGATAGGACAGGGTTCATAGAGGTCGTACTTGACGGCACCTAACAACCAACTTTATTAATATTAAAAAAAATCTTTGTATCACCTAAACTATTTAATTCTTTTCTTTTTAATGGTTACATAATTTTAAAGAATGATTCACTAAAAAAAATTTAAAATTACTAGTAGATCCAATTTATGACTTGTATTGTTGCTGTTGTTGTTGTGTGCCATCATGTTGACTCTGACTCATAGTGACCCTGTGTATAACAGCTCTGAACCCTGCTCTATCTTGAGGAAACCTCATTGTCTGTGACACACCTACCCTCATTTACTCCAGTCACTGAGTCAATCCATTTCCTCCATGGTCTTCCTCTCTTGCACTGTCCCTCTACCCTCCAAGAATGATGTCCCTCTCCAATGACTAAGCCTTCTTTGCAGCATGCCCAAAGTATGTCACTGGAGCTTCAAAATCCTTGCCTCCAAAGAGCAGCCTGGTTTCACCCTCTGCAGGACGAACTTGTTTGTTCTTCTAGCAGTCCATGGTATATTCAATACTCTGCACCAGCACCACAACTCAACGGCATCAGTTCTCCTGTTATCGTCCTTAGCCATTGTCCAGCTCTCTGATTTCATCTTTTTTCCCCCTGTATGACTTTACGTACAGCAGCAATACCCACACAGTTTGCTGATGTTAACTGTTCTTTAACATTCACTCAGAGATGTTTCTATGTGATGTTTTCCATTCTCAAAGACAAAGATTGACTTTTTAAAGATACTGATAAAAGGCATGAATAAAGAAAACTTGGAGGAAAAGGATATTTGACTAACATCAGAATGGAGGCAAAGTTGAATGGAACTTCATTGTAAGATGGGAACTACCTGTAAACAACAGATTTGTTTTGTTTATGTACACAGGAACATGTGCGTGCTCTGTGTGTGTGTGTATAAATAGAATGCCTTACATAATCAATATTAGTCACCCCCACCCTCTTGGGAACTCTGCTGCCATAGTAAGATGTACTGCCAACCCAAAGGCACGTGGTTCTCATCCACCGACTGCTCCAGGTGAAAAAGATGAGTAATCCCACCATGTGATTTACAGCCTCTGAAGGCCTCCTGGAGGGTCAGCTGTGAGTCTGTTCTGCCCCAGCAGCACATACAGCAACTATAGTCTTTAATAATTCTTTTCTCACACCCATATTTCCCCTTCTTCGAGATCATGCTGGAAACTCTCAGATTTAGCCTGAACTTTATTGGCCTTTTGTGAAATTATCATGCCTATGAAAGTCATGAAATAGAGGCACTTACAGTTTTGGGGTTTTTAAAAAAAAATTATTTTTTTTAAATTTCAATGAAAATTTACTGACTTTAGATTTCCATTTATTCATTGTTGCACTCTTCTCCCCACCCAACCCTCCCCCCAGTACATTACCCTCTTGGGAAAATAAAAGAAAAATTCTTTTGTTTTACAAACCCTCCCCCCAGATCCACTCCACTATGCAGCCTTTGCTCTGGACTCCCGTCATGACAAAAATACCTAATCACATATCTATTTTAAACTGTTTTCTCCCTTGTCTGTTTCAATGCCATATACATTATTGAACCCATCTTTCTCAGTCTCCCCCCAACCCTATGTCAGTCTTGTTTTACAACAGTGGCACCAAGCAGTATTTTTCCTTCAGTGACTGAGATACTTCACTCAGCATAATGTCCTCCAGGGTCATCCATTTTGCGTTTCAATACGGCATAGTATTCCATTGTGTGAATATACCACAGCTTCTCTATCCATTCATTTGTTGACGGGCATTTAGGTTGTTTCCAACTCCTTGCTATTGTGAACAAAGCCAAGATAAACATGGGTGTGCATATATCTGCTTAGATGGCGGTTATGGTCTCTTTAGGGTATATTCCCA
>NW_006399824.1:14001780-14002979 GCF_000299155.1 Elephantulus edwardii | reverse complement strand
CAACCCTATTGAAAATGTGGGCACAGGATATGAACAGACACTTCACCAAAAAGGACATTCAGATGGCAAACACACACATGAAGAAATGTTCAAAATCCCTAGCTCTAGGAGAGATGCAAATCAAAACAACTATGAGATATCATCTCACTCCAGTAAGAATAGCAAACTTTAACAACAAGCAACAAATGCTGGCGAGGTTGTTGAGAAATTGGAGCCCTTATTCACTTTTGGTGGGAGTGTAAAATGATGCAACCACTATGGAAGGCAGAATGGCACTTTCTCAAAAAGCTGTAAATAGAAATATGATTTGACCCAGCAATTCCACTACTGGATTATACCCCAAAGAAACCATAACCTCCACTCAAGCAGATATATGCACACCCATGTTTAATCACGCTTTGTTCATAGTAACAAAGAGTTGGAAACAACCTAAGTGTCCATCAACAAATGAATGGATAAAGAAGCTGTGGTATATTCACACAATGGAATACTATGCTGCATTGAAAAACAAGGAATTAATGAAATATTATACAAAATGGGTGATCCTGGAGGACATTATGTTGAGTGAAATATCTCAGTCACAATAGGACAAATAATGCATAATGCCACTGTTGTAAAATGGGACTGACATTTGGGGGGAGACTGAGAAAGATGGGATGAATTATGTATACTGCATTGAAACAGATGATGGAGAGGACTGTTTAAAAGCCATACATGATTATTTATTATTGTCATGACAGGAGTCCAGGAGAAGGCTGCGTAGTGGAGTGAACTTTGGGGGAGGGATTGTGTAACAATGAAAAGAATTTTTCTTTTACTTTTCAAAAAGAAAAGTGAACTGGGGGGAGGGCTAGGCAGGGTGAAAAGTGCAACAATGAATGAATGGAAATCCAAAGTCTCTGTAAACATTCATTAAAATTAGTAATAATCATTAAAAGACTTGGCATGGATTTTATGGCAACCGGTTGACTTTATCAAGGAAGTTAACTTTGGCTATACCTAACTGGATTCATAGTTCTCTATGAAATAAAAATCTATTTCATTGAAATACTACTCTCCTCATCCTTACTATTGTAAATTAGTTGACTCTCTTATAACATTAATAGCAATAATAATGTAGTTGTGTCTCTCTGGAGACTAAGGGTCTGCCTGAAACAGGCCATGGTTTTGCAATCACTTGTTATGCATCAGAGAGTTGG
>NW_006399824.1:14000636-14001680 GCF_000299155.1 Elephantulus edwardii | reverse complement strand
CCTCTATGAGGTGGATTGATTCAGTGACTGGGGTAATCAGGGTGGGTGTGTCAGAGGCAATGAGATTGGCACAGGATAGAGCACGGTTTAGGGCTGTTGCACATAGGGTCGCTATGAGTCGCAAACGACTCGACGGCACATAAGAACAACAACAAAAATGTTGTTGTTGTTGTTGTTGTGTTATGTGCTGTCAAGTTGCTTACAACTCGTAGTGACCCTAAACCCTGCTCTATCCTGTGCCATTTTCACTATCTCCAACATACCTACTCTGATTACCCCAGTCACTGAATCAGTCCACTTCGTAGAGGGTCTTCCTCTCCTGTACTATCCCTCAACCCTCCCAAACATGGCATCCCTCTCCAAGGATTGTTCCCTCCTTGCAACATGCCCAAAGTATGTCAGACAAAGCCTCAGAATCCTTGCCTCCAAGGAGCAACCTGGTTTAACCCTCTCTCAGATGAACCTGTTTGTTTTCTTAGCAGTCAGTGGTATATTCAATACTCCAACACCACAGCTCAAAGGCACCAATTCTCCTTCTATCATCCCTCGTCATTGCCTAGCTCTCTGACACATGGCAAGTGATTGCAAAGACTATAGCCTATATCAGGTGCTCCTTAGTCTCCAAAGTGACATCATTGCTCATCAGTACTTTGGAGAGGTCTCTATCAGCAGACTTTCCCATCGCAATACATCTTTTAATTTCCTGGATGCTGATGCCAAGAATGTTGACTGTGGAGCCAAGCAAGCTAAAGCTGTGAACAGTCTCAATTTTTTCACCATCCATCCTGATACTGCCAGTTGGCCCAGTGGTGAGAATTCTTGTTTTCTTGATTTTGAGCCTCAAACCATAATGAAGGCTGCAGTCCTTGACCTTCTGCAGCAAGTATTTCAAGTCCTCCTCAACTTCAGCAAGCAGGATTGTATCATCTGCGTAACTCAGATTGCTGATGAGTCTTCCTCCAATCCTGATGCCACATTTCTCCTCATACATTCCAGCCTCCCAGATAATCTGTTCTGCATATAGATTGAAAAGGTATGGAGATA
>NW_006399824.1:13992997-14000536 GCF_000299155.1 Elephantulus edwardii | reverse complement strand
ATGGTATCTCTACTTGCAACTTTTTGAGAAAGCGCCACACCACTTTCCACAGTGGTTGCACCATTTTACACTCCCGTCAACAGTGAATAAGGGTTCCAGTTTCTCCACAACCTTGCCAGCACTTGTTGCTTGCTGTTCTGTTAAATTTTGCTATTCTGACTGGGGTGAGATGGTATCTCATAGTTGTTTTGAGTACTTACAGTTTTGTTAAGGCAAAAATGGTGATTGTCCCTGATGAGAGATTGGTGTATGGAAGTGAATCATTAACTCTTGATCTGCCCTATTGTTGTTACCTGCCACTGTGTCAGAACCAACTCATAGCTGGCCCTTCAGTGGGTTTTCAGAGGTTGTAAATGACACAGGAGGAGATTGTCCATCTTTCTCCTCTGGAACAGCTGGTGGATTTGAACCATGTGCTTTTGGGTTGGCCACACAGCTCCTTCCCACTAAGCCACTGCACCTTAATTAGGCATCTGTAGGTGTTTGGGGGTTCCAGAGGGTCTCTCAAATGCCAGGGATTTCCATGGTACCCACAATAATGGAGGTATGATTCTCGCAACAACACAAAGTTCTTGTAACAGCTTGAGAAAGAAAAAGCTGTGTAGCTGATCCCAGAGGAGTGATGGCATAAGTCATTAGGACTTTTGAAGCCATTTGTGCTAACGATGGCCAAGTTTCCATGGATTATAGCAACCTTGCTATGGGAAGCACAGGGTTGATTGGCTCCGAGTGGCAGCAACTTGTAAACCAAGAGCTTGTTGAGTTGAGTTCCGTTCTGGGTCAGTGGTAACTAAATGCTTAATTTGAGGAAACTTGAGTAATTTTGAAGTAGGAAAACTTTTATCTTGACCTTAACCTTTTGGTGTGCTCTTTTTATTTACTTCCTCATATGTTGTTGTTGTTGTTGTTGTTGTTGTTATGTGCTGTCGAGTTGCCTGCAACTCATAGCGACCCTATATGCAACAGCCCTAAGCCCTGTTCTAACCTGTGCCAATCTTACTGTCTTTGACACACCTACCTGCATTACCCCAGTCACTGAATCAACCCATCTCATTGGGGGTCTTCCTTTGCTGTGCTGTCCCTCTACCCTCCCAAGCATGACGTCCCTTTCCAAGGACTGGTCCCACCTTGCAACATGTCCAAAGTATGTCAGAGGGAGCTTCAGAATTCTTGCCTCCAGGGAGCAGCGTGGCTTCACACTCTATAGGACGAATCTGTTTGTTTTCCTAGCAGCCCATGGTATATTCAGTACTCTTTTCCAGCACCACAGCTCAAAGGCATCAATTCTCCTTCTATCATCCTTAGTCATTGTAACTGCAAAGCCTGGATCAGGCACACCTTAGTCTCCAGACAATGTATGACTAGCATTGACTTAGTGGTTACTTTATGTGAAAGGAAGAGAGGTAAGGTAGGCCAGACCCTTTAGAGTCACATCTCACTGTCTTCCAGCTGTGTCCCAGTGTGTTGGTGTTGTTAGGTGCTGTCGAGAACAACTCATAGTGAACCTCTCTGATCAACAGAGCCTTTCCTATCCCAAACCCTAACCCAATTAGGCGTCCTAAATGTGTAATCCCTGTCTTGGATGCAAACTGACCTGAGTTGAACCATGTTGTTGTTGTTGTGTACTGTCAAGTCAGAACCGACCCATAGCTGACCCTCTGATGGATTTTCAGAGGCAGTTAATCATACGGGAGGAGATTGCCCATTTTTCTCCTGCAGAGCAGCTGGTGGCGTCGAACTTGCGTGCCTTCAAGATTATAGCGCAACTTCTTGCCACTAGGAGAGCTCCCTGAGTGGAACCATATGGAAATAAAACTCAAAACTCTGAAGACGTGACTCCTGAACATGGCTCAGAATTCAGGGCCATTTGGGGGGTGGACACTGGAGGCGGGTTGGTGTGCTTCTGTGACTTCATTATAAGAGATGGCCAACTTCGGTTTCCTTTTCCTTTTTCTCTCATTGAGTGAGGAAGCAGCAATCAGGGAAAACCTGCTGGGTATCCATTAATACTTACTTTTACATTTGAGTGGCCTTCTGTCTTCAACAGCCTGACTTTGGGAAACGGCTTGTTAAAAACCCTAGGTTTGCATTTGAACTATATTCTTTGTTCCTTTTGCCAAGCATGCACCAATATATTTTCCCACATTTTTTTTCCCAAGTCCTCCAGTGATGTTTTGGTTGCCTATCCTGTGAAGACCTGTGTTTCCATTTATCAAAACAAATGGCAAACTAGGGACCATTTAACGTCTTTTTCTTTCTTTTTCTTTTTTTAAGTTAATAAAGCCAATCTTCTTGTTCTGTTATGTTAAAAGTGCATTATCTTTTTATTGCCAGCTATGTGTGCCTGGGTCTGTTTTCTGTCTTGCCTTCACACTCTCCCACTTCGCTGCCTTGCTTGCTTACTATGTAGAGAATTACAAAATCATTAAGGGTGGGGCTGCACCAGCTGACTTACAGTACAAACCATTTCTCAAAATAACCACAACAGTGCAAGACTGATGTGTAATTTACGTCACAGTATGTTTTTTATGAAATCGTTTGTGGCATTTTTTATTTCTGTTCCGGATGGTATCTTGTTCCCTCTCCTTTTTAATCAGGCATTTCATTTATTCTTATTATTAATATTGCCACTCCTCGTCTTGGCCTGCTCCCAATTTAACAGCTTTGATGAAAGGAAGAGGGGAAAATTTCAAATAACCAAAAAGCACAAACTGGTCTCCCCCCACCCCCAAGCCACTCTCTGGCATCAGTTTAACTGCAGATATATTCTCCCTTTTTGATGTGTGCTAACTTTGGGTACTACGTTCACTTGCCTTAGAAAGGATTTAGAAACGTCGAGTAAGACACACTCCACATTTACACTGAGCTGTAGCCACAAATTGATAAAGTTGATATACAACTTTGGAATTTTAAACACTTTCAACCAATTCAGGCTGTTCAGTCATATGCAATGCTGGTGCATTTTCCTTTTACAAATGTCTTTTCTGTATAATGTCCTGTAATTACAACAGGAAATCATTGAGTAACTGTAAGATGAATAAGAGCACTTAGACTGGAAGGAAAATTACCTTCCGAGAAATTATATTCTTTTTTTTTCCCCCCTTGCATGTTACAATGTTGGTAATGATAGTAACAGCTGTAGCAGCTCTTATCTGTACAATTTTCATGCTTAGGTTTTTCTGGAATATAAAAAAAAATCATTTTCAGAAATAATCAACAGTGAATGGACAGAAAATAGGAAATGCCTAATTATGACAAATATTGGGTGTCACAACAGAGCTGCAATTAAGTAGAAACTTCAATGTAATTGTCAGTAACAGTAAAATTGGAGGGGTGCCAGGTATATAAAGTTGATGCTTTGCCGTTGGTTGGTTGCTAGGCGCACAGAAGAAAAAAAAATCTAAAACTTTGAGGAAGGAATGTCGAATGTAGTAAAGCGACAGAAGGAAGCATAAATCATCGTGAAAGCCTCTCATATTGACAGGATTTTACTTAAATTGTCTCAAAACTAGACATCAAGTTTTATAACATGAGCAAATTCAGATTTGCTTGAGGGGAATTTAAAAAGCAAAGCTCTGTGTTGTCTTTGAAGCACTCAGGACATTGTGTCTCTTACACAGCCTTCATACATATTTGGGATCTTTTAAATGAAAATCTTTAAATGTTTGTTTCTATTGGCACCCAGATGCATTTGCCCTAATACGATTAAGAGAACTAAAGGGCAAAATACTTGGCAGATTTTTCAGTTGAGGTAATTAGGTGCAGGAAGGAACATGCATACTTTTTCCACCAGCCTCAATAAAATCCTGGTGTGAAGGGTTGGTTGGGTTGGGTTTTGGTTGGCCTTTTTTTTTTTCCTTTCTCTTTTTTTTTTAAGTGTACTGATGTTAGAAGTAGATTATAGTGGTTTTCAGTAAGCATAATCGTGAGATGTTTCTGAAACACGCTTTCCCTTCTTCCCCCAGATTACTATTTTTTTTAAAAAAAGTTATGTTTCAAAATTGTTGTGTAAGAGATAAAAGCAAATTTCTCCTCCAGAATTTATGATTTCAGCCTTGTGTGCATTTGGCCAACATTAGCTTTTTTAAGGAAAAAAATAGCATTATGGATATTTGAAAGTCAATGCTCCATTAATTCATTGTGTTTGCTATTTCATGCATCTCTCTTTATACAAAGACAACTCCAGCAATGTGCTATTCAGAATGAATGCCTGCGCTTCCCTTGTTCACCCCCCCAAGCTTATTCCCCCTCCCCCAGCCCAACTCTGAGGATTAAAGGAATGGGATACAGTTACTGTTTGAAAAGGTTGGGTGGAGTTGCACGTTATAATTACAGTTTCTCTGTGGAATTCTGTTTTGGACTTTGAAAAATATATAAATAAATGAAAATTTGACATTGAGAGAGGTTAACAAAACGTGTAATTATGATATAAGCGCAGGATTAGAGCAATTTTGGTTGCGTATTACAAGCAGTGTACTTTAGGTATTAACTTTTAATAGGCAAAGTTCTTTTTATTGAAGTTAAAATGAGATTTAGTAATTTTGAGTCTCTTATTCCCTAGGAATAATTCCTTTTAAAATAGGCATATTCTCATTTTTTTTTCTCTCCCCCCTACTTTTTTTTAAGTGGCAGGGGAAATTGAGAAATGGGATGACATTTTAATAGTATGTCATAATTATGGTTTGAAATTTCAGTCTTGGGTACCAGCAATTTATTGCTGATCATTTTCTGTTGACAGAATCAAGATTTTATATATATATATATATATATATATAAACCAACCAACTAGATTGTATTAAAGGAAAACTCCTTAGGGTAGTACTTTGATTTCTTTTCCTATGTGGGTGTGGTTGAAAGAAAATCTTTGTTCCAGGAACACTTTGTTTGTCTTTTGCTAAACAAATATGCCATTTATCCATTCTTTTTATTCATTCTTAAGTTTATCTGCTAGGCCTATTATAAATTGGAAAGAGGAAAAATGTCCTACGAAGCATTTATTGGCAGCCCTTTGTGTAAGGGTAACTTTGCATAGGAGTGTTTGTTTATGTGTATATGAAATTTCTAAGGAGCAAAGAAGTAGCTGAGGAATTTAAATAAGGATTCTTGAAAGGATTGTTTGGCTTTATTTGTCTCTCAGTGTACTAGAGCAAAATAAAATGCCAGCCACTGAACAATTTAATATTTTTCCTAGCAGTTTCAGGAGGAAGTTAATTTAATACAGAGGCTTAGGAGGAAGTCAGAGGATCATATAATTTTAGATCTAGAGAGCTTTTCCAAACTCAAAATTTTATACACCATTATAAGAACAACAGAATCAATGCACACCTTTTTTGTATTAAAGCAACCACATTTTAATTTAAGGGGGAAAATTCTCCAATTAAATTGTATCGGTCTGAAGTAGAGAGGAAAAGGTATACACACACACGTGTGTGTGTGTGTGTGTGTATTGATCATAACCTTGACCTAGATAAATTGTTAGTTCTTCAGGATCATTTCTTTACCCCCGCCTAGAATACCTTGTTAATTCTTAAGGGAGTTCTTGGGATCTCCTGGGCCTTCTCTGGTTTTTGTAAATATGAAAGGCAACTCCTCTGAGAATGTCTAATTGTGAGATTGGAAATTTGTCTCAGTGCAAACAAGGCTAAAATTCTGACCCAAATAGATGGTTCTGCTCATAAGTAACAAAGTGATCATACTTTTTATTTTGGCATCATTGAGCATTTCTACATGGGACAAGGCACCAGTGTGCCTGGAGCCTCTTATTATAGTAAGAGGTTAGTGAGGGGAAAGTGTGTAGGCTTGAAGGAGGTAGGGCTGATGCATATGAAAAGCATGCCAATGGTATAAATATTGTTACAATGGCAAATGCAGTTGTCCAAGACAATAATATGATAACACAAAATAGGAGATTCTGTACTGTGGGTGATGCAAATGTTAATCTACTCTGCTACAACCAAAAAAGATTGTCAATCAGAATTGATCTATAAGCACATTGGATGCCTGATGATTCCTTTTCAGAAGATCAACAATTAGAAAACCATCTGCAGAAAACTTAAGCATGTCCCACATCTCACACCATACACAAAAAAACTCAAGGTGGATCAAGGGCCTAGGGGAAAGGTAAAGACTATAACATTCATGAGAGACTAGCTAGGAACTACTCTAGAAGCCCTAATATCTACAGCATGAGCAGACTTCTAAGCATAATGAGAAACCTACAACCAGAAGAAACTAAAATGGACGAATAGGGTCTTTTAAAAATCAAATCCCAATGCACATCAAAAAAACGTCTCCACTAGGTTAAAAAGGAAACCCACAGACTGGGAAAAAATATTTGGCAATGATATATCTCATAAGGGACTCATATCCAAAATTTATAGAATACTCCAGCACCTCTACAAGAAAAAGGTAAACAACAGTCACAAAATGGGCACTAGATATGAATAGACACTTCACCAAAGAAGAAATTCAAATGGCAAATATATGAAGAAATGTTCAAAATCCCTAGCTATCAGAGATGCAAATCAAAACAGCTATGAGATATTATTTCACACCAGCAACAATAGCAAAGTTCAACAGAGCAACTAACAACAAATGCTTGCAAGGTTGTGGAGAGATTGGTAATTTTATTCACTGCTTCTGGAAAGGTAATATGGTATAGTCACCATGTAAGGCAGTCTGTTGCTTCCTTAAAAAGTTAGAAATAGAAATATCATTTGACTCAGCAATTCCACTGTTAGAAATATACCCTACAGAAGCCAGAGCCATGACTCAAACAGATATATGCACACTCATGCTTATTGCTGTATTATTCACAATAGCAAAGAGATGGAAGCAGTTCAAGTCTCATCAACAAACAGATGGATAGAAAGATTGTGATACTGTCATGCACTGGGATATTATGCAGCACTGAAAAATAATAAACTTCTAAAACACTACACAACATGGTTGGGCCTGGAAGACATATTCTGGGTTAAATATCTCAATAACAAAAGGGCAAAATAACTGCATAACACTGCTGTTATAAAATAGGGCTAACATGAGGGGTCATGGGAAAATAGAAAGAGTGGCTAGATAATGAATATTGCATTTGAACAGATGAAAAGAAGGACTGTCTGACAAGTATAAAGGATTAGACATTATATGTATGACAACAATCTGGAACAAAAGGTATGGTGTAAAGGAGACTGGGAGAGGGGAGAAGTGGACAGGTAGGAAAATGTACAACAATGAATGAATGAAAACACAACCTTTCTGTAAACATTTGTTAAGATCAGGATTCCCAGAGGCACACGGTTCGAATCCACCAGATGCTCTGCCGGGGAAGGAGGGACAGTCTCCTCCTGTACCAGTCAGATCTGATCTGACGGTACACTCACACAAAAATAATAAAATTTTTAAAAAAAGATCAGGATTCAAGATATTTTTTTTTAAATCTCAAAAGATAAGCCATTGGAGACCTAATGGAGCACAATTCCACACTGGCCATACACAGAGTCATCAAGACATGGTAGTGATCAAGACAGCATGGTACTGGTA
>NW_006399824.1:13965143-13989657 GCF_000299155.1 Elephantulus edwardii | reverse complement strand
TCCAGCCTCCCAGATAATCTGTTCTGCATATAGATTGAAAAGGTATGGAGATAGGATACATCCCTGGCATACACCCTTCCCAATTTTGAACCATGCAGTGTTTCCTTGCTCTGTTCTGACGACTACCTCTTGGTCCAAGTGTAGGTGTCACATAAGCACAATCAAGTGTTCTGGGATTCCCATTGTTCTCAGAGTTAGCCACAGTTTGTTGTGATCTATCTAGTCAAACATCTTTGCATAACCAATGAAACACAGATAGACATCCCTTTGATACTCCCTGCTTTCAGCCAAGATCCATCTAACATTAGCTATAATATCCCTAGTACCATGACACTTTCTAAACACAGCCTGCACTTCTTGTAGTTCTCTATTAATGTGCTATTCCAGTCATTTCTGGATAATCTTCAGAATCTTGCTTGCATGTGATATCAATGATATTGTTCGATAATTTCCACACTCTGTTGGATCACCTTTCCTTGGCATGGGAACAAATAATGGAGATATTTTGCTATGATCTTTTGAACTTGAGCATACCTAAGAGTTACAACAGGTTATTGTTTTCATCGTCTGTAGGTTATCTGAATTGCAGTTTTTCCACCTCTAATTGGGGAAATTTTAACAAGCAGTACTGCTTCTAATGAAGTTAATGTGAGATACTATAGAGATAGCTATGAGAATGAGTTTTGCAAATTTCCATGTTTTATAGTTAGTACCCAAAATAGCAGGGAACTCTGGAGGGCCTAGTGATAACTGTGGTGCGATCCCAAAGGCAAATGGTTTGAATCCACCAGCTGCTGCATAGGAGAAGGATGGACGAACAGTATCCTCCTGTGTGATCTGCTGCCTCTAAAAATCCCCTGGACGTTCAGCTATGGGCTGGTTCCGACTCGACAGTATACAACAATAAGACATCCCTGGCAATTCTGGAAAAGTAACAGGAGTAGCTAAATTGGCCCCATATTATCTTCTAGATCCTGGGTGCTGAGAAGAGAAGGAAGGCTAGAAGTATATATTCAACAGTGGTGAAGAACAAAACCCAATCTAAGTAAACTGCTGAAACTTTAGAACAATCAACCAAGCTCAGCCCTAGCAGTTCTAGTTTTCAGCGTTTTCCAGCAGTAATAGCCAATCTTAGGACTTGTTTCTGTTACCTGGGTTCAGAAGATGCTTGCTGGCTGGCTGTCTTCAAGTAGGAAGAGAAAACATGATTAATATTTCCAGAACCATATGAAGCAAAGAAAGAGAAGTGTTTTGAGCCAGGATGAGAGTGGAGAAAGGCCATTTTCAAGCACAGAATATGGTCCAGGAGCTGACTCCACGTGGCAGAGAGCATTAGGAAGAGATTAGAGGTGGGGTCCTCATGCAAAACAAGAGAACAAGATAAGGAGAGCAGAGGAATAGAAAGTCATCTGAGTGGTGAGTCCAGATGATAATCTTCTACCAGGAGGCTAACTTTGAAGCATCTATTCATTCTACCTCATTTAACCTGAAAAAACACCACTTTCTCTATGTCATTTGAAGAACACTTGGGAAAACTGGTCTACATTCCCCCCCATTACAAAAAGCCAGTCGTAAAACCAAGGTAGAATTTAGGAATCCACAGGTATTTGCACAGTACTTAGATATGCAGGTGCTGCATCATGAAATGAGTAAGTCCCAAGGGCTGGATGTCATTCTTAGCTGCCTCATCTGCCATGTCACCCATGGACAGATGGAGTGTAATGATGCAATTGGCAGGGCAGGGACTGCATCTTCATGTGGCAGTTAGATACTCTGCAGTTCTGACAGTGTTTGGTGAACCTTTGCATTAAAACATTTTGAATTTTAATTATATAGAATGCACTGCTCTGAACCTAAGAATTCATCTGATATCTGGAAATACAGTAAAAATCTTAAATTGACATGTCTTGGGACGTATATCGCTACTTCAGGACTCTTTCATTTGGAGATGTGCCTCCAATGGAAGCATAATTGCCTCTTAATTGACTGTGTCAGCTGATGAAGTGGCTACCCGCAAGCCAGGCAGCGATCTAGGAAATGTAAACTGCTCAAAGATGCCATCTTGCGAACAACGATACATCTCTATTTGCGATGAAGCTTGCCAGACTGAGGGACTAAGTGGACATAATTAGAAATACATCTGGGTATTGGCCTCCTCTTGGAAAAAGTCTCCTGCACACCTTCCATCAGTACTGGTTATGTTCTGTCATTATGTTCTGTCCTTGCTCATTCGTTTCCCACTGGTTACCAGATGGCCATGATAATGTTGGTATCCTTAACAACTGTCTTGTGCAAGTCCCTGCTGGATGGTAAAGCCTCAAAATATTGAGCGCTGTTCCCTTTGGAGAAGCAAGTGACATGGCTGGGAATTGCTTGCAACTGTCCTGATGGTGGGGTTGAAAAGAGTGATGGTGAGCAGAGCCATGGAGCCTGAATTCAACTGGACGTTGTGCAGGTGGCAGGCTACCAAAGAGAGGGTGTTTGTCACTTTTCAGGCTTAAGATGCAGAATCTGGCTCTTAAAAATGAGCACAAAATAAAGTGAAATGTAAATCACCTTGAAGATCATTGTAAGGGAAACGGTGTTGAAGTTGCTGAAAGGTCTCCTGTTTGTTGGTTCTGACAGCACACTCTCCTACAAGGACGCTTGGGGCGTCCTCTCAGCGTGCTTCCATGAGATGTGCCAAGTTAGCAGATGGATTTGAGGAACATTTGACAACAGGGGGTGAGAGGGTGGGGAGGGAAGGAAAGAGGGATATATCAATCAAGTTGAGATAGATCATGCTACAATAACAAATGACCCTTAAATGGTGACTGCTGAAGAAAGCAGAGGTGTTTTCTGCTCATATTTTACATCTCCTTCAGATCAGCCTGGAGCCCTTCTCCACATTATTGTCACTTCAAGACCCCACCACGGTCTGGGACATACCAGAAATCCAGAGCAAAGTAGGAAAGCGAGTATGGCCAGTCACACATGGGTTCTTAAAGCAGCCACCCCTTTCTGTCATATTTCTTGGTCAAAACTCAACTCTAAGGGATGAGTAATAAGGTCTTTCCACACACCGTCAAGGAGGAACGTGAATGCCCATTGATTTGCTCTAAGGCATCAAGGCAGTTATGATGTTGTTTAGGTCCATGGCCTCCTTCTGGGACCAGATAATTTTTCAGAGGCCCCAAGCAGTGAAGAGTTTCTAGAATTGAAAGTAAGAACCACACCATTAGGTGTAAAATACGTAGACAATGATGATTTGAATGCTTCACACTTGTATCTGGTTCTTTGACAAGTCTTCTGGTTCCCTGCTTGCTGGTCACCTCATTACTGCATAATCAGTCTTGGGGGGCAGCGGAAGGTCATCCAGTTCTTTTTCCCCCCACAAAGAGGTTACAGTCTGCAGGGAGCCAGAGACACTTTTTTAAAGAAGATGGATTGGTGAGGTTGAGTGTGGAAGACACTGGCATTAGCCAGATGGTGAGCAAGATTAACTAACTAGTAGAAGAATCCTGTGGAGAATTACATTTTTCGTTCCAAACCAAAGGTGATTATTGAAATGATCCCAGGGCCACAAAAGTCTTCTGTGGAGGGAAGAGGGTAACAGAAGTGTTCTCTTATCTCTCTAGGTGAGGATGAGGAAGAAACGAACGTGATAGTCCTCAGCTACCCTCAGTACTGCCGCTACCGCTCCATGCTGAAGCGTATCCAGGATAAGCCCTCTTCCATTCTCACGGACCAGTTCGCGTTAGCCCTGGGGGGCATCGCAGTGGTCAGCAAGAATCCACAGATCCTCTACTGCCGGGACACCTTCGACCACCCGACGCTCATAGAAAATGAGAGTATATGCGATGAGTTTGGTGAGTCTCTTATCTATTTACTCCCCCTCAACATGAAATGTAGAGAGAGAGAGAGAGTGTGTGTGTGTGTGTGTGTGTGTGTGTGTGTGTGTGTGTATGTGTGTGTGTGTGTGTGTGGCTGTTTTCAGTTCTTATGAAGAACAGTGCTAGTAGGAAGCAGTGGGCATTCTCTTATTAAAGCTGAATTTACCTCCGCACCCCTCCCAGCCCCTGAGTTATTGCTGCATAAGGCATCATTGCCTCCTTGGCAGCCTCTGTTTACCATGGCTAAAAGGTTATTATTTAGAATCTGTTGTTCAGTATTGAGTCTGAAGTTGCTAGGTCAACCTTGAAATTGGACTTTAGGACAGGAATCTTTACGTTAGCTCTTTCTTAAAAGGCTTTGGCGGTTGAGATACTGATCCGTCCCTTTCCTGCGTTATATGGGACTGTAAAAATGCAAAATGCAATGCTTTGCAGGCACAGACTGCTGGTACTGCTAGCCCAATGGCTGTGTCTCTCTGGCTGTTTGAATCTGTTGGATAAAGATGGACAGACTATTCCTATGTGATTTCCAACCTCAGAAACCAAATAGTCAGTCCTCTATGACTTGGTTCTAACTCAATGGTAATGGGTTTGACGTCTTTGTGATCTGCTGGAGAAAGAGGGGCAATCATCCCAGTGGAATTTATAGCCTCAGAAACCCAGTGTAGGCTCAACGATGAGTCAGTTCCATCTCAGTAGCAGTCAGGATGAGAGCGATAACTGCTTCAGTGATGTAGGGTGCTGAGATAGGTCAATCTTCATGCTCCTAAGTTTTCATAAACATACACACACACACACACACACACACACATAATCTTTACACATTAAAGATGGGCATACCCATTTTCATGCACACACACCTGCATACACACAAAATATCCTTACCTACCAGAGATGGAGATGTGCATACATGGCTTTATCAATGCCTCTGTGGAACTGACTGCTGTACGAATGGAAAGGGAAAGAAAGGAGGGGTCACCAGTTTGAGAAACCTTGTCAGGCCAGTCGAGAGAATTGTCTTCTCACAATCCCATACATGGGAAAGTGAAGTTGAAGAGGTGGGATAATATCCTTGGTTCTTAGTGGGCTGAACAGAGAAGTCAGAATCTCCTCACCAACTTTGCCATCACAGGGAAACAGACTCATAGCTGTCCTTCTAAAGAGATTATCAAGGCTGTAAAATTACACAGGAGATTTCCCATCTTTCTCTCGCAGAGCCACTGGTGGATTCAAACAACTAGAAAGGTACCCCCTTTGTAACAGTGCAACTCCCTATGGATCAGAGCTCCCTCAGAATCTCCTCGAGGTGTTTGATCAAACTGTGTATTTCTTGGAAATCTCTACTCTTGCAGAAGCATAGACACGTCCTGCCTTCACCTCGACCCTTCTCTGGGCACCACTGTCGAGTTGAACCATGTGGAATCCCACCCAGGGTCTGAGTGAAGAAGTTGTAGAGGGACAGCTGAGGGTTCTTGATTCTACTGACTAATGTGTGCCCAAGAATCTGTAGTTTGTCCATTATTCAGAGCCCTCCCTCTACTTACACATTGAACACTTGGGCATGGTTTTTGGGGTTTGTTGTAGACTCTCGAAGTTCTGTTCTTCATGACTTCAGCAGCTCTATTGGTGTTCAGAGATTATTAAGTAGGTGCGTGGGCATTGGAGATGTGAGAATGAAGAGATGGGGAGATGAAGATGTATACAAAGGAACTGAGGAGAGAAAGGAGGAGGGAAAAAAGAACTCTGAGCTCATTGCACCCTAAAGGCTGTGACTTTTTTTTTTTCACTCACTGACTTTTTCCAGCTGTTTTTTACAACTCTGGCTTATTAAATGCTGTCAGTTTTTATGAGTGTAACATTGCTCTGCAAGCTACTTCTTCCTTTTTCAAAGAACTATTTACTGTTATGTTTTTAATATTCAAGTAACATTCTTATTCAAGTAAATGAAGCTATCCAGTACAAATTTTTTTGAAACAAAAACAAACAACCCAACATTGTTTTTTCAGATGAGCATTCAAAAATTCTCCTTTTGCAGTCTGTCTTGGTACCGTTTTCCTTCTGTAATCCCTGCTTCCAAACCCTCCATCTTGCCTGCTGCTTTGCTGGTGTTCTAAATTCCTGACACAAACTGAAAGACTGTGTAAGAGTCTTCAAAATTAGATTTTCACAATGTAATGCAATATAATGAAAAAAAATGTTTTAACCTTTTTGGCTAATTTAAGAGTTATTAGTCATTGAGTTTCAAAGCTGTTGCATCAAGAATTGGTAAAAGAAAGAAGTTCCAATTTCCTAGTGATCTCAATGGCTGTGAAGAGTTACTAAGTTAATTTTAAATGTTCCCACAAACACAAGCATCTCACTTCTGAATGTTTTCCTGAACTCTCTTCTGGTTTGGCTAATTTTAATGCTGTTTTTCTTCTCCTTCAAGTACAAGCTTTCTTTTGGCCTAAAGATATTTTTAAAGAGCTGCTAGCTAGTCTAATAATCAGAATATTCTATATTTTTTCTTTTGCATTAGTATTTCAAATTCTCCTGCTACTTCCCTTCAAATAAATAACATAGCCTATTTTTACATGGTTTGAACACCTACCCCAACCTCCCACCCCTACCTTCTACTTTTGGGACCACATTGAAATTTCCAGAGAACACCCTTTAAAAGCCTCCAACTGGTTATAGTTAAGATCATCATGGGTTAAAGAGTTTGTGAAAACATGGGGTTGGGTTTCTCCAACCAACGTAACAGTTGGTGGAAGAACATAAATTTAATTAGTGACTAGCATTAAACAAATGTACCTAATATTAAACGCTGCCAGATGACTGAAGCACTCCTGTCCGATTACCACGGATGCCAGGGGGCCCACAGATTAATTTACTACACAGTGTATATTCTGTGCCACACATTTGGTGACTTCAGTAATTGGTCAAATGTAATTGAGGTAACAGTATGCCGAGGCTGTAAAAATCAAATTTTATTAGCCATATCACCAGGTGGATGAATAGCGGAGCTGATGGCAAAGCATTTATAGCATTTAGCAGCTACACCTTTGACACATGAAATTCATAAATTGCCATAAAATACCTCCAAGGCCTTCTCAAAAGGACAGTGTCTGCTTTCCTGTCATGGAATAATGTTTCTTTTATTAACTAATAGATTTTTTTTTAATTTCTTCTAGTAAATGGGAGCACCAAGCAGGGGAGGAGGAGGGGAGTTGTTCCAAAGAGAAAGAAAACATATTCCTTGCTTGATTTGAGGATTTAAAATCTAATTGGGGAAGACAGGATTAATGCACCTGAAAGGTTAACTAATGTTTCAAGAAAGTCAATGATTAAGTATTTGGTGAGTGGTCCAGACAGGAAGTGCTGTAGGAATTTAGCAAGGAGTAGGAGGGAGTAGAGATCGGGGTGGAGAGGGTGGTCAGGGAACACGTCATGGAAAAAGACAGGGTTTGATGCAAGTTTTAAAGGATTGAAGTAAGATATTATTAGAAAATTGTTGGAAATCTCTAGATTCCTTAAAGTTCATTTCTTGTCTCTATGTGTTAGCTATTGGCTTTCTTCACCATAGAGTCACTGTTGGTCTATTTAGGCTTATTCTGCTCTTAGTCAAAAATCTGAATGAGCTTTCCCCCTGTGGTTTAGTTTTATAAATGGTCTAATCCTCTCTCTATCAAAGGATCTGAGGTGGTAGACCAGGGCTGGAAGAAGCTCAGGCGGTGCCTTTGGAACTGGGGCTTCCTTTCCTGGACATGATGACCTCACATTGTACAACCCTTGGGAGTGCCCAGGTGATGTGAAAGGCTAGAAGCCCAGCTACTGAATGAAATAGTGGCAGTTCCATTGCAACCAAAGATGGCCTGGTGATTTTTAGTTTTTTGTTTTTTTTTTTTTTTAAAAAGAGCCATTTGAAAACCCTTTGGAGCACAGTTCCATGAAACATAGGAGTTGCTATGAAAGAACATCATTGCAACAGCAAGAAGCTTTTTTTTTTTTTTACTTATTATAAAAACTCAAAACTCATTGCTATCAAGTTGGAACCAATTCATAGCTGACATCCCAGTGGGTTTTTGGAAGCTACATGGGAGGAGATCACCCGTCTTTCCCAGAGATGCTGATGAATTTGAACCACCAGAGAGGCGCCATCTTTAGGATACAGGGCACCTCCCTATAAATTATGCTACTAGAGTGTCCTTATTCTATAGGTTACCTGATTTCTCTTATTGGCCTAGTGGGTGAGGAGTTGTGCTGCCATCCAAAGAAAGGCAGTTTTAATCTACCAGCTAGCTATTCAGAGGGCAAATGATGGGCAGTCATTTCCTATACTGTTTACAGGCTCTGGAAACATGCTTGAGGGTTCAGCTAAAACTTTGTTCTGACCCAGTGTTGAGTTCTCTGAAAATGGACTTGGCTCAGTGTGACAAGCTTGCTCAACTCCCCAGGTCACCCCCCTTCTACTCCCCTTTTAATGTTGTCCACTGAGTAACAAGTTTAATTGAACAATAAAAGTGAGGCTTTTAAATCTACCATGAGTTCCTGTAAATAAATTCTCCATGGAATTTTATGAAGCTGTTTAATGAAAAGTTTGATTAGAAACTATTAAAGAAAAATAGAATAGATGAAATTTCATCATTTAGTCCAACATTACAGTAGTGTCATTTTGATTTTTATTTACACTGAGCTATTCAGACTAGAGTAAATATATCCTAGTTTTAATTAACTATCCTCCTTACTTGGGAAAGGTTATTTTAGGCTTGAAGGGTTTTGATAGCATACCATCTGCTTTCTTCACTGTATTTTATTTAAGCCCCTTCCTTGCTTACAGCACTGTGCAGTGTCTAAACCTATGACATAAGCATAAATTGAATCATATTAATGGTGGGTGATTGAAAAGCTTCAGCTTTGACATCCTGTCGGCATTCTTCCATCTTGTCAGTTGCAGAGCTCTTAAAGGTAATGCCTTCTCTTCTTAGCACAAGAGAATTGACTATTTTTAAAACTAAAGCAACGGACTCCCCGTGAAAGCATTATGAAAATGGCTTGCATTGCGCATGCAATTAGGAAATGAGACTGTAATAACAATGAAAGGGAAGTGACACTATAGATGGCAATTTTTCTTTCTATAAAAACCTTTACCTTATGCATAATTCCTGTCACCATTTGTCCTGCTAGAATTCCCTAGTGCGAGGCATTCTCTGACATCCTCTCCCACCTTGCTTTTCCTTTTTTTTTCTTTAATTATTTGATTCCTCAGATGTAATCCTCAAACTCTTGTTTCAATTGTGTGGCTTTTTCTGTGCTATAGAGAAAGCACACAAACACAAATATTTTGTCTCATTTCACTGCTGGGACAATGAATTGTCCGCAGGTTTGTAATGCATGTGTTTACATTCATATCACACAGATTGATTTCACATGTGTGAAGTGTCGACAGCCAAATTCTAAACAGAGGCACAGACAGTACCCCAGATAAATGGATAACATTAAGGTACTGGCTTCCATCAGAGCAGTGTAAGGTGGACCCACAGTGCAGAAAGGAGGTAAAATCAGTCCTTAACATTGGTGGGACTAAATAGAATAAGATAGGGTGCTGAGTCTGGGCTTTGGGTTAGAAAGAGGCATGAGAAGTCATGCTTCCAAGCTCTTTGGCAGTTGGGGTGTATGTGTTTCTTGGCCAAGAGATGAGATGAGGTTGAAGGAAGGATGTGGTCACTCTTTCAAAAAGTATACACACAAGCTGACCCGTCATGTTGGCACTTGATCTACATGCAGAACACCAGGAGCTTTGATCTTCAATAAGAAGACAATATCTCTATCAACACAAAAAATGCATGGCTTCCTAGAGGAATAACACAACATAGGAAACCAGTTTCTAGGCTAACCCAGAGCTCCTCCCTTTGTAGTGGTTCAAATCCACCAGAGACTCCATAGCAGAAAGATGGGAAATCTCCTGTGCAATTTACAGCCTCCGAAACCCAGTGGAAGATCAGCTATGAGTCAGTTCCAACTCAAAGGCAATGAGTTGAGTTGTGCAATTGCTAGGGTTGGGGTGAAAGAGCCAGACTAATTCAACCCCACCATTGTCTTCTCTCAATCTCTGGGCAGGTTTCTCACTTTCCTCATCTGTAAAAGCGGATAATACGAGCCACTTCCCCAAGTCTCATTTGCTCTTTTCTATTTGTATTAGGCCTTGGACATTTTGTAGTAATCACATAATAGTCTTGATTGTTGGATAACAAAAGAAACCAGTTCTCTACAGCTCCTGGACTCTTCAAAGAACCTTTATGGAAAAGAAAATTGTCCTGCTTTCTACGATATCTTCTTAGGATGGTTTCTTGAATCTGTACTGAATTTTTCTTTTCCATTTTCCTGGTGGATAAAGTAATGACATTACAGACTCTCCCACACCACCAACTAAGGAAAGAAAGACACAAAAAGGAAGAGGAACAAAAGAAGAAAAATAGAGGTAACCCTTGGATTTCAATGAAAGAAAGCTCAAGACATGTAAAGTGTTTTTGAAGCGTACAGGGATGAGCTAGACTCTGCCTCTTCCCTTCTAAACATCACATGTTTTGCTGGAAATGAAAGGAAAGACAGTTGTTTTGCTAAGGATCCTGGGAATCAGTGAGTAAACATTTTCCTTTCCTTGCCAAAGTAGGTTCCAGAGTCACAGTGGATTTTGATATCAAATAGCTTTGCTCCTGGCCTCTGTCCTCATGGAGGTTTTTGCTGCCCGTCTGCCTGCCGTGCCCACCGATCCCCCCAAAAGATAACGAGGCAGACCTTTCACTTTAATTTAAGCCAAGTGGGAAAGGAGTTGTGCTTCGGATATATTACTGCTTATGCAGAAGACCTCAAACTTCAGAGAGCTCACTTGTAGGACTCCTTTGTCTTCAAGGATTTTTTTTAATCAGTGGAGAATGATATAACTAAGACCATTCCACTCTTGGTACCTTCCCCTTGTTTTATGTGCTGCTAAATAAGGGATAGAGAGAATGTTATGGTCTTCATACATTGTAGTGAAGCAAACTCAAATAAATCTGCTGGTAGAGGAGTATCATGTGTCCTCTATGTATATGTAATGATTAACATATGGGCCAGGCTTCCAGGACAATAAAATACAAGGAGCATTGAGGAACAGACCTGCTTAGACAGGGCCCTTGGAAACGCAGGGAACCATCTCCCTTGGGTGTTAATGAAAAGAATTTTGATGTTGCTACTGTAAATTAATTTACAGAGTCATGATATACAGAATGGTAGTGGATTAGTGGCTTTCTTTTCTATTTTGGGAACTTGAAAGGAGGTTTTAAAATAACTTTGGACTACTTTTGTAGCTGAGTGGACTCAATGGGTTATTAAAAACTATTTGGACCCACGGGTACAATAAACTCTTGTTCACCCCAGAAAAAAGTATTTGTGTCTATATTGGATAATATTTCACCTAACATTTCATCCAGAAAAGCAAGAAAGTTATATCCATTACATTAGCAAGATCAACATATTCCTCTCTAGGGTGAAATGGATATTCTTATCAATTAAAAAACACACAGACACACCACAGGAAAGAGCCAGGTCATTGGGGGGAAAAAACCTAAAACCCTCACAAGTTTAGGAACGGGGAAATGAGGCTCAAAATAAGCCTGTGGTCACTGGATTTGTAAAAAGCCTCTTGATAAATGAAGATTCTCTCTAGTCCTCTTCATTCTGTCCTGCCAAGGGGGCCTGGATTGATTTAAGTTCCTTAGACTATATAGTGAGTTTGTCAGAATATGGTCAGAGCCTAACACAGTCACTGGAACTTGGTACAACCATGCCCGTTTGTTCATTTAATCAGTGTTTATTACACACCTCTGTGCTGCAATCCCGAAGGCACATGGTTCGAATTTACCAGTTGCTCCACAAGAGAAGGATGGACAGTCTCCTCCTATGTGATTTACTGCCTCTGAAAACCCACTGGAGGGTCAGCTATGGGTTTGTTCCGACTGGAAGGCACACATCAACACCACGTGTCAAATACTCTCCTGGTCTCCGGACGGTGGATTCTAAACAAGATGGAAAGACCTGCTCTTAGAAGGCATATTTGATAGTATGGTTGGGTGTGGGAAGATCAGATGGAGACAGTCACGGACTTTGCCTCATCGGGTTGTTAAGACAACCAAATGAGTTAACGAATGAAAGCAGTTACAGGATACGTAACACCAACCAACAAAAACTACTGCCTTGAATTGATTCCAACTCTTGGAAACCCAAGTTCCACCAGAATCCTAAGGCTTTATAGGAAGAGACTGCCTATCTGGCTGGTGGATTCAAACTGCTGACCTTCCCATTAGCAGTGCAACACATAAGGCACTGTGCCATCCTAGCTCTTTAGATGATATGTAGCAAGTACTATTTAAGTGTTCATACTCACTGTTAACCTAATATTCTATTTCCCTCTGTATCCAACACAACCATACCCACATGCTGGACTCGTCATAGCATAGATCCTCAAAGGGCACATGCACAAATCTTCATACCTGTACAGAGAGTAGTGTCACTTATTATGAAACACTATTTTAAAATTGGAAGCAGGAGTGGCATCCACTTCTGAAATGGCTTGACTCTGGAAACTCTATGAACAGTGCTCAGGTCTTTAACTCATAGGGTCGCTATGAGTCGTCTACGACTTGGCAGCACTTAGCAGCACTAATAACAACATTTTAAAAACCATCCATTTATCTAGAAATACTTGTATCCTTTTGCCAGGAATGTGGTACCCCATTTTCACAAACTTAATTCCTTTTCCTCACTCATGCCATACCGTCAATGTCTCTAATTCTGACCATCTAACCTCCTTAAATCCAACTCTATACCATAATCTGTTGTGCTTTTATATTCCTATCATTCATCACTGTTTGAATCTTTACATTCTTATGATCTGTTTCCCCATTCCTACCCTTACTACCATTTAAGCTTACTGAAAGCAAGGAACTACTCAGTCCTGTTCATAACCATGTACCCGATACCAGAATATACTTGGTGATTGGGACAGTAGGCATGCAGTCTGTTTGTGTAAATGAAGGGGTGTGTGCATGATATCTGACAATGTCATAGTTAGTCCTATACTGTGGAAGAGGACACTGAAACAGAGCGTTATACAGCTTAAGAATCCAGCGCTATTGAGTTGATTCTGATGCATGGTGACCTCACATGTGTTGGTGTAAAACTGTGCCTTCTAGTGTTTTTACTGGCTGGTTTTTGGAAGTAGATCATCAGGTCTTTCTTCTGAGGTACCACTGGGTAGACACAAACAGCCAGCCCCCCTCACGGTTCCTACCACTTAGAGCTCTGGTAGCCTAGTGATAAGATGCTGTGCTGCAATCCCAAAGGCACATACTTCGAGTCCACTAGCCACTCCATGGGAGGAGGATTGGCAGTCTCCTCCTTTGCAATTTACTGCCTCTAAAAATCTGCTGTCGAGTCAGCTATGAGTCACTTTTGACTTGACAGCACATAATAACAAAAACACACCCAGAGACTTTATTATACAGCTGTCAAGTAGTAAAACCAGAATTGTAACTTAGTCTACTCAGCCACCATGGTCTTAAATATTAGACTAAGCTGCTTCTTGATGTGGAGTCTACTCCAAAAGAGCCTGCAGGCTTCCTAAGATCAGGGCACCCGGTCACTGGATGAGGAGTGGACAGTAGTTTTTGTAGAATTGAAACTGAGGATCTGGTTTGCATTGTAAGGGGCAGGGAATTAGAGGGTGGGGAGGGGAGGAAATCACCAGGATAATAAAGGTTGGTGAATGGAGTAGAGGTGTGAAGGAATTGGGAAGATCCAGGAGGGACTTAAAAAGACAGGATAATAATAGTCATGGATCAATAGTGATTCATTTTATAAAACACAATGTAAAAAAAAAAGCCACAACATACAAACCGCCACACAATGGACATGAATGACAATTTGAAACACAAGTGGATATAGGAATGTGTGACACGCAGTATACATGAGTGATATACAGTATATACAAAAATTGTATGCAGACCAATTTAGAAATAAAGTTGAGATGGAGGGGAAATAGCTGATCATAAAAAGTCCAAACCTGGAAGTCTCTGGATTTGGATTAAGGACCTTGATGTCAGCCACCATCATCTCTCATATTTTACTAATCTTCCCACTTCAGCTCTTGCTGCCCAGAAGTCCCTTTTCAACACAGAATGCGGTGCCCTTCTTCCAGTCTCCCACTGATGACCCATCTTGGGATAGACAGAGATGTGAGGCCCTTTGAGGAGCTGGCTGGGAGGACTTAAAAGTTAAAGGGGGAAGATAGTAAACTGCACTGTGTTCTCACTGCCTCTCTCTAAGACATGCAATTGTGATGCTGACAGGACTTTCATAATACACCTCGCTGCAATTTTCTGCTCAGAATGCATTGGCTTCCCCAACTTGGCATCCTTCTTTAATGAAAAAATTACAGGTCTAATTTCAAAAAATGAAATGTATGCAAGCTTTCCTGCCCCTGTCACTTCTTTATGCCTGTAGCACATAAATCATTTCCCTTTTTAAAATTAAATTTCACTTGCCATGATTTGGTAATGGGTTTTCAAAGGAGGCGGAGTAGCCAAGCACTTGGCACCAGAGCTGCCTGCTCAGGAAATATTCTCATTGCTGGCTGGCGTGGGCCTTGATTCCATCATCTGAGCTTTTTGCTTCCTTTGGAAATTGCCTAGAAATTCTCTCCCTAATAATCTCTTGTCTACATGGCAGAATTGGCTCTCCAGGCACCATCTTGGAGGACTAAAGAGCAGATGGGATTTGGGCAGAAAAGAATATTGGTGAATTCTAATATTGGTGCCAATTCATTAATTAACTGAGCATCAACTTTACTTGAGGCACAGCTCCAGACACAGCTGAGTTATGTGACATTACCTCTGTTCCCAAGATATTTTAATAACTTGATTGGGTGAAATAAGGGAGGACCAGTGGTCCACTACAAATATGTTATCCAGTCCTCTTAACAATCTTGCTTATTCCCCACCCCCCCAAGAGTGACTCCTGAGAGCTTTAGCCCCCTTCAGCAAGGGTCACAGATCTAGCATGTTGCTGAAGAAATGGATGTACTTTTCTGCTACAAAGTGAGAGGAGCATTAAGTTGGGAGCTATTTGGAGGTTCAGAGGAAATGATACCTGTTAGTGCTTTGTAAATAGGAAAGTTTGATGTATAGTGGACACAATACGCACACTTCTGAGGGCCAAATGAGGTGGAGTTCAAGTTGTTAGAGTTACAGCATGTGTGAGAGAGGATCCTACCAGTCAGAGGGAGCTTTTTGGAAGAAGTAGCTCTTCAGTGGACCTTGAAGATGGAGAAGATGTAAAAAAAAAGAAAAGAAAAAGGAGGATGTTATTTCAGGCAAGAAGGTAGAAAATACTGTTGACTTTGAAACTCAAAGAAAGAGGTCATTTCCCTAGCCATTTACAACATAAGCTCCTGAGACCTAGTCTGATGAAGCCCATCAAGGTTGGAACCCAGGAGAAGCCTCTGGAAGGAAAAATGAGCTTGTATATTAACTTGGATCTTTATCATGGGTCTCTAAAAGGGAGAGGAGGAATATGCCACCTAGGTAGTAGAGGTTAGAAGAATGAAGTGCCTGCTTAGTGTATAGATTGAAAGAATGGCTTCAGAAAATCACCTGTAACCCTCAACTCTCATTCCTTCATAAGCATTAGTAATTTTTCTTCTGCTTGGTATTAAATTTAACATTTTATTCTGGTCAGTAGATTCTAAGCTCTTTGAGGGCTAAGAGTCATATCTTTCTCATTTATCTATCAATGAATGTGTTTGGAAATTGTTTAAATTTGCTGTATTCCAGAGGGCTTCAGACTTCCATTACTGCTTTTCTTAGAGTCAAAGGTTCTGTTTGTACTTTCAACTAGAGTTTATCGCTAGTTGATTTAATTCACAGGTGAAAGTGTTAAGCTCAAAGAAACTTGGAGTTTTCTTGTAACATTTACTAACCTTTTAAAATGAGGAAAACACTCATTGATCAATGTCTTTGGTGGAAGATCATCAATTTGTTATGAATCTTCACAGATCCTGAGGTCTGTGTCTTCTAGAAGCCTGTGTGCTTTCTGAAAGTGTCAGGAGAGTATTTAAGACAGGACAGATGGTAACCTATATCCTAAAGTCATTATGTTGAACTTTCCAACCACAGATAACGAAATTCATTGTGGAAATCAAGGAGAGGAGCTAGCTGGGCCATTAGCCTCTGCGACATTGACAGGTTCTAAGTAACGTGAGGTTTAGGACCAAGTCCCGTATACATCACAGCTCAGACTGGAATCATTCCAGATAATCTTTAGGAAGAAGAAACTTAGCCAGTAGACTCTCTTCATTATGAATGAAGTGCCATCTTGGTGGGTGGACTCAGGCCCTGAAGATATTTTGTGGATCACCAGTGATCTCCATGTTATTCCTAGTTTTATTTATTCTATGTTTTACTGATTTAGATACAGTCAATCAGAGACATTGCATTTTGTGCATGTGCATTTTATTTCACTCATGTGTATTGTTTTCCCCACCTTACAAAGACCTTACTAATAAATACATTCATGAAAGTGTTTACGCTAGCTACTTCATGTATCATGCTTTATATCCTCATTTTAGATAGTCAGTTTCTCATTTGACCCTCCCTATCCAACCAGTATTCTGCAGGAACAAGCATGTCCCTTTTGTTGAAGAATCTTCTGTTCAGTCTGGGAACTTTGAGCATCTGCATCCATAAACAGAGTGCTGTCCCGAGCGGGGCGTCAGGTGGCAGCAATCAGCTCTGGCTCACAGCATGGATCATCTTCTCTTCATCTGACTGGGTTCTAGTCAGCTATCCCCAGACATCTGTGGCTAGGTCCAAATGGGCGTGAGCTGCAAACTCAGCAGTCCACACTTGTCCCTTTGTTCTGGATCACTTGATCCCTTCATTCAGACCTACCTTTTATCGGGGGCCAAGTCAGTAAATCAGGGGTCCTCATGACTCCCTACAGCTGTAGATCTTTATGGAATCAGGTGGGTTCAAACCTCCACTGTTTCTGTTAGGAGCCCAGTGCTTAAGCCACTATCCTAACAAGGTTCCTTGCATTTGAAATGTTTTGACAGGATATTGCACACAGTCCTAGAAAACTGTAACAGAGCACTGCCTGTAGTGCATCCCTAGCACATAGAAAGAGGGAGGATGTTGATACTAATTGGTTCTTTTGAGACTTATCCTCACCATAGCACAGATGACAGGTAGAAAATACTTTTTATACTACAGAAAATACATTTTATTTCATGGTTCTAGAGGGGAAAAAGGAAGTTGAAACGTGTCAAGTTGAGAACAAACCCAGTAAGTACTGCCCGTTAAGCTGTCTTACTCTTTCTCAGTGTCATATACCTGAGTGATGGAGAGACCTCTGGGGAGTGGCGCCATCACTCCCGACAGCCTGGTGGCTGTGCTTCCTCCCATCAGCTCTGCCGTTCACACCTCAGAGGAGGACTGGTCTTAGTGTAGAAGGGTGTTCCTCCTAATTTCCAAAGTTGGAAAGTTAGTGGCTACAATGTTCTTGTAGTTGTGAAAAGATTAGCATGAGAATCAGACACCAGATTTTAAGCCCATACACTTGTTTAATTGTAAACTATATATACTAAATCAAATGCCATTTTATTCACTTTTATGTGCACAATTCAGTGACATTAATTATGCTCACTATGTTGAGCATGGCCATGGGCTGACAAAAGAACAAACAAATCTGTCTCGGAAGCAGAGCTGGAGCACTCCTTAGGAAAGGAAGACCTTGTGGTATATAATTTGGGCTTCTTATCAGGAGCTGCTAGTTATGGGTGAAGGGCATCATGCTTCGAAAAGTAGAGGGCCGGCAAAAGAGAGTAAGATCCTCAGTCAGGTGGATTGACACAGTGACTGCACCAAGAGGTTTAAGCTCAGCAGAGATTGTGAGACGGTGCTAGATTGAGGGGGCTTTCATTCTATTGTACACAGAGACACGATGAGTTGGAGCTGACTTGATGGGCAACCATCCTCATCCATACCTAACACAAACTTGGTGCCCCTTAAGCAGTAACTCTCTTTTTCTTTCTCATCTGCCTCTGATCACAGTTAATAAACTTTGCACTCTTTCTTTGCCTTTTATATCATTATGTGCCATTGAGTCACCTGCAACTCATAACATAAAATAGCTGCGAAGCCTGCCTTGCCCTGAGCCAGTCTGACTGATTCTGACACACCTACCCCCATTACCCGAGTTGCTATGTCGTTCCATATCAACTGTGGTCTTCCTTTCTTGCAGGCTGTCCTTCCACCCTTCCAAGCATGATGTCTTTCTCGAGGGACTGGTCATTCCTGGCCACGTGCCCAAAGTATGTGAGACAGAACTTTAAAATCCTTGCTTTCTAGGAACAATTGGTTTCATCTCTCCAGAACTGTTAGTTCTCTTGGCAGCCTATATGTCCAGTACTCTTCTCCAGCAACACAACTCAAAGGCATCAGTTCTTCTTCTGTCATCTTTAGTCACTGTCCAGTTCTCTGATGTATAGCAAGTTATTGCAAAGACCATGGCCTGAATCAGGTGCACCTTAGTCTTTAGGCTGACATCATTGCCCTTTAGCACTTTGGAGAGGTCTATGACAGTAGATTTCCTTAATGAAATTAGTATTTTGACTTCCTAACTGCTGGTGCCATAAGTATTGATTGTGGAGCCAAGAAAGCTGCAAGTGTTAACAATCTCAGTTTCTTCTCTATCTCGCAGGTGCTGCCATTTGCCAGTGGTCAGCATCTTTGTCTTCTTGATGTTGATCTTCAATCCATATTGAAGACTATACAATCCCTGACCTTCTGCAGCAAACGCTTCATGTCTTCCTCAGTTCCAGCCAGCAAAGTTGTGTCATTTGCCTATTATAGATGTTTATATAAATGCAATCATATAACATTTGTCCTTTCTCTCTGAAGTGCTTCAGTTAGCATACTGCTTTGAAGTGTCATCCATGCCATATCATGTATCATAACTTCATTACTCTTTTTGGTCTGAGAGATATTCCACTGTATGGCTATACCACATTTTACCTCTGCACTTATCTGTTGGTGGATACTTTGGGGTTTTTCTAGTATTTGACTCTTGTGAATAGGACTGCAGTGAACATTTCGATACATGTGTCCTGTGTTGCTGCTTTTCAGTCTCTTGGGTGGATTTGCTGGGTCATAGAGTAATTCTCAAAGTCCCGAGGTGATGTAAATGGTTTGTATTGGACCACCAACCAAAATTTACAGTTGAAAGCCACCCAAAGAGGCCTCAGGATAAAACCCTGTAATTCTGCTTCTGAAAAGCCACAGACTTGAAAACCTGTACAATACACATGATCGTGGAGAGTTAGAATCAAATGCAGGGCAAATGGTAATTCTAGGTTTTAACTTTTTGGCGAATATTCCTTGCCCTTAATGCCAAACAACCTGCTAAGTGGTGTTGATGAATGTATACCATTGCTGAAGAGCATGACATCGTGTTGGCAAGATTCATTCTAATGGAACGGAATGCTCCCAGTCCCTCTCATTCCTTTTCTATAGGATTTCAAGGAAGATTAAAAAAACAACAAAAAAAACCAAAACCCACTCTAACTTATTTTAAAAAACCCAACACAGCTCATATGTTTTTCAAAACGTTTTTCTCATTATGAAATTATTTCCATTATGGAAAGTACAAGTATAATAATAATAATAATTGCCACTCTTCTGTGAGCAAGTACCATATGTTAGACCGTCTGGTAGGCCCTTTACGTACATTATCTTGCTCAGTTCTTCCAGCGCCTCTATGCTGTTGGTGTTAGGTGCTTGCAGATGGATTCCAATCCATTGCAACTCTGCATACAACAGAATGATTGCCCAATACTGCATCTCCTTACAATTGTTGCTCTTTGTGTCTACTGTTGTAGCTACTGTGTCAATTCATGTCATGGAGAATTTTCTTCATTTTTGCTGATCCTGTACTTTACCTAGTGTGATGTCCTTCGCCAAGACCTGGTCCCTCTTGAGTGTGTCCGAAGGAAGTGAGATGAAGCCTTGCCATCATCAACCCTTCAAAGGAGTATTCATCTTAGATTTACTCATCCTTCTGGAAGTCCATGATGGACAATATTCTTTGCCAGCACTGTCATTTAAAGGCATCAGATATTCACTGGTCTGTCTTATTCACTGTCCAGCTTTTGCATGCATATGAGAAATTGAAGCTTCCGGGGGTTGGTAAGACACATCTTAATGCTCTAAGTGACATCTTTGATTTTTTTAATACTTTAAAGAAGTCTTGCGGCAGATTTAACCCAATGCAAACTGTTGTTTGATTTCTTACCCGCTGCGTCCACAGGCATTGATTGTGGAGCTAAGTAAAAGGAAATCTTTTCTCACAATCCTTTTCCATTTTTCATGCTGTTACTTGTTGATCCAGTTGTGAGAGTTTTTGTTTTCTTGGTATTTAAGTGTAATCCATATTTCAGGTTGTAATCTTTGAAGTTCTTCAATTAGTGCTTCGCATCCTCTTTGCTTTCAGTACAAGTTGGTCAACTACATACCACAGGTTGTTAGAGTTTTCTTGCAGCCCTGATACGGCATTCTTCTGCATATAATCCAATGTCTCGAATTCCCTGCTCAGTCTGAATAAGTATGCTGAAAAGATACAGCCCTCAAGCACACCTTTCTTGATTTTTTTTTTCTTTTTTTTACCTTTCTTGATTTTAAACCATGTAGCACCCTATTATTTTGTTTGATTAACTGTTATAACACTATAGCAAAGTTCATATTAACCATTATTTCACAGATGATGAAGCCGAAAATTAAAAAAAAAAAGTCTGAAGTCTCAATACTAGTTGGTGGTCAAGCAGGATTCCAGTTCAGACCTGTCTGACTCCACAGATGGTATTCTTATCTATGCTTTTACAGGACCTTCTTAAGTATCCCAGATGATCTCATCAATGTTTATCTATTCCTTTCAGCTTTTCCTACTGGGAAATGTCTTCTAATTTACTTGAAACTATTTCATGCATGTGATTTTATCTGAAAACTTTAGTTACTACAAAATAAGCATTTCACCCATATTGCTATACCATTTTTATAACAGAACTTCAATGGTTGTATAATAGTTAAAATTAATTTATCACAGTTCCTGTTGGAGTTTTAAACTGTTTCCATCAGGGTGGGTTTGTTGTTTTTTTGTTTGTTAGTTTGTTTTTTTCAGTCTGAGTCATTACGTATAATTAACGCTGTGATGAACATCTTTGTCCATGAAACTATCAGCACTCCTGATGATTAACTTAGGAGATATTCCAGGAATCTCTTGTTAGCAAAATAGTCTTCTTACTAAGCAATACTCAGAGCCAGCTATGGGCTTGTTCACAGTCAGACTTGTGTCCTGGACCTTCCAAATGAAGACTCGGCACTTCTGGAAACTCTAAGCCCAAGAGCGAGGGACATTTCTTAAGTGAAGTTTTGTATTAGGTTATAAAGTGTGTTCATGCAAAGGTGTTTGGGGTTTTGTGGGTTTTGTGTGTGTGTGTTATTAACACATCAGTCACCAACTACAAATTCCAGTTATTGGTGCTCTGGTGACCTAGTGGATAGATAGTGGTGGTGCCAACCCAAAGGCCCACAGTTTGAATCCACAAGCTATTTCATGGGAGAAAGATGACCTGTCTCCTCCTATATGGTTTACAGCTTCACAAAACCTTCTGGCTATCAGCCCTGAGCAGTTCTCAGATTATGTCATTTTTTGACATAATGGTAATGAGCTAGTTTACTTAGTTACCTCAGAACTAAAAAATGCATTGCCTTCAGTCATGTGACCCCTCCCCCCCCAATTTGGTCATGGCTGACCAATAGTTTAATTTCAACAACAGATCTCACTGTCTTTCAGTTGGCTTATTTGCCATTGGGTTCAAGATTGCCCATCTTTCTCCTGAAATTTTAGTCAATATTCATAGGTAATCATGCATGCTAAAGACTGAATTGGTAACTCTGGTGGCAGAGTCTAAGAGGTTGTGCTGCTGAGCAAAATGCTGCTGGTGGTTCCAATCTCCTAGTATCTACGTGGGGAAAAGATGTGCAGTCCCTTCTCATGTGATCGACGGCTAGCCCAGGAAACCCAGTGGAGGGTCAGCTGTGAATCGGGTCTGATCCAAAGGCAGTGAGTTTTTAAGAGATTGAGATCCATGATATCGAATGCCTCCAGTTGAAGTCGTTGATGGTGAGTAGTGGAATGGAAGTTGACCAAGGAATAATTCTCACGGCAGCTCTTCGTTCCTTGATTGCTTTTCAAGTCATGGAAAAGAAAGTGGAGGGGATTGTCCAGCAGTTTCTGGTGGTAAGACTCACAGCAGAATCTAGGAAGGACTCTATTCTTCGAGTTTTTACAGAACCAGCTAGGCTTAGTCTAAAGTAAAAACAAACCAACACTCATTTTGTCTAATCTTGGTTTAAAATGCAAAAATATTATGTAGGAAGGAGGTGCTTTATTATTATTAATTACTGAGAAAATAAGAAAAAACACAATATAAAAAATATTTTACTTGGCATCAAGAATACACCTGAGTCTCAGGCTGACTCTTACAGGTAATAGAGGTTTGAGGATGTAGACAATCTCTCTGGAATCTCATGGTTTATTTATGTAATAAGTCGGACCAGATTTTGGACTTTTTGTGGACGTTGAGCCCCTTTGTTCATGTAATGAGAGCTGTAAATATTCTCATAAAATTATGTGTGTAAACATCATCATCATAATGACTCTAAATGGTATTCTTAGCAAAAATGAAAACAACAAGTGAATGGAGAAAATTCTGTATATACTTTTACAGTTTCTTAGACTGGTGGATCCTTGGATTAGGGACCTTGGGCTTTGAACCTTGAAGACACTGTTGGTGTCACTTGCATCAGTGACACCCAAACATTTGCTCTTCATGATTTTCCGTGAACTTTCTGCTTTATAGTTAGTACAGACTATTTCCTGAGAGAAATGATCAGTTAAAAAGAAGTAACTTACTCTCAAAATACTCATTGCCTTTGGGTTGACTCCAACTCACAGTGGCCCTTCATCTGGCTTCTGAGGCTGTAAATCTTAATGGAAATGCCAGCCAGACCCAATGTTTTCCTGTGGTTTTGACTCACAGTGACTTTCCATCTGGGTTTCAAGGTTTGTAAATGGTTATGGGAAGAGACTGCCCATTTTCCTCCTTCTGATCAGCTGGATTAGAACTACCAGCCTTTCTGTTTACAATGCAACATGTAATCCATGCCACCAGGGCTCCTATATGATGGTAGCTCTTACTTTTTATTGTTGACTTACAATAGACCAAACACCATAAAAACCTACTTCTGTCAAGTTGAGTCTGACTCATAAAGGATCCTCCATTAGGATTCCAGGGCTGTAAACCCTATATTCTGAAGAGCTGTTGGTGAATTTGAACCACCAGAGACACAATATTTTGGTTACCAGTGCAACGTACTACAGAATAAGCCACCCCAGAATCAAGTTAGATACAGATGTATTTTTATTTGGTGGCCTAATCCATACGGAAAAGCATGTGGTTTGAATTCACCAGCTCCTCCTGTGTGATTAACTGCCTCTGAAAACCCACTGGAGGGTCAGCTATGAGTCGGTTCCAACTCACTAGTGCTCAGCAACAATCGACTATAGTTGTGCTGCTAACTCAGAGGCCACGCCCTTTAGTGATTCAAATTCACCAGCAGCTCCAGAGAAGAAAGATGGACAGTTTCCTCCTTCCATGTGATTTATGGCCTCCAAAAACTCACTGGAGGGTCAGCTATGAGTTAATTCTAATTCTATGGGCAATGAGTTTGCATTTTTATCTACGCTAAAGGAACCACAGTGACATAATGGGTTAAGTATTGAATTGGTGCCCAGAGATGAGCATTTGAAACCCATTAGCAGTTCTTTGGGAGAAGGTGAGGCAGTCTCCTCCAGGTAAGATTTACAGCCTCCGAAACCCGAAGGAGGGTCACCATGAGTAAGACTTGACTGGATTACAGTGAGTTTTGTTTTGATTTTAATGGATTTCATTAAGAACAAGCACAAGAGTCTAATACATATGATCTATTCAGACAATGTTTTTATAATACCATTGTTTATAAAACATTATTTCATACACTCCTAAAAGGAAAAAAACCCAAAACTCATTGCTATCAAGTCAGACCAGCTAATAGCTGGCCCTCCTGCTGCTTTTCGGAAGCCACAAAGCACACAGGAGGAAATTGCCCAATTTCTTCCAAGCAGCGGCTGGTGGATTTGAACCACCAAACAGGCACCACATCTAGATTAGCAGCTCAAACTTCCACAGACAAGGATACCAGAGTTCCCTAGCGTGTACAAAGCATTGTTGATTATAGTTGTAAATTTCTATCTATTGGAACGTCACAGATTCTGGAAAACATTAAAATGTGATGGAAAAAAGTGTAGATCTTAAAATCATTGAAGTTCTATCCTTTTTTACTTTATTTTATTTTTTTTTACAGAGGTTTTGGATTTCCATTCCATTCATTGCCACAATTTTCTCCCTGCCCACCCCTCCCCACCAGCTCACGTCCCCCTCTGAAGAGAGGGAAAAAAAAAAAGAAAAAAAA
>NW_006399824.1:13950689-13965043 GCF_000299155.1 Elephantulus edwardii | reverse complement strand
CTATGCAACCTTAATTCTGGATTCCTGTGCTAACCATAATACTCAATCATATATCACTTCTAATCTGTTCTTTCCCTCATCTGTTTCAATACAATATACATAATTTATCCAGTTTTTTCTGTCATACCCCCACCCTGATGTCAGACCCATTCTACAACAGTGGCACCATGCAGTATTTGTCCCTTTGTGACTGAGATATCCTTTTTAGAGACATAGTTCAGAGGTTTGAGGTTTTTTGTTGTTTTGGTTTTTTTGTTTTGTTTTGTTTTTTTGGCTTTTTTTTTCAAAATAAATATGGCTCATCTTGACCGTTTTACCCCATCTTACCATAACAAAACCTCTAATAACAGGCCACGTGATGGGACCTAGTGAGTTAGAGAAGTGCTGGGTTTTGCATCTGTCTTCCTGAAAGACTGTTGCTAATAATGAGTGGAAGAGATATTATTCTGGCATTGTCTTCTGATCCTATTTTCAACTCCTGTTAGTATAAATATTTAGGGTATTTTTGGTACAGTGGGTTGTGTGGCAGTAAAATTGTTAGTTCTTTTATCTCAGGGCAGTAATATTTGAACAGTATGCTTGTTCTTAAAATGTGTTATGAAGCTAAGAAAGGCTTTGTAGTAGTCTGGGATGGGAATCTTCTCAGATGCTTCTTACGGTCAGATTCTTACCAGTCTGAAAAATATGCTAATTATATACACCGCTCTGAACAGAGAGAGTGAATTCAATATTACCATCTTAAACTTCCTCCATACAAAAAACAGGACATACCACTCAAGGGGAAGTGGTGATTAATGCATCAACAGTATGTGCCTTGTGTGTGTACCCAAATTGTTCATTATACACACTTTTGTACACCCACAGAGTGCATCTGTATTAGCAAAAATAAGTCATGGTATTGTGTTTTGTTCTCTATTTTTTTCCCCTTCAGAAATAGAAATTTAGGAATTCTGAGTCAGGCCACTTACTCGTTGGCGACTTCAGCTCTAGAATAAGTTATTAATGACCCCCAGATGTTGTTTATAGTGATGGGATCTTTTTACAGTTGTGAAATAATAATTTTAGTGTACAAGTGATATTTCTTAATATGCTTTACAGCATCTGAATAAAAGTTTGATGGTAGAACAGTTTGTATGTCCAATGTAATTGCTTCTAAGTGACTTCTTCATTCTTCACATTTTTAGCTCTAATTGCCTTTTTTTCCCATATGCCTAAAAATAAATATTTGCAAGTTTTGCGTTCTGCCACTTATTGTAATGCATAAAATATTTGTACACTGAGCAAAATTCACTGATAATGTTCTCAGTGAGCTATTTAGGGAAAATAAGGTTTGTGTGGTAAGAGGAGATAAAATACATTTTTATTGGTATAAATGCCAAAGAAAGCCATTTATCTGTTTTGGAAGGAATATTTTTAAAGGAGTGGCCAGATATTTGACCTTGGAGACTATTTAAATAGATCCAGTTGAAAGAAGAGATTCAGGATAAAAACATAGTCTGTTTTGCTATATAATGGAGATTTTAAGGGAGCTTTGGGAGGTAGCACTCGAACTTTGATTATCAGGGACAGAGTCCTATCTAGATTATATCTAGGACCCCAATTTCCTTGGCAGACCTCCTCCTTTTTTATTTTAGTGTAGCCCAGCTCATTAGCACCTTTACCCAAAGGTTGGCAGGGAAAAAGGAAAGGAAGAAAAATGGAAATCACTTCAACAACTCATAATGGCCCTTAGAAAGAATGGATCATGAATGAAAGAGAAACCAGTGGGGAAAACAAACTATTGGATTTTCTGTGTTTTCTTTTATACCTGCCTTCCTTCATCAACGCAGATAATCAATAACTGGTTTAAAGACTTTTAAATGAACTCTTCATTCGAAAGCTTTGCAGTTGCCATAGCAGTATCATTATTCTTTTTACACTTCCAAAGATTGGGTGAATTCCAAGATATAAATATTGTCCAGTCCCTGTGCTGGCATGGGATGAGTTTTTGAGTTACTAATTTTTTGTACCTGCCTCCGGTTGGTATGCCTATTACAAGCCCCGCTTATTAATAGGAACTGTCCTTTCTGTGCCTTCAGATATAAACATCTGCTTGGCGACCATGTCTTGTGATCGGGTCTTATGATCCTGACCTGGTGATATTTTGCCTTAATGAAAGTTGGCAGGATTAGTCTTCCTCGTTGTATTTGCTTCTTAATGTGTTGCTATATTTACAGTTCACCCAGAACAATCTGTGACAAAGGTTTGCTTTTATCAGGACAGCTGCCGAATTTATAGTGTGTTTCAAGGTTCTGCTAGATGGGACAATAAAGTAATTCTTCACTGTTTGCTGTACTTAGCCATCTTTTTGATATGTATTCTTGAAGGCATCCTGGCTGCATGCAGCTCAGATTTCAGTCCCTCCTTTAGACCACCATGCTTTGGAGCTTTGTCTTGGAAGCTCTTTCCATCAATCAGAATACCAAATTGACATTGTTAGGTTCCCTGGAGGTGTGGGAGCCCTGGATTCAGCAATTATTGTGAATAAGAACCTCGGAGCCAGGGTGAGTGCCAACATTCCAAGCTCTCGTACAATGGAAAAGAGAAGTGGTTTATGTTAGAATATGGTCACATTCTTCTGATTAAGCCCACTCAAAAAAAAAAAAAAAAGAAAAAAAAAAGACAACATTGTAATATTTTCCAATGACTGTTTATCATGAATTACGTCAGCCTTCGTTTAAATTGCTATTATTTCTCCTTAATGCTTCTTGGTGCCTGTGTAATTTATGGCATTGGCAGCCTTGGGACTATGAAATAACCTTTCACAACCACCATACAATAGTAAGGAACATGGCGTTTTTGTTGTTAATTATTATAGGACTCCTTTAACTTTTACAAAGTGACATAAAATATTGTGGAGGTATTTATGGTTCAAGCTACTTTTACATGGATCTATTTTGCTCCTGGCTAGTTCTTAACTAAAGCAATCATTTGTGGTTATTAAGCCGCCGGAGATATTATGTCAGAACTGGTTTAAGAGTATTATTATGTATCACATGTCATGCAGTACATGTCAGCACTTGAGGCTGTCTTTCAATAAAAACAAATGTCATTTTAGTTTGTGCTCTTTTCGGGATCGGTGATTTGTAAGCTAACCTGAGTTCATGTGAAGGTGTCCCAACCATTTGGAAGCATGTCTCAGCCTTCCATCCTGCACTTTCCGTCTCTTTCCTGTGGATTTAAGACCTTTCCAAAACAAACTTTGGCAAAAGGTTTAATTCCGAATGAATATTTGCTTCTGGGAGCTACAGAATTAGCCAGGACTGGTTAATTGCCCAGGTCTGAATATAGTTCTGACTCTCCCTTCAACTGGTGTGTCTCTTGGTTCTTCTTAGCTCCGAGTCTCCTAATTATGGCTTCTGGTGGGCACAGAAGAAGCCTGCTCCTCTGAAGGTCCCAGCCTCTTGTAGCCCCTAAGAGGCTACTCCTACATTCTGAGAGATTAAGCCTGGAGTAGAGAACAACACAGAAACAAAAAGAGATAGGAACCCACTTGAGTTTTCACAAAGCTACACTTCCAAGCAAACTTTGAATTAATATGTCACTCCCCTGGGTTCCAAATACTATGCATATTTTCCAGTCCTTGCTTATTTAAAGCAAGAAAGGAAGGGCGTGCCAGAAAGTTTTACAAAGAATGAAAACACATTAATGACTCATGTGAACAATTACTGATTTTCTTAACATATAATTTCTTAATTACTGTCAACCCAAATAATTTGCATGATAATATTTTCCTTTCCTTCCTCCCCCCTCCATATTCAAGAGCCATAAAATAGTGATCAAAGAGTTTCGGTTTGATCAATAATCAAACTGAAATTTAACTCCTTAATGCCTAGTGGGGTGATGGGTCTCTGGCCTGGATAATCTGTAGAATAATTACTTCCAACACAATGGGCAAAATGAGCTCTTCAGTAAAACAAACAGCTTTGAAAAGGCCTCAGGGGCATTTTCTTTAGCTTGAATTCAAGGAGGAAATTGTGACTTTTATGAAACTTGCATAAATTTACATGTATCCTGTCAGAGTTTTAAAATTAGACAACATGCCTGAATGCCCTGGAAATGAGTCTGCTATCCAGATTTAGAGCGCTTTTAGCTTTTTTAATTAAAGACATTTCACAAGCCAACACCAGAGGAGAAGCAAAATTAAGCATTACATAAGAGTGTAGCAAACTTTGAGATTTAATGAGTGAGTATTTATGAATTTATAAAGGAGATAAAAGGTGTGAAAGGAGCACTTATTGGGCATTTTCTGAGTTTTCTTCTTGAATGTAAAAATGGAAGAAGTGAAAAGGCCAGGCTGCCATTTTCTGTAACCCTCTTTCTGGCTCTGGCTCGGAATCAAAACTTCCAGAACCGACTGTGTGACTGTGATGCGTGTTAATGAGCCTTGTGGCAGTGAACTGGGATCATGGGTTTGTCACATGAAAATATATATATACATACATACACACACACACACACACACACACACACAAGCACACACATACAAATCAGAAGCTAGAAGGCAAGAGCCGTTGCTGTAGTGTGGCTGCAAAACCCCAAACAAGTAACAGCCACCTGAAAGACCACGTTTTAGAATCACCCCACAACTGCTCCCTTTGGGTTCTTTAATAGCTACAGATAGTGAATTCCAGTTATTGAAAATTGTGTTTAGCTACACATGTTATACCATTTAAAAACCTTAGACTAAATACTGTCAGCTCGTGTTTGCTTTCCTAGCATGTTACTCATTTATGGAGAAATTCAGAATGTGAAACATCTGGGGACGACTCTGGTGCGTGCAAAGTCATCTTTAAAATGTGTATATTTCAGAAACTTCTTTTGGGTATTTATTTAGAAATATGGGTGAGTTCTGTAAACATGTTCTGGGATATATGGAACATTCAAATACGAAAGAGAAAGTTGGCGTAATTAAAAACCCAAATTTCATTTTCTATAAATATTACTGTATCCGAGGGACATGTTTCTGGAATCAGAGGAGCCAGATTATGGTTAACGATATTTACAAAGGAGTATCTCCCTTTGCCCAGGCCTGAGTTGCATGAATGTCCATTCTGGCCCTTTCTAGGGTGTGATGTGTTTATGTCTAAATAAAGGAGTTAATTTATTTCAGCATTTCCAGGCCAGAGTTGAAGCTGTACAAATCCGATCATGTGGACATAATAGAAGACAACCGGGTGGTTGTATCACTGCCTTGTTAATGACTTCCTGGTCCTGTTCAGCAATTAGTCCATATATTTTATGGCTGGGCCTTCAAGGAACTGATCTCGTCAGCACCACAGTCACAGTAATTGAGGCATGACACAACACAGAGAAGAGTCAGTGAAGGGAAGTTGCCAGCGATTTGTCATTTTCTCCTTCTGGGACAAGTCGAAATAAGGCCCAATCTCACATCTCTGTCTTTCTCATTACCATTGAGTCAGAACAAGCTCCTAGCTGACCCTCCAGTGGGTTTTCGGAAACTGTAACTTAAACAGCAAGAGATGGGCCGGCTTCCTCCCTTGGAGCCGCTGCTGGATTTGAACCTCTGGAGAGTGCTGCCTTTGGTTTAGCAGCACAACTCTCAAAGGGCTACATTGTCAGAGCTTCCTCAGTATCGTAGAACTCTTAAATTCTATTTTTTTTTTTTTTTTAATTTTGTGTACGTGTACCGTCAAATCAGATCTGACTGGTACAGGAGGATATTGCGCCTCCTTCTCCGGCAGAGCGTCTGGTGGATTCGAACCGTGTTCCTCTGGGATTGCAGTGCAGCTTCTTGCCACTAGGCCACCAGAGCTCCCCAGAACTCTTAAATTCTAAATTTCCCAATTCATGACCATTTTTGTGGCTTTCAAACCTCAAGGTACTTCCCCCACCCCTAGTTTCTCTAATCCTCTTCTTTTTCTGAAATAGAATTAATTCTTTAGTAGATGAACAGAGCTTATACAATTAAGTTCTCCTGTGGCCCATGGGCCAGCCTATATGAGCTCTAAGATCCTCTAAACACCAGCTTCTTGAAATCCCAAAGCCCCTGCTACAACGTGAGTGTGCGTTTATGGAAAGGTCCTGGGCTTCCAGAGAAGAAACCACACTTTATGTTCATATTTCCCAGGCTTGAGGGTCCTGTGACTACCCTTTTTTTCCCCCATATGACAACTGGGATCCCTCACCTCTGGCTTTGGTTCTGCCTTTCTACACACAAGAGGGAGTTCTGGTAGTGTAGTCTGGAAGTAGTTGTAGGGCTAATCCAAAGGGGGCACCTCTGGCGATTACAGTCCATCAAGGGCTCGACAGGAAAAAGTTGATCAATCTCTTCCCTTGTGGTTTACAGCCTCCTAAGGGAGCGCTGGTGGACTAGTGGCAAGAAGCAGAACTGCAGTCTCAAAGACGTGTTTTGAGGCCACCAGCTGGCTCTGTGGGAGAAAAAATGGGCAGTCTCTTCCCGTGTGATTGACTACCTCTGAAAACCCGCCAGAGGATCAGCTATGGGTTGGTTCTAACTTTACAGTACTCAACAACAACGAAATCCCACTGACCCTAAGTCAGCTGTGAGTTGGTTCCAATAATTATGAGTTTTTATAGTTTCTCTACTTTTTTTAAAATTTTTTTTATTTTATTATTTTTGTGTGAGTGTACCGTCAAATCAGACCTGACTGGTACAGGAGGAGATTGTCCCTCCTTACCCGGCAGAGCATCTGGTGGATTCGAACCATTCACCTCTGGGATTGTAGTTGCAGCTCCTTGCCACTAGGCCACCAGAGCTCCCCTAGTTTCTCTACTTTTTGAGGCCATCATCAAAGGAATATTAAAATCAGGGTACTTTCTGTAAACCAGTATTTCCTGGGTCTTGTCAGGAACTTAACTGGCAGAAATGGAATTTCCTTTCTGGCAAGGAAATTGACTCAGAATTCAACTTAAAAACAAAACAGAAAGACATGCTGTGGCTAATCAGCAGAGTTCTCCTTAACTGGAGTGCAAGTTCATTGACTGCAAAATCCACTGAGCCAATGGCACTAACTTCCCATCCATACTTATTAGAATTTCAATATGATTTTAAATAAGAAAAATACTGCAACAAGCCTAAAGAGACCTGCCTATGTGTTTGTTCCTTTCCATTGTCTGGATTGAAACACATGAAGAGAGAGCTTCTGACCCTTCCTGAACCCCTGATAAGTATGGCAGGAGCACGTGGTGGCAGAAAATCTTTCCATGGAAAAGGTTTTGAGCATTTTAATCCTTTAGTGTTGGTTGAGCTTCCTGTTCCTGTTTGCTGTGAATTCATATCTGTTATGAAAGCAACATTTAATGCTTTGTTAGCAGGAAGTTATAGTTGTTAAAGTAACTAAAAAGTTTGTTAGAATCTTTGGCAATTCAGATTATCCTTGGATTTGCTTCTTGAGTCCAAGTTCAGGAGTTTTTATACACTATTGTTCATAATATATAGTGAACCACTGCAAAAAAAAGAAAAATTATTCATGTTTTCAGGGTTCATGACATGAAATCTATACATGACATGGAGTTTTTTCCAATCCCCTCTCTCTCACCAACCAGTTTGACCAAATGCCACTTTCATACATGTGGGAAGGTTGTTGCTATATTTTGAGGCATATTCTTATCCTAGAAAAGTGACATCTTGCAGGGACTAAAGGATTTGCTCACTTTATTATTGTTTTAGAAAGGGAAGATGCTGCATATTTAGAATCACCAAGTAAAAAACAACACTCTTACTCAGAACAGAAAGAAAGAAAGGGAAATAAGGAAAGATAAGACAGCTGTTACTCTGAATACAAAGAAGTGTGGTGAGATAATGAGGGAAATCAAGTGAATGGAAGCCCTACTTATCAAGTCAGTAAGTATGTAATGGTACTTTTAGATAGTGAGGAAAGATAGGTTTGATCTCTCATTTAAGCCTCAAATATTTGTTGAGTGTCTGCTTTTCCCTGAAATGTATCCTAAGCACTGTAGAAGAGACTAAGCCATTATACTTGAACTGATTTATAAAACAAATCTTGCAGAGAAGAATAGAGCCAACTGTATTATTATAGAGACAAGATGTAATTGAAAAATGGGGGCCAAGCGGTAAAAGCAGCTTTGTCAGGGATGTAACTAAGCTGAGGAGGACCGAGGAGTGTCCACGTTTCTCTTGACAACAACTTTGAGCCCTTGAGTCTTTCTGTCCACCTGGTGGAACTGATGAAGTAAATTGATGATAAAATAATCCACAGTACATAACACAACCAATTCACTTGGATGAAACCTTTTGTTGGAGATTGTGAAAGGCTCATTGATAATTTTTACACCATACTCTTTCTCTCTTCCAATCTATCCCTGCAGTATTTCGCTGATAAACAGGATTCTTCCTGTTCCTCCAAGACTCCTTTGAGTGGCTGGAGGAACACAGTATGTCTATAGCTATCGGTCAGATCTGACTCATAGGTACCTTCCATCCAGTCTCAGGGACTATAAATCTTTATGAGAGAAGAGTCCTTTCTCCCACAGAATAGCTGGTGGAATCTTTTTTTATTTTATTTTTTTATTTTGTGTGTGTGTACCGTCAAATCAGATCTGACTGGTACAGGAGGAGATTGCCCCTCCTTCCCCGGCAGAGCATCTGGTGGATTCGAACCGTGCACCTCTGGGATTGTAGTTGCAGTTCCTTGCCACTAGGCCACCAGAGCTCCCCAAGGCCGCCAGAGCTCCCCAGCTGGTGGAATCTTAATCACTGGCCTTTATGTTAGCAGCCTGCCACCTTACTCACTACTATACTAGGGCTTCTTAAAGCCCTTATCAGAGATGCAGAAACTGTGTGATTGGGACATACGCAATAAAAGATGTTAATAGGAGGGTCTGGACTACCCCTGGTCTTGGTTTGAGCCTGGCTTCTCGTCCTGTGGCTGCAGAACCACTTGTGACTCTCACAACTGAGCCATAACTTCTCAACTGCTGTTGTCTCCTCACCGTTAGGTAATAAATTGACCTCTAGAATTTTCTGATGCTTGGTCGGCTACTTTGTTGGAACTACGGATGTTTAAATTAATTAACAATTCTTTGTTTTCTCATCTTATACAAGAGTAAGTGCACCTGCTTTCTATGGTGGTCCAAAGGACTGCAGAAAATAATGTGTGGGAAATATCTAACGCGGCTCCAGTAGCCTTGAAATAGAGTGGGATACAGACGCAGCCAGCAGGGTCTCCTTTCCTGCCCTCACCATCTTTGCCTCTTGGATCAAGTTAAGAGATTTTGAGCAGTGTCAGCTGTATCTATGATAAAGGCAGGGAAACACGTTGATTTCAGTGCCTGCCCTCCAACACAAGCAGTAACTTAAACCTTCACTCTCAAACCTCAATTTCTTTAGCTCCAAAATGGGAGTAATAATCCTCTCAATACATGGTGGCTCATTCATTCACTTCCTGAGGATGACATTTATCAATGTGACAAAAATTTAGCAGACTATATAATAGGTACCAGGCTCTGAATTAAGCCCAGAGTAAACTTTAGTGTTGGGAGCTCTGGTACCATAGTCCATAGGGATTTGTGGAGTTAACCCCAAAAAGCAGCCCCTCTCTGGAAGTTCGAACCCACCAGTGGCTCTATGGGAGAAAGATGGACAGCCACGTCCCTTGCCATTTAAAGCCGCAAGAACCCTCTAAAGGGTCAGTTATGAGAAGCTTCCATTTTGACAGTAATGAGCTTGAGAAACTTTAGTAAACTAAGCATAAATAGTTCCTCTGCCTTCATGGACTGTAAAACCTAGGGATAAAACAAGGGAACACACACACACACTTTCTCTCCCAGAGACACATACACCCTCACTACTCACATAGACACACAGGGAGTTGCACGCCATGGAAGAACTGTAGGGAGTGGATGAAGTACTGTATGTTTTGAAAGTATCCACAGCCTGTTAGATGTTGAACTGAAGAGACTCATATTGGTGACCAGCAGAACACCTGTTGTTTCTGTCCCTGCCAGGGACTTACCATGCTTGGTGCCTGAGGGTTAGTAGCTGGCAGTGCTGCCGCCCTCCTTTTCTTTGAGGTTTATTTCAGAAAGGAGAGTGGAGGGAACCTTTCTGTTGAGTTTATAATAGCAATTACAAGCTGATAAGGGCAAGCCATTCATCAAAGGATCATACCTTGAGACTTTATCTCTTTGGGTCAAATGTTTCCTGATTGATATTGACTACCATATCTTAAGCAGCTTGGAGTGGATAAGAAGCTAGAAAAGAAATTCCTTTGAAGGAGATTTGACAAAATTATGTTTTCTGATATATTTTCCCTTTAGAAGAGGAGATTAGCTTCTCATTGTTCTTAAAGAGAACAAAAGCTACCTAACCACTGAATTGAAGAAACCCAGAAAAGTTTATGTGGGTGGAGGTGTCGTCCCCCTCCCAGGGAGTAGCTGATGGATTCAAACCTTGGGGTTCACAAGACAATTCCTTACTACTTAGCCACCTGAGCTGACTTGAATGCAAATTACTCTCTATATATTATCGAATGAAAATAATCTATATTATTGCTGTTCTCTCCTCCTTCCAAAAACTTATATTCTTGAGAATCATTCTATATCTAACAATAAATGTTTAGCTAATGAAAATCCCTTGATTCTCATCTGGAGGTCCTCCTGGAAGCATTACTATGAATAGAAGTCCTGTGGGCTCAATAGAATTAATTTCTGCATGATGTTTGTAGATGCAGGGTTTTAAAGATGAAGTGAGTAGGTTTCTGACCACGGACCTGATATTCAGCTTTTAATAGGAATAGCCATAAACATTGCAATTAATCAACTATGTACTCAATTATAAAGTATATAATTACATTCTGAACAGTAAAAAGCTTCCTAAAGTGTATATAAATCAATTAAACGGGGCAATACAGTAACCGATCACATAAAATTATATTTAATGAGATGTGTAATCTATCACAGTGTTTTCCACACAGCTCTTATCTTACATCTTTGTGATTCATTTGCACCTTATTTTTACTGCAACACATCTCATAGTAAAGAAAGCACTTAATCTTGGCCAGAGAAGTCGGTGACGTTACTCTGGACAGATCTGCATGGCTCTCTTTCCAGGGAGCTTAGAGGGAGGTGAGATTGGAGGTTGTTTTGAAGGGCTATTTTGAAAAGGCTGTTTGGATTGTCTGCTTGTATTCATGATAAATCTCTCATAACCAGCTTGAGCATTTGCACTTACGTTGTGGTCTTGCTACCTTATCCACCATTGGCATCTGTTGCCTCAGAATTAGCTGAATGGCCTCTGTATTTCCGTGCGCATTTCCGATAATAGCTGCTAGATATTACAGCAGAGGTAATTGGAAAACCGTTCTGAATACAACTCACTCTCGATGAGTATCTGCATAGTGAGAAGTGTGGAGATACCTGGGGTCCATATCACAGGTCTTCTGTGTTTAAGTCCTTCATGTTTTATATCTACAACCAAGCAAGCCATTCCTTATCAAATGGCCAGGTCCAGAAGAGTTAAAGCAAGTGGAAAAGCTTATTTGCATTTTTAACTCTGGCAACTATAAAGTTTTTGAAAATTTTTGACAAATACATTCCAGCGCGGTTTTCTCTGAGGTACTAGTTTCTAGTAAAGATATACCAGAGACACGATACATTTTGTCATCTGCTTCAGAATGGATAATAAAGAAATACCTAAGTAACCACTCAAAGGCTGACTTTCTAATGAAATGTAGTATTGGTGGTGGCATAGTGGGTAAAGACTTATGCTGTCACCCTAAAGGCACGTGGTTCAAATCTACCAGTTGCTCTCAAGAAGAAAGAGAGGTGTTCTTCTCCCATGCAGTTTACAGCCTCTGAAAACCTGCTGGAGGGTCATCTATGAGTCTATTCTGACTTGATGGCAATAAGAGTGACTGGTAGTACAGCTTTAGCATTCTTGCTTTCTTTGCAGGAGACCTGGGTTTGATTCTTGGCTCCTACAGGTAGTTCTCAGAATGCAAATGCTTGATTTACATTCAGCCCATAATATATGTACATCTTTGTATATGTACAACCGACTCCAGTAATAATTCCCAATTCTTTAAATGAACTCTTACCAGAGTTCTGTTAAGAAAAAGGCAGATATCTAAATATGTCAGTTTCAGTCTACAAGTTCTAATTCACTCCCTTCGGGCTGAAATCTCTTGTGAAACTGATAAGATGGGAGAATGGCAAGACTGAAAAGCACATTTATTGAGGCCGGGCATTGTAGGCCCAGTGTGGACAAAGACAAGAAACTAGGAAGCAGCTCGTCAATTGGTGGCAGAAGGGGCTTTCCCCTCTGCTGGGTTCCCTCCCCACCTGACTCCACGCAGTCTGAGGTCTGGGCCCCTAACGTTCAAAGTCTTTAGTTGTCCCTGGTTGGGTCCTGCAGTTCAGGTTAGCCCTGTCTCATGCAGCCATGTAAGTCGCTGTAGCAGACCTACCAGCAGCTGGTCACAGCCACCTGCATCCTACCATCCCAAGATAATCACAACAAATGGATGCTACTTTGGGGCATCAAAATACATTATTATTACTGTACTGTGGTGTCTCTATGGAGACTGAGGTGCGTCTGATACAGGCCATGGTCTTTGCAATCACTTGTTATGCATCAGAGAATTGGACAATGACTAGGGAGGATGGAAGGAGAATTGATGCCTTTGAGCTTTGGTGTTGGAGAAGAGTACTGAGGGTACCATGGACTGCTAGGAAAACAAACAGATTCATCCTGGAGAGGGTTAAACTGGGCTGCTCCTTGGAGGCAAGGAGGCTTCATCTGACATATTTTGGACATGTTGTGAGGAGAGACCGGTCCTTGGAGAAGGACATCATGGTTGGGAGGATGGAGGGCAGGCACAGGAGGGGAAGGCCCTCTAGGAGATGGATTGATTCGGTGACTGGGGTAATCGGGATGGGTGTGTCAGAGGCAGTGCAATTAGCACAGGACAGAGCAGAGTTTAGGGCTGTTGTACATAGAGTCACTATGAGTCGCAAGCGACTCGATGGCACATAACAACAACATTGTGCTAAGGATGTTTTAGCATATTTAGAAGTGTTTCTGGCATATTCTGGTTTAGAACATAGGGAGTTGCACTGCTAACCCAAAGGCCAGGCTTCTATAGCAGTTGGAATCAATCCATCAACAGTTCCATGAGAGAAAGATGAACAGTCTCCTCCCATTCCTCTGAAATCCATCTAGGACCAGCTGAGTCAGTTCCAACTAGACAGCAATGAGAATAAGAACCATGTTTCTTGAATTTTTTAATGTATACGAAAGTACCCTGTATACTAAGACCAACAGTTGACTAAAGGGAGCTCTTGTGGCCTAGTAGATAAAGAATTGTGCTGTCATCCTTAAGCCCAGTGGTTCAAATCCACCAGTTGTTCCTCAGGAGAAAAATTAGTTGTTTCCTCCCATGTAATTTATGTTGTTGTTGTTGTTGTTATTGTTGTTGAATGCCATCGAGTCGAGCACTACTCATAACAACCCTATGAACAAAAGGCCTGAAGCCCTTCTATAGCTATTGTCTTTCTCAAAGTTCATAGTTTCTGGAGGCATGTTGTTGAGGAAGTGGGTGCCCCTCCTGCTTCCATAGCTTCTCAAAACCCTTGGAGGGCCAGCGATGAGTTGGTTCTGGCTTGAGGGCATGGAGAGTCTGTAGTGTACTATACAGCTGACCCAACTTATCGTATAAATTTTGCTGACAGACAGACTCAGGACTGGAACTCATTCAGGAACTGTGCATGACACGTGCTCAGGCACCATCTGCCCATCATGATCTACTTCCGATAATCAGCCAATGAAAATCCCATGTCACAGTGATCCAGTCTGCAGCCAGTCATGAAGGTGGGCTAGGGTCTCTGTCTCTGTTCATTTGGTTCCAAATTCTAAGTGGTTATTCCATGAACAGAGTTAGACTCATCTGTTGTTGTTATTAAGTGTGTCGAGTCACAGACAATTCATAGCGACTCTATGAATGAAAGACCTGAACACTTGTATAACTTTCATCGTTTCTCCAAGTTCATAGGGTTTCCAGAGTCAAGCTATTTCGGAAGTGGATGCCATTCCTGCTTCCAAGCTTGTTTTAATGCGGAAGCTCCATGAAACACTGTTCAACATGGGTAACCATTATCACATTTGACACATCAGTGTCACAATATTCAGCTTCACAGCAACCACGAGTTATCTCTGTATAGCAAATGAACAGACCAGTCCTATACCACTTAGAAGAATGTTTGACCAAAAACCATTAAAACCAAGCCTGAGGGATTCAGATTAAAATCAACCACCTTGGGTTTGGTAGCATCGTTTTCTTTTTTTTTTTCTATAATTATATTTTATTAATTTT
>NW_006399824.1:13927527-13949193 GCF_000299155.1 Elephantulus edwardii | reverse complement strand
TCTAGTGTTGTTCCTAGCTTTTCTGTAATGAATTTTATAGTCCTTGGTTTTAGTCCTAGGTCCATGATCCACCTTGAGTTGGTTTTTGTGTATGGAGGGTAGCATCGTTTTCTGTCCACTAGCCCAAGTGAGCCCTCTCTAGGTTGTTGTTTGTTGTTGTTGTTAAGTGCCTTTGAGTCATAGATGACTCATAGCAACCCCATGAATGATCCTGTTGGAATAAATGGAACCACACAGGACCTCTGAGGAAGGGGGCTGCTAGCGAGGGAATCTGAAGGACTTTACCTTCATCTTACTGAGGGCTGTATGTTTCTTTTCCCACACCCTGGGCCGTTCTTATGTTGTCATCTGTGGTGAGTTGCATTACTAACTCAGAGTCTGCACATCTCCCGCAGTTTGAACCGATAAGCAGCTCTGAGAGAGAAAGATGGATACTCTCAATTTACAGCCTCAGAAATGCAATGGAGGCTTGCTATGGACAGAACCAGTTAGATAGCAGTGAGTCTGTGGGACACTACATCTCCTAGTTTCCTGTATTATCCAGTAGCATATAGACACACAGTGTTAACACTTGGTTGTTTATGTATTTGTCCAACCACATTTCCTGAATAATTGCAATATACCAAGCACTGTACAAGTGTCTACGGATAGTGTAATCACAAACACAAGATGATGCTAACCTTTGAGCTGTTCCTAATCTAGTAGGGGTATCTGTGTACTTAAACAGACAATATAAGCTGCATTTAAGTGCCGTGTTAGAGCTAAATGAATCTTCTTTGTCAGACTCAGCCGACAGAGAACATGGTACCTTTTTAAAAAATAGTCCCTTGAATATTTTACTGGAACAAATATAATTGAGGGACTGGTAAGTTTTGCAAGTGACTAATATTAATCCCACTCTTCCCTGATGCCTTGCGGGATTGTCAATTGAGTCAGGGCTTAAAAATGGAGCTCGATGAGATTTGCTCTAAATATGTTGACTAATACCAATTAAACCCCTAAACATCACACGCAGATTGGTGATGTCTTTTGCACTCTTTTGAAAGACTCAGAAGTACACCTAGTTAATAACCTGCTCCCTGTCCTTAATAAAGAGCAGGCTAATTAAAAATTGTGTGCAAGCTGCAGATGAATAAATGAGGAGCCGTGGGTTGAAACAGCAGTTGCTGAGCAGGGGATGGAAGGAATTGGAACTTTTTACCCCCAAAGAGGGCATGTACTAGTGCCGGCTCTGTCACTGGTGAAGGACTAGGATAGGCAGGCTCTTAGCAGGACAATGACCAGGATTTGTTTGACCTTATATATGTAATAAGCATGAAAGTTCAGTGAGAAGACAATCTTTTTCTTCCCTTCCTAATCTGTGTCTCCTAACCCTGCCAGTCCTTCAGGCCCCAGCTTGCTGCAGGTCCTCTGCCAACTCCCTTGAATTCCCTGATCTCCTGGGGGCCACAGCATTGAGGATTTATCTACACCACAGTGCTGTCGTTGTCTCATGCTATACCATGGACTGCAAAGAGCACAAGCAGGTCCACCCAGGAGAGAGTGAAACCAGCCTGCTCCTTGGAAGCAAAGAAACTCCATCTGACATACTTTGGACATGTTGTAAGGAGGGGTCAGTCCTTGGAGAAGGACATCATGCTTGGAAGAGTAGACGGACAGTGTAGAAGAGGAAGACCCTGGATGAGATGGATTGATTCACTGACTGGGGTAATGACAGTATGTGTGTTAGAGACCATAAAATTAACTCAGGATAGAACAGGGTTCAGAGCTCTTGTACATATGGTTGGTAGCTATGAGTCGGAGTGGACTCAAAGACACATAATGATAACAACAACCACAATCTGGTAAGAAAGCACCCCCTCTCTCATTCTCCACAAACCAGTAGCCATTCTATTGCTTCTAACTCCTGGAGACCTCCTCTCCTGTGTGTGTCAGTATACAACTGTGCTCCATAGGATTTGGTGACACTGGGTAGATTTGAACCACCAGCCTTTTGTTTAGCAGCCACTCTTTTAACCGTTTGTTCCACTCAAGGACTAAGGAGTCCAGCCCAGCTTCATACAGCTCAACGAGACTCTTTCTAGATTTTACTCTCCTCTTCTACCGTGAATCTAAATAATTGCCCGTGTTCTCTTTGAAAAAGAAACCCCTTCAGCAGCATGTTACCCCTCAGGATGACCTACATCTCTTACTCTTCAAATCTAAACTTAGACATCACTTACTGATGTTTCAGTGAGCTCAGAACCACGCCAAATCCTCTGTGTTTCCAGAATTCCCTTTGACAGCACACATCACAACCAGCTGAACTTGGTCCCATGATGGAGTCTCCACTTCTTGGGGACAAAGATGAGGCCCATCTTGGATGCCCCAGTCACTCCACATGTAACCTGACATACTAGCTCACAGTGCCTTCCAAAGAGTGTGTCCACTCTGACCCCTCAATAGGCAACTCACTTGCTAGATAGCGATAATGTGGTCTCCTTTCCTCAGTGACTCTCACAAGTCACTAATTGGTGACCCAACAATATTTGTGGACAATAATTCTTCACTCTGCTTATACTTTTATCTTTACTTGGAATGAGCCATTTCCTTTAATGATGTGTGGGCCAGGAAGAAGAATGAACGAGCTTGGGCTTGTTTCTTTCTTGATTTGAGGAAGTTATGTAATTCAAAATACTATCGTATTGAGTGAGCAATAATGTGTACAGTGTGTGCCAGTTCTTCACTGCTTTCTGCTCTTTAGTGTCTCCTTAGAGATACTCTTGCCTTAGAAGACAGTGTTTAGTCCCCCGTAGACTCTTAAGTAATGTAGTACACTGATAAGTTAGTGGTTCCATCAGCTGCTTCACCAGAAAAGAAGGGACAGTCTCCTCACATAAAGATTTTCAGCCTTGGAAACCTGATGGGGGTTGTTATGAGTTAAACTCAACTCAGTGGTGATGGGTTGGTTTTATTGAATCTTAATCTGGCAGTTCCTACAGGCAGAACAGAAGAATGCCAACAACATGGACTTTGGAGGCACCTTAATGTGAGTCTCAGTATTACTGTTATTTCACTTGGGTGATCATGGGTAATTACCTAAACTGTCTAAGCCGTAGTTTTCTCATTTTTAAGTTCCACGTAATGACTCTACCAACCTCATGGGAATATTATATGAGGATTAGGTGAAGTTCCACACTTAGTTCAGGGCCTGCCATAAAACAGTTGTTAGAGATTTCTAAACCGTGCTGCAGCTAACAAAAATCAAGGGAGATCCACTACCTCCATCAGCCCTCCAGAAACATTGGTGGAACAGTTGTGGTACCCAGTAGAATGGAACAGGGTTTACCAAGATGCAACATTCGAACAAATGTGAAGCCCCTCCCACCATTTCTACCTTCTTCCTCTCCCCTGCCATCCCAGCACTTCAGAGAGACCGCCCTCTGCTCTCATGCCTTTGTAGCTTTCCAAAATCCAGCCTGAAATTGAGAATGTTTATTTCATTCACTTCTAGCTCTGAAAACAACCACTGTTTTTTCTTCAACTAAGTCAGTTCTTTTCAGTTTCTTTCCAAATTGATTTCTCAAGAAGGCATGCTCTTTGGATGGAATGGACTAAAAATGAGACTATATGATCAATTAATAGTAGGAAGGCATGCATCCTAGAAAGAAAAATAGCAGCCAGTGCATTTATACCACTTGTTCTTTGCCAGGCACAGACCAGAGCCCTCCTCCATCGTTATCCCCATTTTATTGATGAGGAACCTTATTGACAACCTGAATGATATATTGTAGAAAAAGCATGTAACTCACTGAATTTACTCTTCACACTCTGATCTAATGGAAAATTATTTTTCTCTACTTAATAGCCAACAGAAAGAAGAGCTCTGGTAGCATAATCCGTAGAGAGTTAATGCTGCTAACTCAAGGATGGCATCTCTCTGATGGTTCGAATCTCTCAACAGCTTCCTAGGAAAAGGAGGGGCAGTCTCCTTCTGTGCAATTTACAACCTCCAAAAACCCACTGGAGAGTCAACTATGAGTCATTTCCTACTTGACAGCAATGAGGGTTAGTTTTCATAGCCAACAAAAAAGGGAGATCAGTTTGCCACAGTTCTTTTTTAAGTGTAGATGTTAAACTCAACTGATAGAAGGCTTTATCTTTGTAGTTTGATCATGACATTGGAACGTTCAAAAAGAAAGAAAAATTCAGGGGAAACACAGTAGAAAATTAAATTTGTATTTACTGGTAAGGAGTATGGAGAATTTGGCATCAACGAACACTTAGTCTTTGATGTGGAAAATAGACGAGTTCTTGTTGCTGCTATTTGGATTAGGAAAAGAGATGATCACCCTATGATAAGTCTAGTGAATTCTAAAGCTCAGTGTAATAATTGACTAGCTGCAAGTTGTCTTGCCCCAAGGATATGCAAGTTTGAAGTACGCAGATCAGGGGGGGAAATGTGGTCATTCCTTCACGGCAGGAAGAACAGAAAATATTCAATAAGACAGGTCTCACTTATCTTGGGTTTTGTTAGGAGGCTACTTAGGGATATGAGTGGGGGATGAAGCAGGATAATGGGAGACAAAGAAATGAAGATAAATTATTTTTGGTAAATCATCTTACCTTTTCATACACGTGAGCCATCAGCCTGCACTGACCCTGTCTATTCTGGGTAACTAACTGCCTAAAGGGGAAATGTCTTATTTTAGATATGGCACTGTCCTCAGATCTAAACAGTTTTTCCCGTTTTTAAAAATGTTCACACAATTAATGCCTCTTGCATGTATTCAACAATAGTTGCTTAGCAACCAACAAGAAGCATTTTTGGAGCGCAAAGGGTCTAAAAATGAAGAGCAAATACAGTTTGAATCACAGAGTTTCTGATACCAGTTTCAAAGCAGATCCTCTAGGAATCAAGCTTGGGCTATGCATTTTTAAGTGTAAAGAGATCGAGTCTGACGTCTTTGAGAGATTCAGAGAAATGTCCTGTTCAACTTAGACATAATGCAGTGATGGAATTTTTAAAATGTAAATTATAAAAGGAGCCTCTAAGTATCACTTAGAGAGCTCTGGTGGCCTGGTGGCATTCTTGTCTGTTTTATCCCCAGCTGAACTAGCACAGTGTCTAGCACTGTGGTAAGGAGCTGCACTGCCAACCAAAATGTATATGGTCAAATCCACCAGCTGCTTCACAGGAGAAAGATAGGCAAGCTCCTTCCATGTGATTTACAGCCTCCAAAAACCTGCTAGATCAGCCATGAGTCAGTTCCAGCTTGACAGCTCATAACAACAACAGTAATGGTCATTCAGTGATTTATTGACTCAGTGGATATTAAATGTTAGGCAAATTCCAAAACTAGTATTTTGCCTTGGCTAATAAGAAATCTAAACCATAAATTCTTCTTAACTACTTCTTTTTCTAAGTGCCTTACAACTTCCTTACTTATCTTTACTTCTTTATGGGTATACTTTTCTATTATCTTTGCCACAAAGTAGCTTGTATAAAGTGAGATTTGATGACTAGCAATGTTCTGGTAAAAACCCAAGAAGAGATGCCTTAGACCTTATCTGTGGCTCAACTATTCTGAAAGATGGACTTGTCTATATTTGTACTCTTATAAGAATTGATGCCTTTGAACCATGGTGCTGGAGAAGAGTATTGAATATATGGGTTGCTAGGAGAACAAACAGATTCATCCTGGAGAGGGTGAAGCCAGGCTGCTCCTTGGAGGCAAGGATTCTGAAGCTTTGTCTGACATACTTTGGGCACGTTGCAAAGCAGGATCAGTCCTTCAAAAGGGATGTCATGCTTGGGAGGATGGAGGGACAGTGCAGGTGAGGAAGACCCTCAATGAGATGGATTGATTCAGTGACTAGGGTAGTGGGGGTAGGTGTGTCAGAGACAATAAGATTGGCAAAGCAGGGTTTAAGGCTGCTGTAAATAGGGTCATTATAAGTTGCAGGTGACTCAATGGCACATAACAACAACAGCAATTATTAGCAAGTTACATTTTTTTCTTGTCTCAAGTCTCCAGTCTCTTTATTGAGTTCCTGATCTTAGAAAATGAGGATACTTGGAAAGGTATTCCCTCCCCTCATTTAGGCAATATTTTACTGTGTCATAATTCTTTTCTTCACTTTGAGCTCTGTAGTTTGAAGTCATCCAAAACATCAAAGCCTTTATCACCAAAACATGCTTGTCTCTCTGAACAACCCATTTATTACCTTCATATTGGAAAGCTGTAGGGAACACTGGTGGCCTAGTGGGAAGAAACTATCCTGCAATCCCGAAGGCACGTGGTTTGATGCCACCAGCTGCTCCACAGGAGAAGGATGGGCAATCTCCTCCCGTGCGATTAACTACCTCTGAAAACCCACCAGAGGGTGAGCTATTGGTCAGTTCTCACTCTGCCTTACACAACAGCATCATTGGAAGGTTCTACCAGCATAGACAGTAGTTCAGCCTTCAAGTTGATATTCCAGGTGGCAGTGTTAACTGATTCTGTAGCTCTCATGTACTTATTCATTCTTCCTTCTAGAAAGTGCTTACCTCTATGCCAAGGGTAGAGCATTTCTAGAGTTTCAATAACTCACCTGTTTGGAGAACCAATGCCTTCTCAGATTTCTTGAAGCAATATCTTTTTCCATATGTCTGTAAATATAACAGTAATAATAATGTTTTTGGTAAGCACCATCAGGTCAACTCCAACTCATAGCAACTTTACATAAAATAGAATGGAACCCAGCCTTTAAATGATCCTGGGCCATTCTCACAAACTCTCCTGGGCTTTAATCTGTTGTTGAAATCACCGTGTCAGTCCTCTGGGGATTTTCCTTTTTGACTTGGAGTCTCTGCTTTTCCAAGCATGCTTCAGTAGAGAATAACTCCTCCTGGTAATGGGAAAAAATGGGTAGTCTCCTCCAGAAAGATGTATAGCCTTAGAAATGTGATGAAGGTTCACTGTGCGTTAGAATCTACTTGGTAGTGGGTAATACTTGTAATGGTACCTACCATCACTCTATGTACAAAGGATGGTGGTGGGCATAGCTAATAGTATCAAATTTGATCTCTTTCATGATCTTTAAAGACAGAGAGGTATTTCCCATTTTGGTAAATGGATCAGTTGAGCCTCAAAGGCAATGACTTGCCTAGGGACCTGGAGTTGCTGGATCGCTGATGTGATCACAGAATCGTCCCTGTTCTCAAAGCCCTTTCTACCTCTTTTTCTCCATAAGCGATCTCCAGGGACCATTTTAAATGATGATTCAGTGTGAGGCTGTGTGTAACTTTAGGATAGTGTCCTTGGCTGGCAAAGATGGTCAGATGTAATGTCATCTGCCCCCCTCTGTGTGCGTGATTTCATAAAACTGGTGTAGCACTTTATTATTATAAAATTAGTATAGCATAGAACAAACCCGGGCTGCAGGCCAGACGAAATAGACAATGAAGAGTTATATAAGGTTTTGGAAGCACATGTAGTAGAACACAAGCTCACTGTATTTTCTTCTCAATTGTCTGCTGTTTGTTAATGTTTCCTTTTCAACATGACTGCCTCTCGTTTTAATAGCACTTGCCTTTTCAGGCTTGATGGTGCCAGGGCTGACATAGTTACATCCCCTCTGTGCTAAAAATATTGCATGTATATATTCAACCGCAGCCCGACATGTTTAGCTAATGGGTTACTCAGGAGCTATGCGCTTATATAATTAAGTGATGTATGTAATTTTGTGTTAACACATTTGCAATGTGTATTTCCCTGGTGATTGCAATGCTTTATTCGTTGTAAAGTGTGACATTTTAATTCCCGAGGAACAATTTCCTACCTTGATTTGCCTTGTTTTTGTGGCAGGGGATTATTTTGCAATCAAGATAAAAGCATTATTTATGAAATTTCTAGGCGATCCCATTACTAGGAACTCTTAACTGCAGATCAATCTCCTATTTTATTGATCTTTGTTAAAAATCTTTATTGGAATTTAAATTTAATCTCTACGTTATAGATTTGCCCAGACTTTGAGCAGCAGGCACATTTCCCCCCTTTTTTCTCTTTTACAGGAGATGAGGCTACTTAAAAAGTAATTCTTACAGGAACATCTTCCATCTTCCTCAGGGAGCTTTGAGCCTCTGGGATGCTGCTGTCTTTTTTCCCCTCCAGTTTCAGGGTGCTCCAAGAGGACCAGAGTCCCTGTGGATTTGGGGGTATCTTGCTTGGCAAGCAGGGTCCAGCCTGTGATGTTTACACAGGGCGGGTTTGGGGTAAGCAGCTGATAGTAACTAGACTTTCAAATCCCCAGGTGGGAATGATGAAGTGGGTAGTCAGGCTTTTCCCTTGGTAGTCAACCCACCCTCTCCTGAGATATTTTCTTCATTAGAATCCACATGCCTTTGAGATAGTAAAGGGATAATCTAGACATTTCATAAACTGTGGATTCTATTATGAAATGTCTAGATTATCCCTTTACTATCTCAAAGGCACACTGTTCGAATCCACCAGTGCTCCATGGAAAAGGCTAGACAGTCTTCTCCCATGTGACTTACTGCCTCTAATAACCCACTAGAGCATCGGCTCTGGGTCAGTTCTGACTCAGTGGCTCATAACAACAACAACATCCCATTACTGGGGAGCTCTAATGGCCTTGCTGCAAGAAGATACACTACCAACCCAAAGGCAAGCAGTTCATACCTTTGCAGGGTAGGCAATATCTTCTGGGGGGGGGGGTTACAGCCTTTGAAAACCCACTATGAGTTGGGTCTACTCCAACAGCACATAAAAATAACACTCTGTTCCTAAAACTTTTAACAGCAGATCAATTTCCCATTTTATTGATCTTTGTTAGAAATCTTCATTGGAATTTAAATTCAGTCCCTGCTTTATATGATCTTCGCCGGCTTACTTACACCTAATATTTTCTAAGCTCTTAGGTACCCAACAGTACTCTCAGAACATGATTTTATTGAAAGCCTACTTTGAAGATGCAACAATGACCGAAACAGTCCTGGCGTCTGTAGTCTGGTGAGGAAGAGAGACATGCAAACAGATGGCTTTAATAGAGTGCCCAGTGCTAGGACAGAAGCCTACCTGGGGGAGGAACTAGTGTGGCTCACTACTAGCTGAGAGGAAGGAGATTTGGGAAACTGGTTAGAGGTGCTAGCTTCCCTGGGTTTTGTAGTTGGCTATCTAAAAGGTTAGAAGTTCAAGACCACCAAGATGCACTTCAGAAGAGCAAGCTGGGGATGTGCGTATCTGCAAATCAGCAACTGAAGAGACTGTGGAGCACACTTCTACCCTGAATACATGGTGTTGGCAGTAGTCAGAGTTGAATGATGACAGCTGGTTTGTTTTAGTTTTCTTTAAGAAGAGTTGGCACAAGTGAGTAAAAAAAAAAAAAAAAAAAGAAGGGTTGATATATCAGAAGAACTCAGAAAAATAGGCTCCAAGGTGTTAAACCACACGAGGTGCTAGTGCCTTCTAAGAGTTTGTTGCTGGATGGTAATGAGGACCCGCACACACCCCCACTTGGCAAGGTGGGCTGTAGTCTCTCTCTTCTGGGCAGCAGAGGCCCTGAGTTCCAGAGCTTTCCTCCCCCCAAAAGACAGTGCCCCGGTGCTGCAGCCCAGCCTAACAAAAGCAAGCAGGTGGCAGGCGCTGGTGCCACTGCCAGCCGCTGTCCCGATGACTGTGTGAGCCTTTTCCTCTCAGTCCCTCACAGTTGGGTCTGAGCAAACAGCTGGGAGTGTGGTGCACAGAAGTCCTGCCAGCGTGACCCGCGGTCTGAGCCTCCTAGGGAGCTTTTTCGGTTGTGTGTTTTGGCGTTTGAACACAGCGGGAATGTCCTTGTCAGCTCCCGTTGACTTTATTAATTGCAGTTCCTTGGAAAGTGTGTTTCGGTAATGTGGTCATGGGATGACAGTCTTACTCTGCAGAGGTATTTCAGGGCCCGTTCAGAAGCCATCTGTTGCCAGGGCTCAGCCACTGATCCCAGGGGACCACAGAAGTGAGACCCTGTCACCGCTCTGCAGCTGGCTGTGTGACTTTGGGCGCGAGGTAAACTCTCTGGGCCTCCTTTTTCTGGAGTGTAAAGTGAAAGTTTCTACTAGAGGGTGTCTGTGCCTGTCCTGTGCACAGTGGTGGGCAGTTCAGGAGTTGAATTCTCACCTTCAGTGAGAGGGTTCGAGTCCCTGCCCCCGTTCTGTGTGCATGGCTACTACCTATCTGTCTACAGAAGCTTGCTGTCTCCCGGAGACTTGAATAGGTTCCAGTGAAGCTTCCAGTTTAAGAGACTAAGAAGAAAGGCTGGTGGTCTACAACTCCGCCAGTGAGAAAACCCTCAGGCCCAACGACACAGAACTGAATAGTGTTTGCCCAGTTCTGCGAAGGGTCTGGTGACTTGAGGGCAACAGGCAACATCACAGTATTTCCTGGAGGCTCTAGAATTCCTTGGCGCCAGGGAATTACTCAAATGAAGACTACTCCACCGTCTTTAGTTTTTATCGATTCACCAACTTTCAGCCCCAATCATTAGCTCAGATTCACTGAAATGCCAAGAACGACTTCCCACCATTCGTGTCTAATGGTGAGAGAGTTATGTTGCCAGCCCAAAGGGCTGAGGTTCAAAGCCATCAGCGGCTCCTTGGGAGAAAGATGAGCAAGTCTCCTGCCGTGTGATTTACAGCCTCTGAAAACCCACTAGGGGGGGTTGGAAGGGGGTCAACTATGAGTCAGTTGCAACTCACAGTGAGAGAGTGAATGATTCTATTTCAGGTGGCTTTCTATATTAGCCCTCTTGATTTGATACCAAGTTTTGAAGCTGCAAAGGCTATTATGAAGCATCTGAATATTCCTAGAACCTGTGGCTCATAGGAGCAAGTAATCCATATTACTAAGAGTGTCGCAAGAGCCTAGCACCTAGCAACTCTGTGTTAGGTTACAGTCCCGCCCTCCCGCCCCCACTTCTCCCCCAGCCTGAGGCTGTAGTTAATAATGTCCAAAGAATGTTTTAAAATTGCTCTTCTGTTGATTCCAAAGAGTCAGAGCCCTCACATGGTTAGTCCTGGGCTGAAAGTCAAATTCTAAATTTAATTCCAGCTTCTATGAACGTCTCAGTGCCCAATTTCCCCAACATTTAGCAATGTTTCAGTTTTGCCATCTGCAAAATAGGCCGAAGATGCCTTGCTCCACAGAAATGTTTGTGAACAGCTTTGTTGTGCCCCTGGATTGGCATTATATTAGGTCAGAATATTATTTTTCATTCCATAATAGGAGCTGAACAAAAGCCCTTTGAGTACTAGCCTTGTGTAAACACGTTGTGCTTAAACACTGACGAATCTCAGAGGTTAGCAAATACCACCCCCTCTTTTTTATTAATTTTTTTTAAAAGTTAAATAAGACTAACTAGGGAATTCACTTTGGAATAAAAAGGCATAAAAGAAAGGGTATTTTGACTTGCACAATAGTACAAAGAGGAACAAGAATCATCATGTTTTGCAAAAGAGTTCACAGCTGTTTAATTTTCTAGTAAAATTAAGAACTTTGCTAATTCAAAGACAAAACCAAACAACTGTGGTTGCAAAACTCAGCTTCCACATGTGATGTGATGTGATGTGATGTGATACGATGTGAGGGCAGGGGGCAGTTAATATTAAGCTCCTCTTGAAATCATGTTAAAAACAGAGAGCCATTAGTTAATGATGATTGGAGGAGTGGCTTCTACTCAAATACAGGAGAGAAATAGGTCACTTACTGGTAATAAGATGAAAAATAGCCTGTGTTTTCAGGTATTTGTCCTCTCTCTTTTATTCTAGATTTTTCTTATGCCTGTTTTAATGGCTGGTTTGTTTGCTTTCTGGGGATGGGTCCTTTGTTAAGCAGGAAATTGCCTAAAGAAAACACAGCAGAAATTTTAAATAGTGTTTGGAAGAGATAGATTAAATTAAAAACAAACTTGGTGGGAGACAATCCAATTTGGAATGCAGAATTATACAAAATACTATTCATAGAAGATTTGGATAGATTTTGTACCTATACGTGCTTTTATAAATTCTAAGTTTCCATATGTTTTTCTATTGTCGGAAACAAGTAAACTTTTACTTATTTGCTTTTTTAAAAAAATAAAGTGGATTTTCTTCCATATTAGGGAATTATTCCGACTTCTTTCCTTGGTTCCTATAATTCCAAACCAGTTGAAACATCAGTCTATTTTTGGTCATGAAAGGACTTTTTAAAAGTGGGCATGATTTCTGTAAAGTTCTAAACTTATAAAAATTGATTTGCCACATATCCAACAGTTATGGTTGTAAGTATAGTCAAGTTATTGTAATAAATTTTCATTTCCATACTACAAAACTATCTTCCACACTCCACCCTCACCGCTTGTCCATCTCCACATAAAAGGTATGCTTCATGAAAATTCCAAAACATAGAAAACAATATATAATTGTGATTTGTGTCTCCTTCTACCATGGATGAATGTTCTTACCTATATTTGAGCTCTTGTTATTTTCTGGGGGGGTTTATGATCTTAGGGCCTCATTGCACACGTTCACCACTAGAGGGCGACAAAAAGTTTGCTTTGAGCTAACAAAGCCAGAAATGGTTCTAATATCAGCTAAGTATTTTAACTCACTAAGGATTTATTCTTCCCCCCACCCCATTGCCACACATGCAGCCTCTGAGTTTCCACTGACAGTGAATAAGAATCCAAATAAAGTTCTTCTAAGGGAAAATACAGACAAACTGGTGCAGACAAGAGCTTTTGCCCAAATAAGGATCCTTTCTGTTGAGACCCTATGTGTTAGATAACCATCGACTGACAGTTGGTCATGAGTTAATAATACTGAATGCTGAAATATGCATACCATGTGGTATAAAAGAGCTCAGAGGACAAAGACAAACGCTGCTATAGTTGGAAACCAGAAACACACAAGAGGTATATAGACTGCTTCACTGGATATGGTTGAACCAGCCAAATACATTAATTAAAAAGTATTTTTAGAATTACACAGCAGAATGCAAAATACTCTTTGTTGATGATGTTACAGAAATTTTGGTCTTAATCTTTCTACCTGTAACTGCTTTGAATACGATAGCATCTCTTGGTTTCTAAGAAAAGAAAAATATTTCCTAAGCTTATTTCCCCCAGCCACCATTGCTGGTCTTTGATTTTTGCCATGGGAGCCCTCAAAAGAGTTGAGTTCCTCCATAAAAACCTTCAGGTGGGTGTGTAACCTTTTCATTTGTTTGGTGTGTTTGGAGGACTCTTGCGTTGTGTTGTAGTGTATTGTCCTCACATCCCAGTGTGTTTCTGCATGTTCTTGCCACAGAATCGAGCTGTAACTGAGTCAAAGCTGTCTTTCCACTGGGTTTCAGAGGCTATAAATCACGAGGGAGGAAATTGCCCAGCTTCTTCCTGAGGAGCTTCTGGTGGATTTGAACTGCCAAATAGACAGGAATTTTGGGTTCACAAGATCCCTTAAGCCTGATTATATCAGACGTCTTACCTTCTACTCACCTGGCATCTCTTAAAAAGGAAGGAAATCAGAATAAAAATATATTCAACAATCTGTGGCTAAGAAACCTCTACCTCTAACCAGCCCAAATCGCTCAAGTTCCATTTTTTCCCTCTTTTTCATTTTGCGCTGGGTAATGAAAACAGCTTACATTATACCCAAGCCATGTTGGCAGCAGGAGAGAATAATTAGTGAAATAAATAATTAGACAGACTCCCTCCCACCCCCAGTCTGTTGCCAAGGCTTAGCATTTGCTGTGACATCTTAGTTAAAGGAGTTAATGAAATAACATCTTCATCAGGGTCATTTAGTAGCCGTGAGTAAATAATTATCAGGTTTGAGTTTACAGGAGAGAGCTTAGTTTCAGCAGAAATTTCAGATGCTAACCTCTGTAGTCACTCAAACCCTAAATTGCAATGAAACTTAGAATTGTGGTTTTTGCTGACATTCGAGCAGATGTTAATCTTGTTCTGTGTTCCTTAACACATATTTCCAAGAACATATCTATCATGATATCATTGAGTTGTTGACTCAACCAGCATTGCCCAAGAGAAATATAATGTGAGCTACATACCATTTTGGATTTTCTAGTAACCACATTTCAAAAATCTAAGAAGAAACAGGTGGGTTTAATTTTAATAATATGCCCTGTTTGTTCCAGTATATCCTAAATAGTATCATTCCAATAGGCAATAGATGTAAAAATGTTATTAATGAGCTCTTTCGCATTCTTTTCTCTCCTTTTTTGGTACCAAGTCTGCAAAATCCACTTATAGCACATCTATAATGGACTAGACAACATCTCAAATATTCGGTAAGCACTTGTGGCTACTGGCACCATATTGGACAGAGCAGGTCTAAACATAGAAGTGTCTTATCTTACCCTGAAAAGATTGAGAAACACTAACTTCCTCTGCATTCCTTCTGTTTAATTTAAGATTGATGTTGGCTAGGATTTCAGAGTCTCAGTCTCTCTTTTCTTCATGTTTGGACAGACCCACTCCAGTGTGTTGAGCAAGCTAACCTTACTGGCTGATGACTGCCATCAAGGTTGCCCCAAACCCGTAGTGACTCTATACAACAGGATCAGACTATTGCGATCTATGACATTTTTTACTGGCTGAGTTTTGCAAGTCAATCATGAACTCTTGCTTCTCAGTTTATTTTAATCTAGAAGCTCCACTGAACACCTGTTCAGCATCATAATAACATATAAGCCTCTGTAACAGACAAGTGATGGCTGCCCCTGAAGTGCATTGGCCGGGATTCAAACCCAGATCTCCCACATAGGAGGTGAGAATTCTACCACTGAACCATCACAGCCCTTCTGGCTTACAATCCACCTGCCCTTAGTTAATGCATCACGAGGTGTCTGGAACTTTTCCTGCCTTTCTGTATATACCCCAGACCCTTTGTGCCTTTCACTTTGTGTCCCCACATCACCAGGCTCCAACTTACAGTCTTTATAATCTGAGGTCCATGATCCCACAGAAGGATCTTTAGTGTCATTGTCCAGTATTACGGTTTGTTTACATCCTCAGATGAATCAAGTTCAGAGACCACTGATGTACTTTGTTTGAGATGACACTGGCTTGCGGTAAGGACTGAGGGAGATTTATCTGAGCAAAGAGTTTCAGAGTTTCATACAACCGCAAGTGGCCATGCTTGTACTTCTCAATAGGAACTAACCTCCTCCTTAAATTATTCTGAAAGGTTAGAAAAACAGAGAAAGAGAGAGGGAAAAAAATCCCTTTCAGTATACATTCTCCTTGGGGATCTTTGTAGAAGAAATTGAAGGTCTATTATTTGATGACCTTTTGCTTGCTCCCTTGCTTGTGTGTATGTTTGAAAAAAATTAAATGTCTCTTTTAACAACAGATTAGTCCAAGTCTGTAATAAGTTAAATACTTCCACGTTCATCCACATAAACACACACACTCAAAAAAAAAAAAAGCACCTTTTATTTATTTCCAAGCAAGGAATGTTTTCTTTAGAGATGTAACCAATCAATTATCCTCCGTGTTAAAAATGGAAGATCTCCTTTACAGACCTGGAGAAATGGCTGCAGGAAAATATTCTGTTTATATATGGGTTTAAAAACTGTCCTGATATTTACTGCTCCTTGCACGACTAGTCAATACAAAATGTAGCTTTCATGTCTGTGTTGTCATGTTCAATAGCAACACCACAGAACACATCAATCATAGACTGGAGTGAGTGGGCTTATTGATTGTAACAAAGACAGAGAGACAAAAATGAACTATCTGTTTAAGAGGTTCTCTCTTCAAAACCTTCAGAAATTCTGGCAGTCAAATTGTCCTTAAAAAGCATTTCCAGTGGAGCCTTTTTATATGTGTTTAAAAATCGTTCTGATATCTATTGCTCTGATACTTATAAATGGTCTGTTAGGATTCATGCTGCTCTTCTATAGGCAGTTCGAATCCACCAGTACCTCTGAGAGAGAAAGACAGGCAGTCTTCTCCCGTGTGATTTATAGCCTCAGAAACCCAATGGAGGATCAGCTATGAATCAGTTACAACTCAAAGGCAACGAGTAAGTGGGTAGATCCTTAAACATCCTGGGATTTTGAGGTGGGGATGGCAAAGGGGAAGAACAAGTATCTTCAGCTAATATTCTCCTCGTATATAGTGCCTTACTACCCATCACCTTCGTGTTGATTTTACGTTGTGGTGACCCAATGTGTGGAAGAGTAGAACTGCATTCCATGGAGATGTCCTTGCCTGTAATCATATGTCAGTACACTGCCAGGTCTTTCTTCCACATGCCTTTTGATAGATTCGAACTGCCAATCTTTTGCATAGTAGTCCATTGTAAACCATTTACACCTCCAAATGACTTAGGACACTCCCAGAAAAACTAAATAGGTGTTTATTGATTAGATTAAAAACTTGAAACATGAAAGCTATTTCTAAATCTAGACAACCATCCAAGTAGCATTTAAACACTTATTCTAATTGTAATAGGTTGTGTGCCATTTTTTTTTCTCAGCATCTAGATTGGTTCCCTCTGGTTTCCTCTGAGAGAATAGGCTTAGGCCTGGTGCCTAGAAATAGTTTGTGAATAATTGGCATCTGGGGAGTTATCAGGTGGCTGTTAATGTGGAATTTCAAGCCTCTGTGGCATTATTAGAGTCTACTTTTGGGTTTGCTGGGTTGGTGACTTTATAACAAGACCCTTTGGCCAGGAGAGAGAGAGAGAGATGCTTTGTGGGCATTATTGGCACTTAGATGTCACTGTCACTCTTCTCTGAAGGACTAAGCAAAGGCCTCAGGCTATGACTCTACCTTGATGTCACCCAGGGCTAGGTCCAGAGAGCATTTCACTATTAACCCAAAGGCCACACCTATTTGGTAGTTCTAATCCACAAGCAGTTCCAAGCAAGAGAGTTGGGTGGTGGTCTTCTCCTGGGCAGTTTGCAACCTCAGAAACCCAATGGAGAGGCAGTCATGAGTCAATTTCAGCTTGGTTCGGCAGTGACGTTGACTTGAGTGACACCACCTCTGCCCCTTAATAGATTCTGAAACCAGCCAGTTGCTATCATGTGGACTCCCCCTGGGGAGACCTAGTGTACGACGGGATGAAATGTTAGTCCTTAGCCATCTTCACACACTCATTGGTGTGTGCAAAAAAGTGTTGCTGCAACCACAGTGTGTGTTGCGACCTACGGGCTCCTTTCCCAGTACACTGGATGGTGCTCTGTTGTGACCCATAGGGTTTCCAATGGTAATTTTCAAACGTAGATGATCCTTGATTCTAGCTTACGAAGCTCATCTCCCACACTCTATTGGACCCTCTGGTCATGGTCCATAGTTTTCATCAGCTAGATTTTGGAAAGGGTGCTCTAGTGCCGTAGTCCACAGGGACCTGCACAGCCACTCTGTACCTCTCAGGTGGTTCAAATCCGCCAGTGGCTCCTCAGGTGAAAGACGATCTCGTCCCATGAGAGTTACATTATAGTCTTGGAAACGCAGTAGAGGGTCAGCTGTAAGTAATTTCTGACTTGAGGGAGTTGAGCTTTGAGCTTTTGGAAGTTAGTAGATTACCATGGATTTCTTTGTAGTTCATCTTAATTTGAAAGCTCCCGTGAAATCTATCTACCAAGCATAACACTACTGGTATTTGAAATATTGATGTCATAGCTTCCAGCATCATAGGAACATGTAAGCCCCCAACATATGTCAAACAGGATAGTGTCTACAGGTCCTGATGGGGCCTTGAACTGAGAATGTTCTCTGCTAGGGAATGCTAAACTAGCCAGACCAAACCAGAGGGGAGGTAAGAATGGAAAAGCTCTGATAAATATTTCTGTATCCTTTTGCATTTCAAAAATTCTTCCCTTAGAGAATCAATCCTTAGGTAACCTACCATTTCTCCTCCCTCTATGCATATACTCAACCCTGAGATTTTCTCCTTAGTCTTCAAGTGGTCATGAGAAGCATCCAGAATACCATTCTACTTTGACTTGCCCTCCTAGAATATCATATTAATACACTTCCCTAGCATTTCTGTATTCTTTTGAGGTTTACTGCATGATTTCAGAACATGATGTAGATCAATTTTTGCCATTTAAATTCCTCTCCACACCAAGACACAGAGGGGAAATCAAGGTAGCTACCTGCCCTTCACTGATAGTAAAACTTTGAAAGAGCTTTGCTTGTCTTTTAATGGCAAGAGCGTGCTCACAAAGTCACATGCTTTTGAACCAATTAGCAATACAGATGAGCTGGCAGGCCTAGGTCCATTTATGGGCTGGGGGAAGGGGCGAAATAAAATCTGTGTTTTTCAGTGTTTCTGAGAAATGAAGACCTCCAGGGCAGAGGGGGAAAGTAGATCAGGAAATAGCTATGCAAATCGCATGCCTGTGAAATTACTAAAACTTTGATCAGGGGGCATTAACAATTGCTCCAGCTTTCAAGGGTATGAATCAGGGAGTGAGTTGGACTGGCATGTTTTGGAAGGGATTACAAGCCTGCTTACCTCCATGGTTAGTTGAACAGTCAATGAAATCCATGAGCTGCCCGAGTAGGCCAGGTAGGACAAAGGCAGTAATGCATTCCTCACTCATTAATGGCTCCTGGAGCTCTCAAGTGATTCTGACAAAGAACCAAAGTGACTGGACCTCATCTAAAGCCAGCTTCCCCTCTCCCCAGTACCTTCTTCATAACAACCCAATCGTTTGTCTTTCCATAGTAGGTGGAAGGGGGAGCTAGGTTCTGGGAGGGTGTGGGTTATTAGCAATCCTACATTGTGGTTACTGGGCTATCTTGAGGTATGGATTGAACTCAGTCAAACATGGAAGCACAAAGCCCGGGTCTTTACCCAGCCATTGCCTCTGGTGTGAAGTGTGTGGCCATTCCTCTAGGGCTTGCCTGTTTACACATGTAAGGGGCTGTGTGGTCTCCTTGGCATTTGGGGGCTGGGACTTTGAGTGTTGGTGTTTCAGGCTGGATTCATCTTTTTAATGCTTTTATAAAAATAAAATTACTCTTCAAAGGGAACTGTCAGAACAATTACTAAATACTAACATTATTCTCCTGGCATTTCTTTTGAATGGCTATCACTTGAAAATCCATCGTGTAGATGAGAATGTTCCATCAGTTCTAGTTGTGCTTGTTCACGACCTTCTCTGTTGATAGTTCAGATAAAACAATTGCTTTTCCAATTAGGTGTGGAAGGCTGTTCATAGGAAGACAGAAAGGAAAAAACTCAAAGTATTTGTAAACCTATCTGTGACCAGTATTTGGTGAATTTCCAGGAAGCATCACCAAGACACTCTTTTAAGTCATGAGCTATATAATCTGTCTCTTTCTCACTGCTAGTGGGTCGGATCCGACTCATAGCTGGCCCTCCAACAGGTTTACCACGGTTATAAATCACATGAGAGGAGACTAACCATCTTCCTCCAATGGAATAGCTGGGAGTTTTGAACCACCTGACTTGGCAGCAAAATTCCTAACCACTAAGCAATCAACGTTCCCTGTGGAAAATAATTTGTTGTTGTTGTTGTTAAGTGACATAGAGTCATAGACAACCCAGAGCAACCCTATGAACGAAAGTCTTGAACAAAAAACTTTCATTTTATTTTCCAAGTTCATAGAGTTTCCGGAGGCAAGGTTTTTTTGGAAGCGGATGCCATTAGTAGATATAAAATTAAAATCTTAGCCATTTGTGAATCTTTAAGTTAAAAGTGTTGCTTTTTTTTTTAAGAACATGCAAAATGGGGGGGGGGAAATGTTAACTTTACTTAAAGCAAAATTAAGCACTAAAGAATTATAATTTTCTACTTAAAAACACCACCACCCCAAGTATTTGAAAACTGAAATTCAGTAAGAGATTGTCTGTAAAATGCCTTTCTTTTATTATATTCATTAATTTCAGGAGTGGCTTTGAATAAGCCTTCTGCTATTCTTGATCTTTCAGTGTTTTACTCATGCATTAATAACTTTTAAAAAGCATTCATCCTATTTTTGTTGTAGTGAAAGAGGAAGTTTCTAAATAGTCAAAAGGGAAACATTGAAAATAGAACACAGTAAATGATAACTAAATTAGAGTGGGTTTTTTTCTTGTTCTTCTTCTTCCAGAAAAAGCAAAGCTGCATGCTGAAACTTGCCAGAATATTTTAAGATTATTGTCTGTAAAAACCATGTATCAAAGCATTTCAGTCCTCAAAGGAAAGGCATTACAGAAATGCGAAGTATTATCAGTAACACAGACTATACGTAGAACAATGTTGGTCAGTTTCTAATACTCCAGCCATGGACTTTTGTTTCCTGGCTCATGTTTAAAATGCGTGCGCGCGCGCGCACACACACACACACACACACACACACACACACACACACCCCTACACAACTTGCTCCTGTTTCAGATACACACACACACACACACAATCAACTTGCAAATCAAATGAGTTACTACTCTGCTGACTTCCTCTAGACATTGACCCCTAGTGTCAAACTCTTTGAAAAATTATACCGATTTTCCATTTCCCTGATTCCAGTCGCCACCAGCAAGCCGGTCCTCTCTCAGAGTGGAAGCTCACAAAACATTTCTCGAGAGACTATGTGGCTGTGCTGGCAATAAACCTCTCTTTGCAAAATGAGAAGAAAGAGTTGTTAACTGATGAGTCAATCCAGCTTTTATAGCAGTTTATCTCCGTGGTATTTCCAAGAGCATAAATGTTATTTTTAAAAAAGAGATGGTCATGACAGGAAGAATTCAGTAGGAAAAAAAAACACAATCATTTAAGCCAAAGCAATTTACTTTGCCAGTAACTGGTTACATTTCCTTTGTTTTAATATTATTATTTCAACAGTTGGGGTTGAGATGACTATTTCCCACACCTGCCTTGCCCTGTCACATAACTTGTGGAGTCCATAGTGGAGTGAACATTATCAGCTCATGTCAGCAACTCCAAGCTTCTAGAACTTTTTTTTTTTTAAAGTTTTGGCTTCATTGCAAAAAAAGAAAGAAACTATCACTTGTTAATATTTGAATATGTTAAGAAACTAAAAATAGGTTAGCTGTCAACCTAACCCAGAACACTGAGAAGTGGTTTGAGTTAACACAAAGATGGGTACATTATTTCCTGGCTAAGCAGAAGTGATGTAAAGTGGAGAAGCTATTGCCATTTTCTTTTTTTTTTTTTTTTTTTGCCATTTTCTTATATGAGAAAATGTTTTGAGGCCTAGTGGCAGAGTATGTAATAACATGTCAGCAAATATGAGGTTGATAGTTTGAATCCAACAGCTATTCCTTAGAAGAAAGCTATTTTTCTTTGTGAAGCCCTATAGCCTCATTTAGAATCCCAGCAGATTTGGAATTGACTCAATGGCAGTGGATTTGGGATTTTGGAATTTTTTTCTTGAATGAGACCCCAAAAGTGAAACAATCAAATAATATAAAATAAAGTAATAAAATCCAAAATAGCACTTAATAATCTATTGTGTTTACAGACACAGTTTCAAAGGTGTGTGAACAGCAGAGGTGTGTGAACACATACAAAGGTATGTGGATACAGCTTGACGCTGTGATGTTGAATATAGTTCCGGGGGAAGGAACCTGTGATGCCATTCTGCCTGCTTGGGGTGCACCCTACCTGTAATTGTTGCTGCAAGACAAATAATGAATGGCTTTTTGTGAGTTGGGGTTTTTTG
>NW_006399824.1:13857284-13927347 GCF_000299155.1 Elephantulus edwardii | reverse complement strand
CCCCCCCCGAGTAAGACCAAAAATCGTCAGATTTCCTTTGGTCCGTGAAAATGAGTACTTTGGAAAAAACAAAGTGGCATAAAGTGAACCTTTGAAATGTGAGGGAAACCTCTACTTGAGTAAGATGAACAAAGTTCAAGATAATAGATTTTTTAAAAAATAAATACTTTTTGTTCTCAAAAAATAACCGGGCTATCGTGAGGCAGTAACGTGTGTGTCACTATGCCTGTGTCCTTTTGGTTTCTAAATTTTACAGGCCTTCAGTGGTTTGGCAGAAATCTTGTCACCCACTTCCAGGACCAATGCAAATTGTCCTCCTGTCAACATTGTGAGGCTGTTTGCTGCCTACCCTGGCCTGCAATGCCCTGTGCCATTTAAGCATCCTTAGAGAGAGGAGAATTGATGCCTTTGAGCTGTAGTGCTAGAGAAGAGTATTGAATATACCATGAATGACTAGGAGAAAAAAACAGATCCATCCTAGAGAGGGCAAAATTGGGCTGCTCCTGGGAGGCAAGGATTCTGAGGCTTTGTCTGGACATACTTTGGACATGTTGCAAGGAGGGACCAGTCCTTGGAGAGGGACTCATGCTTGGGAGGGTAGAGGGGACAGCACAAGAGAGGAAGACCCTGAATGAGATTTATTCAGTGACTGGGGTTATGGGGTTGGTGTGTCAGAGACAGTGAGAGTCTTGGCACAGGATGGAGCAGAGTTTACAGCTGTTGTACATACGGTCTCTATGGGTCTCAAGCAACTCGGCGGCACATAACTTTTGGGGAAAGCGCCTGCTGATAACACGTCAATAATATAGATACCCCTTTCTGAGCTGGAGTGAGTGCTTGCTTATGTATGTGTGTCCTGTAGAAGTTGGTTTAAAACAGGCAATTATTTTGAGAAGGCTATTAGACAAAAAGTCCAGCTGCTCAGTTGGAATCTTTCTTCCACCCATAAACAGTTGCATGACTAGAGACCAATCATTTCATCATCTCTCAGTTTCCTGCTCTACGAAATGGGATTAACAATAGTTAGTGCCTCCCTCATGGGCTTTTTGTGAATTTGCAACTGTTGTCTGTAAAGCGGTTATTAGAACAGTGACTGGCATGTAGCAAGTGATCAGTGTTTTATATTATCATTATCATTTTTAATTATTATTAATATTGATGTATGATATTGGGCACTTGTAGAAATACTTGTTATGTTATGAACCAAGCCAATGGCTCGGCTATGAATTATGGACACATATAAGCATAGGTATGCCGTTACTGTGTTATTTTTTTCCTAATTATTACTATTCTTTTAAGTAGAACTTCCTAGAATCAAATATGTTATCAGTAAGTGGACTGCTGGTCTCTCAGTTTGGCTTTGCTGACAAAGCTCTGTCTCCCCTAAACCACTGAGGGGTAAAAACCCAAAACACCTCATTGTTGCTATAGTGGAAGCGACTCCATTGGGATTCTGAGGCCTCGGATGGTGTGAGGGAAGATTGCCCATCTTTCTCTCAATGAAACTGCTGGGGGTTTGAACTGAGAGCGAGGCTCGCCTTCAGGTTAACAGCACCACTCTAAGAACTGTACTACTGGGGCTGGTCTAATTCTGGATTCTGGGGTCTGTCATTAGGTCCACAGCCATTTAGCTTTCAAGAAGAGATCATATATAGATTCATTCACAGTGACTGTGAAGAGGTGTGATTATTTCCTATAAAAGAATTCAACACCAAACCCCCTGTACTGACACTATCACCCCTGGTGACAGCCAACATACCATAAATCCAATTATGTTTATTCAGCTACCTAGAAAAGGATTTGATTTCTTGACACCAGAGGAAAAAATAATAAAATTGACTTTGGGACCTAAAGTTTTGTCACCAAGAGCCAGCCCTCCTCAATCTCTAAAATTCACTCTCAGATCTTTTTATATCCAGAAGTTATCAGATTGTATTATAGTGTGTATTCTACCCAGTCCTGCAATTTCTGGGACCCTGGGATTTGCCTCGCAGCCCTCTGGGCATTGTGCATTGAGTGGGGAACAGGATCATAACCCTCTCCAGTGGCTTGACAGCAAATCCAGAGCCAAAGGCCATACTTCTCCTATTTCAGTTTCCATCACAAACTCAGATTTCTCTTCCCAGAGTTTAAGAATAAATAGCAAAGGTGAATGATGGTTTACCAATGTCCAGTGTGATAAGAATACCACATGGTGAGGTTGGCGGTCTTGGCTCATGAGGAAACAAAGAATGAGTATGTTGGCAAATTATTTCCATTAGTCACTTGTCTATTCAACACGTTGGTGTTACACACTGTTGCCTCCTGTGCATTGCACTGGGACAAATGGGAGACGAAACCCTACAAAGTCTCGCCCAGAAGGACTTTCCAGCCTAGTATGATGATGAACCTTACAAGGAATAAAGTGGTATATTGAAAAGACAAGGGCAGGAAGAGAACTTCAATTTGAGCTTTGGGAAGCTGATAGGACTCCCTGGAACCATACCTTGAAATACCTGCCTTCTAAGGAGCAAATGACATTTTTCTTGATGAAATCCCACTTTTTAAGAGTTTACATTGTGTTCTAGACCTGTAACTCTCAGAATCTGCAAAGGAATGACCCTCGGTTTCTCTGGGCATTGAAAATAGCTCTAAGGATGGAAAAAATAGATCTCATTTGGGTGGGAGTGGGAGCAGTGGTTGGTTCTAGAAACCTCTGCTGCCTGCTGATACAAGTCCTATCTCTGTCTCTTAAAAGGATTTGAAAGCTTTTCTGGTAATAAGTACCTTTGACGTTTGTGTAAATGCCTCTCACCCAAAAGAAGATGAGCCTAACAAGTCTCAGGACAGAGTGACATTGTTTTGTTCCTTTTCACTAACCGCCTCCCATCTGCCCCCACCCTTCCCCCGGCTCTTGTTTGTTTCTGTCAGCAATTCTGCTCAGCTATTATTCTGATAAGGGACGTGAAAGCACACCCTTCGCTCACAGTCATTAAAGACTTAGTCCTGGCTGTGGAAACCACTCCTGTGCTACCCCCCAAGTCTCTCACAGTCAGCGCCCACCACGCCCAGGCAGCCAGGCTGTCCCGGGATGGTGGCCTGAGGTTCTGACCAGAAGGGGGGAGTGACAGGTCAGGGGCCTGCACCCCGGTGGCCCCGGGGAGGGAGGTGCGGGGAACAGAGCCCTCCCTGCGCTGTCTGGCAACTCCGGCGAGGTCCCGAGCGCGCATCCCACACACTGTGGGTGCGAGTCACCGGCGTGTGTTTACATGAGTAATGGAGCGGCGGGGGGCAGGGCGCTGCGCGCGGGGCCCGTGCGCACTCGGAGGCGAGCTGCCATCCAGCCACACGAGTGGCGACTTGGGGATGTGGCGGAGCGGTCACGGGCCGCAGCGATCCTGAGCACCGAGCGGGCAGATGGTCCTCGACGGGAATGGGTAATCACCCCTTCTCTCCTCTTGTGATTTGTCTATGTGTGTGTGTTGTGTGTTCCTTTGATCATCCATCCCCCACTGCCTTTCTAGGGTGCTCTTGGCAGAGGAATGTTTGGGGAACACACCCTTCCCATCCCATCACGAAAGGACAGTAGTTCTGTTCTGGGAGGGGAAAAGTGAGCCCCAAACCCCACTTGGGAACTTCTGGGCTCTGGGATTGTGAAGGCTTTTCCTGGGCTTTATCCACAGCGAAGCTGTGAGCCCCACTTTTGTAGCCGAGCCAATGAGTCGGATTAATAGCGTTTGTCAGAGGAGCGCAGTGTGAAATGTCCTGAAATCACTGGTTAGCTAAGCAAGATTTAACAACAATTAAGGGTGTTTGGGTTGTTCAGATCTTCCGGTAATGAAAACTAAGAAGTGTGGCTACTTGGAAAGCAAGCGGGTCGGGTGTTATTCTCTAGTTTGGTACTGTTCAAAGGCTGGCTGGTTAATTGGTTGGTTTTAGTTTTGCTTGACTGGAGTAACTGAAGTGAAACGTGAAAGTTGCTAATCAGAAAACTCAAACTGCAGCCTGTGTTTGTGTGGATGGTAGGCAGTGCCAAGGGAGATAAAGAACTGATTGTCATTTTATCTGTGACTTTTAAAAATTGTAACTCGCTCACAGAATCAAACTTAACTCATTGTGTGTGATCTTAGGAAATGCTTTTAAACAACTCTCAAGAATTTTATAAACAAGTACATTAAAAAGGAAAGGGAGTGTGCCAGTTGAAATGGACCTGCCAGATTCATTAAGGTTTGACACAGAATGGTTGTATTATTAGAAAATCCATGTGACAGTATTTTTTTATTGTTACCGTGCATGCCTCTTTGAATAGCTATCTGTATCTACCATCATTTGATGCCTCCAAACACTTTCAAAGTGAGATGTTTTCAAACATTACATTGCTGTGATACTCTATCACTTCAGCTTCTGTGAACAGAATGCAAAACAAAACAGAAAGCAATGAATCTGGGAGCCAGGGTGAGGGCAGTTGTTCATTCTAAGCTGTTTCTCTTTCAGGAATAGGACAGTGTGTTTTTCTTTATCATCATTCTTCAGAGTTGCGAGTTTCCTTTTCTTTGTATTAATTTGACATGTTAAAGTGTCATAGATTAACTTTGGGAAAGATGTGTCATTTGCCAAGTAACCCTTTCCAAGAGAGAGAATCCTGAGAACAGATCGCTACAGATGTGTATGTTTCTCAGAAGAGGTAGAGGGAATCACAGGAACAGTACCATCTGGGTCTTTAAAAAGGAAGCCCATGCAAATAAAACGTGTATAAATTGTTCTCCTTTGGTGTTTTGTTTTGTTTTTTCCAGCGCCAAATCTTAAAGGCAGACCACGCAAAAAGAAATCCTGCCCACAGAGAAGAGATTCATTCAGTGGCGTGAAGGATTCCAACAATAATTCCGATGGCAAAGCTGTTGCCAAGGTACAGTCATTTATTCCATGACATTTACTTTCCTGCACCTTTTTATTCTCTTTCTCCTGTCTCTTTTTATTCTTGTGTCTCGGTGGCAGTTTTCAACTCAGATACTGAGTCTGGAGCGCTCTGCTGGGTCTGTTCCTGCCACCTACCCTCCCCTGTCTGTGGGGTGTGTGTGGGGCGGTGTAGGCATTTTGATTAGTCAACAGAAAGACTTCCCACCTCCCAGCTTGGCCTGTTGGGTAAAGGACAGATGATTAAGCGCCCACGTCACTGAGGCTGAGATTTCATAGTAGGTGACACAATGACATAGTTTACTCTGCTCATATCAAAAATAGACCAGCTGAACTGTCCTCTTGCTGAATGTACTCATCTAAATGGTTCCGAGATTATCAGAGGATGAAATTAGAAATGGTTAGGATGAATCGTTCTGCTCGTACTGTTTTCAAAGTCACCTCTAATTTCCATTAACACAAAATCAAAGGCATAGAAAGATGAGATAGATAGATAGATAGATAGATAGATAGATAGATAGATAGATAGATAGATAGATATTAGATTTTATTTGACCAGCTGGTCAGGAGGAAGGAGTCCTTGGAAAAAAAGGAAATATTCTGGGAAAGATGGGAGGTCAGAAAAAGAGAGGAAAACTCCCAACAAGATAGAGTGACATGGTTGACTGTCACAGTGGGTTCATATCAAGAAATGGTGAAGATGGTGCAGGATAAGACGAGATTCAGATTTTTATTCATAGGATGGCTGTGAGTCATATTTGGCATGATGGAATCTAACAACAGTATAATAGTAATAGATATTGCTTATATGTCTGTAAATAAATACATTATTATTTATGTAACACTTTGGCTATAAAGGATGTGGATATGTGTCATATTTGGAAGCAGGAGTGGCATCCACTTCCTAAATAACATGCTTCTGGAAACTCAGGCCTATTGTTCATCAGGTCGCTATGAGTTGTGCTTGACTGCAAGGCAATTAACAACAACATATGTGTCATATAGATACATGTATATTTGGGGTGTGTGTGTGTGTGTGTGTGTGTGTGTATAAACCTATATGCCTATGTCCATATAAAGTTTTTCTTTCTATATATATTTTTTTTATGTTTTTAAAGATCTCTGTTAATACAGACCAAACTTTCGCATTCTTTTCTATTTTTTAGCATTGCCTAAATATTCTTTGGCTTCTTGAAAGTGCATGCCTGAAATATTTAGCACCAGGAAGGGTGAAGTGTCATTTCATATTTTTAGATGGATCTTTTTTACTCTTGTGGGGATGGGTCAAATTTCCATGGCTCCATTTACAGAGTATTTGCGTTATAGGTTTTGTTTTTGTGCCAAAGGCAGCAAGAGTTATTTCAGAACCTAGATGGAAGACCACATTGCTCCTGGCACTATGCTTCCAAGTCCAAGGAGTAAACTTCTGAAAATGGAAGTATTGCATTAGTGATCAATCTGGAAGAATCTTACAGAGAGAAACAGAAATTTGGTTCTATATTAATGGTTTTCTGTAGGTCTACCATATGTATTCACTCCCACTAGCAGGAGTGGCATCCACTTCCTAAACAACATACCTCCGGAAACTCTTTGAACTTTGATAAATGTCAGTAGTTATAGAAAGGCTTCAGGCCTGTTGTTCATAGGGTTGCTATGATTCGTTCTCGATTCAAAGGCAATCAACAACAACAACAGTAGCAAAAGACCCTCAGAAAGAGGGATTGACACAGTAAGTGCAACAGTAGGCTTGAGCATTTCAGAGATGATGAAGACAAGATGGGCAAGGTTTCGGTTTGTTGTTCATAGTGACACTGTGAGTCATAGTATGACTCAGTGGCACCTAACAACAATTAATAAGTAAATCCTATGCATTCACTGTCTACAAATCTTACCTTAAATGCAATTATTTCAGCAGGAAGTTGTGAGCACTTTTCAGGGGAAGAGTTTTCCATTTTCTTTTCCAAAGTTACAAAAAACTAAGATGATGTCAACCAACTGAAGTGTGTCTTTCTCATTTTATGTGTGAAAACAAATCTGTCTTTGCTTTAAGGCAGTCTTGTTCTGCTCTTTGCTCATTCTGGGAGTGAATTCTCATGGATATCAGAAAGATAGCCCTAAAAATTACCCAGCTGGACCTCTGACTTTAGTCTTGGAGGATGTCTGCAAGAAGAGTGCACTCTGTGATGTGGTTTCCAGGCTCCTGCAAAATACTGGCAAATGGACTGAGATGGATTTAGAAGCATTTGGCCAAGCTTGCACTGGCGATATCTTGTATTGGCGCCCTGCCCCATACCTTTAGGGTGACATCATGTGTTTACTGCAGCCTGTTCTGTACGTGAGCCCAGCACGATGAAGCTCCTTCCTATGTCATTTGGAATCACTACCCAAGTATGCCTTGGGGAATTGTTTGAAACTTTAAAATTAATGTGAACACCTTCCTATGTCATTTGGAATCACTACCCAAGTATGCCTTGGGGAATTGTTTGAAACTTTAAAATTAATGTGAACAGCATTGCCGCGCTATTTTCTTTCCATGCAAGGCAACTCAACACCCGCACTCAAACCCCAAAACCTAAAGCATCAACAGCCTGCTCTCCAGGTGGACTGTCTTTGATAGTCACTGATTTGTTTCCTCCAAAGGAGGAATCATGGGCAAATTTGAGTATTTTTGAGGAAACGGATTTTTCTCCCATTCCTGGTGAATGGAATTGAAAGGCAGATGGGCGGATGCCATGCTGCAGTCAGCTTCCAGGGACTCTGCTTTCTCAGAGTCTCGGATTACAATACTGATTTAATTGCTCCTGTTGATGCCACCAAGGCTGGTAGATTTAGAAGAGAAGGATTGGTGGCGTTCAAGCATGGCAGACCTGACTGTCAGCACCAAGAGAGATGTTAAATCCCCACAGAATGATGATGCCAGTCATTAGGACAGACATTTGGGCTTCAAGTAGCCTTTCGTTATGAAGCACTACAAACCTGAGATCACATGACCCCTTCAGTAACAGGAAGCAACAGTGCCGAGGAAAGTGAGCTTTTTGACTTTGTGACCAAGACCTGTATGAGGCTTGCTGTTGTTTTGGGGCTTCCCCTCCCCCCCAAAAAAGTGCCACAAATGGAGCATTTCTAACTGTGGATGATTACTTCGTGCAGCACCACAGAGCAAACAGATAGTAAGAATTCACTCAGGTTGTTGTGTCCACAACAGTAAAAAGAAATCAAGCCATGTACCCATCAAACCCTAAGATTGCACTCTTTCAGTGAAAATGGGAAAATTAGCTTTACATGACTCTTTTTTACAAAAGGGAGAAGTTTATGGCCTTCCAAGTCAGGCACATGGGAAAGAGTTTTCCCTTTCTCTGGAGATGTCACAAATGTATCCAACCCAAGACCAGGTCTGGTCTTTCGCTAGGACCATTTGAAAGCAGCAGATCTAGGGACCAGGCTTGTTCAGAGGGTGATCTGTAGCAAAGAAACCTTCTTGACCTCAGGCTCAAATGAATGGTCGGTGCTAATACAAAACAAGTGACTTCTCCTTGTAAACATTTCCCACAGACCATAGTGTCAACAGGTGGCTTATATTCTAAAAGCAACATAAAAAGGGAAGCCAAGATGTGCAATGTGTTCTTTAATTTAAATTACAAACACTTTCCGTGTTTCACAGATGTTGTACTTTCAGAGTCTTTCACCTCTTTGGATTCTCATAACTTGCCCCCCCCCCCCGCCCTGGGATTATTGGAATATCCACCCCATTTGACTGAAGACAGATTGAGGGTCATCTAGCAAATCAGTGACCAAATACGGATTAATACTCTAACTTTTTTTCTTGCTGGTTCAGTACATCATGTTGCCCAGGTTGGAGGCTGGATTAGCTATAACTCAATTCCGTGGTGAGAGGATGTGGTTAATATCAAATAGGTGGTGGTTCACTGAAATCACTAAGTGTGGATTCTGTAATTTGCACATCTTCATCACCTTAGATGCACTGCTCTCCAGAAACCATAGAGTGGAGGACACAGCAGATGTGTGGTGCTTGGGCTGGGAAAAACAGTCCTTGGCACTGGCTTTCCCATCAAAAAGTTCAGCTTTGTCAAGATCAGCGGGAAGACCAGCTCTTGTTTCCTTTGAGATCTGCACTTATAATCAATAGATCTGTGGAAACACTCTTCTTTTAAATTCTTGGAGGTGCTGGAATACACTGTATTTAGTGTGGAATACATCCATACAGACATGCATGTGTGCGCACACCGACTTGATTTGGTGGTCCCTATAAACAGAATAATATGTTAAAGATCTCATTTGTATCAGAAATGTTACTGAACTAGTTCAAGAAAGGCAGTCACTGCTCACCAGGCACTTGGCATACACGCCGGAGAAACCAGCCTGGGCCCAAGATAGAGTTCAGTAGGGAGGAACCTGATGTCACCAGAAGCTGTTGCTAGAGTAGGTCTGAGTTACTCTGTACGCACTCTGTGCCGTCCAATTTCTGACTGTTTCCACGCTAGTGACACATGGACCGTTAAGCAGTTATCCGAATACTGAAGAGATACCTCATACCCTCTTAACATTGATGCTTTGGACCTAATCATACAGATAATTGCCCCACTCTCCCTGCACATTAATTATTTAAAAATTCAGCTAGTTTTATTTACAAGCCTCAGACCTCATGCTGTTTGTACAAGAACAGGGGTTGGAAAGAAGCAAACCTAGTTCTACACCCAGAGATCTGCCCCTCATTAGCCTTGTAACAAGTTAGATATCCTCACCCAGCTGCAGTCTCCTTAACTGTAAAATGAGATTTAAATAGTTTCCTTTTAGGAGTCTTAAAATGTTAAAGTAGAATTTGTACAGCCCACAGCGCTATCTAGATCTGTGTAGGTGTTCAGTCAATATTGGTTTCCACCTCATTCTGTATCAGAGAAAATCGGTACGATATTATTTTTCAACGTTGGAAATCACCTAGTTTTCTATTTCAGTTCTCATTCTATAATTCACATTTTAAGATGATGGCTTTCTAATACCTAGAATTAAGATAAGCTTCTTAATTGGGGAGTTTTGACTACCGATTTAATATTTTTATTAAGCAGTTCAGTGAAGTATACTATTTAAAATTATAAGCCCTAGAGTTACAGTCTGAGTAACCTCCAATTTACAATGTATTTGTTATTGTAAACCCTTTCCTTAATATCTTATTGTTAGTAATATACACTATGTACAATGGTTATTCACCCATTGCTGTCAAATCACAGCCATCTCAGAGCTGACCCCTCAGTGGATTTTCTGAGGCTGTAAATGGCAAAGAGGAGATTGTTCATCTTTGTCAGTGCTGCTGGCAGATTCGAACCGGTGGAGAGATGCCGCCTTTGGTTTAGCAGCACGACAGCTACACACTCTGCCATCAGAGCTTCCTTATACAGTGGGACAATTCAAAATTAACTGATGTTATTCTCAGATGTTTGATGGCAGATGTTCAAAAGTAGGGTTTATGAAAATATAATAAAAGGTAATTTTTTTTTAAATAAAGGAGGTATTTGACTTCTGTCAGAACCAACTTACTGTGGAGGAATCATTGGAACAGAACCCTCTTATAAGTTGGAGGGCATTTCTATCTGGTTGCTCTTCTAGACTCAATACCTGAAAACCAAATGACATTGTACATGTTATTCATCTTCTCTGTGGCTCAGTTTACTCGTGTAGTACTCAGTTTATTATTTCCTAATAACCTACCAAATTAAGATGGTCAGCTAACATTGTTGAGTCCAGCCCACAGCACCATTGTAAGACAGGGTGGAACCGCCCACAGAGATCTCTAGGCCGTAAGTCAATCAGGAAGCCGACTGCTACATCTTTTTTCCACTGAGTGGCTGGAAGGTTTGAACTGCTGACCTTTCTGTTAGCAGCCAATTGGAGCATAAAATACTGCTTTTTAGAACAGAACCTAACTACAGATAAGTATTCAAAAAAAAAGGCTGGAGGGCAATACAGATTACAACCGGAGTGATTTTATGATTTTTATTTAAAGCTACTACATTATAGATTTCATTAGAACTTTAGACCCAGCAACCTAAAATCTGGCAGTGAAAAACTGATGACAACACTAAATTTTGCAGTTGCTATTGATATATTGTTATACAACCCTAAACTTTGAAAAGACCTATAAATAAAAATCCTATGTGGGAAAGAGTTTTTAATCCCAGTTCTACAGCCCCTTAAAAATTAAAATCTCATCTCAGTACCCAGCTGAATGAGTTGTGCAGGAAGTTTTATTTTTCCAGGACCAGTCTAAAGATATTAAACTAGTGTGTCCACTTGAGAGAATAAGCAATAAAGAAAGCCCTTACAGGGGATGCTGTTCTCTTTAATAAATAAGCAGCATCATTTATGTTCGCTGTGCTTAGGAAAGAAGATTTGCAGGCAAAGGAAAAGAAGGGTCAAAATCTGAAATGAAAACCATTGTTGCAACTGTGTGGGGCATTTTTATTCATAACATTCCCCCAACATTTGCCCTTAACTCTCCATGTAGATTTGGAAATGTAAAGGATATTAGAATGTACACATTCCCCATGGGCGCACTTGAACTCTAAGGCTGACCCTTTGTACTTCCCCCTTTTACAATTAAAATAGCTCAGCAACTTAGCGTTATATTTAACAACCATCAAAGGCCTCTTGTAGAACTTGCCAGTAAGGAGGGAACATTCAGTTGGCAGCATGATATGCCCAGCTCCAAGCTCTCCTCTAGTGTGGAAAGAATAACATCTGGCCTGTTTACTGTCCTTTGTTTTGTTTTAATCATAAAGCTTTTCACCAAAACTACTTGGATTTTTTTTTTCAGCTGACCTTTACTTATTTGTTTGTTTGTTGGCAAATTATATCTCTTATTATATTCCCAGAGTCCCTGTGTTGTTGTTGATGTTGTTATCTGCCATCAAGTCGCCTGCAACCCATAGCAACCCTATGTACAGCAGCTCTGAAGCCTGCCCTGAGCCACTCTCACTAATTCCAACACACCGACCCCCATTGCCCCAGTTACTGTATCAATCCTTCTCATCTGGAGTCTTTCTCTCCTTTGCTTTTCCTCCACCCTTCCAAGCATGATGTCCTTCTCTAAGGACCAGTCTCTCCTGGCCACGTGCCCAAAGTATGTGAGATGGAGCTTCAAAGTCCTATCCACCAAAGAGAGATTTGGTCTAACCCTCTCCAAGACAGACCTGTTTGTTTTCTTGGTGGTCCATGTTAAGTTCAAGACTCTTCTCCAGCACCACAGCTCGAATACAGCGATTCTTCTTCTGTCATCCTTAGTCATTGTCCAGCTCTCTGAAGCATACCGAGTAATTGCAAAGACCATGGCCTGGATTAGGCACACCTTAGTCTCTTGACTGATATCATTGCTTTTCAGCACTGTGGAGAGGTCCCTGACAGCAGGTGTTCCCAATGCAGTTCATCTTTTGATTTCCTGGCTGCTGGTATTAAGAGTGTTGATTGTGGAGCCAAACAAGCTGTAATTGTTAACAACCTCAATCTCTTCTCCATCTGTCATGGTGCTGTCAAATGGCCCAAGGGTGAGACTCTTTGTCTTCTTGATGTTGAGCTTCAATCTATATTAAAGACTACAGTCCTTGACCTTCTGCAGCAAGCCCTTCATGTCTTCCATTTCAGCAAGCGAGTCCCTGTGTAATACAACACAATTAATTAACACTCAGTTGCTAACCAGAAGGTTCAAGATTGAAGCCCACCCACAGGAGCTTTCGAGGGAAAAGGCCCAGCCCAGCTCATTGCTGCCAAGTGAGAACCTGCTCATTGCTGATGCAAGCAGGTTCTCTAAGGCTATACATTGCACGTCTTTCTTCCGCAGAGCCACTGGTGGGTTTGAACTACCAGAGAGGTGAGACCTTAGAGTTAGCAGCCTACCTCCTTACAGATTACACCATCAGAGCTCCTCCCTATTGAGGGGTGACACGGGGATGGGGCAAGGACCTTGTGATCGACTTCTTAAAAATCAGCCCTTGGAAAAATCTGTGGAGCACATTTCTACCCAGAGATATGCAACTGGTTGTGTTATATTCCCCGAGCTGATTGAAAAGTAAGAAACACTCATTAAACTATGGAGTCTTTTATATCCTACTATCTGAACACCCCTGTGGGATCCCATCAAAAATCTTGCTCCTCTCCCTGATGCTGGCATCTCCTGGCTGGGGCATGCTTTCATTTGTCAAGGCTTCTGGAGAGAGTATCAACAATTTGAGTTTACTGTGAAAAAAGAAATATGCCTGTCATTTTGATACAAAGAGCCAAATGGGTTCATCATTAAAAAGGCAAGATTTGTTCCAAAGGCTGATGACCATACTGATGATACCCTGGGAAAATAAAATTCTAAAGGGGCAGAAGAAGGGACCTAAGGAAGCTGTTTCCCATCAACATAACTGTAGAGAATCTAAAAGAGGGTAGGTGAATGACAGCCCACTAGCCTTTTGTTTCTATAAATACAGTTTTATTGAAACACCACACCCATCTAGTCATTTGTCTGTGACTGTTGTCACATTACACCAGCAGAGTTGAGCAGTTGTGACAAAGGCTTAAAAGCCTACAGTGTTTATCTGGCCCCTCACAGAGTTTGCGATGGGCTGCACTAAGTGACATCTCTCCATAACACTGTTATAGAATAGAAGTGATTTACTGAATCAGTCATCACTTTCAGCACAAGGTATCTCTTGTCAGCATTCCAGAACTACACCTAATTTGTACACCATATTTTGTCTCTTCTAGGTGAAATGTGAGGCCAGGTCAGCCTTGACCAAGCCGAAGAATAACCATAATAACTGTAAGAAAGTCTCAAATGAAGAAAAACCAAAGGTGGCCATTGGTGAAGAGTGCCGGGCAGATGAGCAAGCCTTCCTCGTGGCACTTTATAAATACATGAAAGAAAGGAAAACGCCAATAGAAAGAATACCCTATTTAGGTTTTAAACAGAGTAAGTATCCTTGTTTTCATTTCTGAACTATCAAAACTGTTCAGATTCTTCAAACTGGGGGAAAGGATTGACTCAAGAGATTATGTTGAAATCCTAATTTGGGGCTGGTGCCCTGTGTTTATACTAAATCAGAGAAGTTGTTCCAGGCAAGCATTTTCCCTGACTCCTTCCGCTACATTGTTCCCTTTGGGGGCAGAGTTGCTGGAAGATATTTATAGGTTTGAATCCACTGATTATGACTGGAAATAGACATGTTGAAAGTTTTTCATTTTCTGTTTTGTCAATCTCAAGTGTCCTTAACGCCTTTCTTCTTAGATAATACTATGACGTCGCTTTATCAGGCGCAGATGTTGCCTGTGAAAAGGCAGCCTTACCAAAAAAAAAAAAAAAAGGAGAAAAAGAAAGAAAGAAACTATTAAAAGGTGGACAGAGCGACCACAAAGAGAAACCATATTGCCTCATCTCAAATCTATTAAGAGATAAAAATCTAGTTTCAGGGGAAACAAGAAATACCCCGGTTTGAACAGGAGAGGCCCTATTTGGAGGACTTTGCTATGGTCATTTTAAGCTCCATGGCATAATTGTATATAGAATAGGACACTCCAAGCTGAGCAGAATTCCATATAAAAAGAAGAGAAACCTGTATCCTCTGCTGATTTTGTATCCAAACATGCATGTATGCCTCTGTCTGGATATAGTGGCTCACAAAATGATGAGCCCCTGGCTTGAAATAATCTTTTCTCTAAACATATCTTCCTAGATTAAAACCATGTGTCATTTTGATGAAGAATGTCAAACCTGTATGTTTTACATAACAATTTACATACCTAATAGCAATTGGCACTGATTGCAACAGAACACTTGCAGCCATTATAAACTTATATAACTACGAATGATTACAATGTTTGTCTGAAAACTGGTTGCTTGAAATAGAAGTAAAATTAATGTACTATGAACAGCTTTGTTGCATTATGCATTGGTTCAGATTAAATCAGGGCCGAGGCAGGGCTCCTGAGAGCTTTGAAATAGTACAAGGTTCAATGAGGCTTTGAAAACGTGTTGTGTCAAGAGCTCTCCCCCCCTTACTTTTTTCTTTTACTATTATTTTAATTTTATTCTTCATTTCCCTTGCCAGAGAAGTTCTTGAAGTCAATTTTCTCCCTTTGTGAAAAAATCAAATCTGTAGCAGCCCCATTCTGTAGTATTTGGTACAAATGAGCAAGAATTGATAGAAATTTGTTATGAACATATACAAACTCTATAAAAGAGATTTGTTCATGTTGTGTGTGTGTGTATATATATTTATATATATGTATGTGTATGTATACATACATACACATTTATGTCAATGCACAGTTAAAGGACCAAGTGATCTTCCTATGTAGTTCCTTTTTGAACAAGTCTCTTCCTTGATCCCCTTGATCTGTTGCATCACTCAGCCTCCTCTTAGAAATAATTTGTTTTCCTAGTCATTGGATTTGGAAGGCGCCATCATTCCATGAAATACGGTAAATGCCTTTAATATAGTGCTGCCATCAAGCATTCTATTATGAAGGTAATCATATATTGGCTATTATTTATTTATAATGGAAAGTTCTTATCTGAGGGAAGAAAGCATTATATATTACTATTTAATCAACGTCTTTCTTCCAAAAGGTTGAACAAAACCAACCCCAATTTTGAAGTCACTGTTTCCCCTCCCCTCAAGGACCAGCCAGCTTAGTTTTCCTTGCTTTGTTGATGGCAACGAGAACTAAATCTGTTTTGTCCTTTATCCTAAAAGTAGAACCATTTCCGTAGTTTCGTGACTGTTTCTTAAGAAATATTTTAAGAGGTAATAATATATCCTGTTATTGAATGCCCTTTGGCAAATTGTTTCCTGAGAATGTAGCTCTCTGAGGTACCTTAGTAATTTTTTTTCTCTCATTGAAAAACAAAACAAAAATGTTTTAATTGACATCTCTTGGATATATGTTAATGCAATGCTTATCTAAATACTTATTGTCCCTCTAACAGTTAACCTTTGGACTATGTTTCAAGCTGCTCAAAAACTGGGAGGATATGAAACAGTAAGTGTTTAAGCAACTTAAATGAAATAATTTTGCAATCTAACTTTCCCCCTACCACACCCCTCCTCTCTGACCTAACGGAGAAATGTAAAAGTACGCCATCATTGACTGCTTTTTTCAAATGACTCTCCACTTTTGGGGGTTTATTGGGCCACTTTTGGAAATAGTCCCAATTAGTTCCAGGTTTGGCAAAATTGCAAAGTTGTCGTAAAAACTACAAGTGGAAAACATATGTAACTCTCCCCTGTCAGGGAAATTAGTTGGGTCTGTAATTTTTTCCCATGTTGAGAAAGGGCTATTATTGTACAACAAGCCAAGATTGCATAAAAGAAACTTCCCTTGGCAACATACCTGACATCTGTTCATGTCTAATATGGGAAATGTATTAAAGGCTTTCAAAAGCAATCAAGATTGGCCATTAAGGAATAGAATACAGCAGAATCTTCTCTTATTCTAGGGCAAAGAAGCTTTATTAGACAAGGGTCAGTGCCACATAAACAGGAAGTTATCAAACTTATTCAGAGCAGGCTCTGACACTCTTTATCAGCTAATTCTAAGTGACAGGAATGGTTATTTTTAGCCCACAGGAAAATTTGATGGCCATGGATTTTACAGCATGTATTTTCAACCAGTAAAATGTTAGAGCAGCAAATGAAGATTAAGATCTTGAAAAAGAAAAAAAAAGGAAAGAAAGAACTGCATAAATATAGTCCACAGAGATGACATCTATAATAAAAATCAATTGACAGAGGAAGATGTCGTCATTGGAAATATTTTCTTCTCCACACAATGATCAGATTAGGTTGTGCAGTTTCTTCTGCAATTGAATGAGGAATTAGGTGGACTTTTCTTTCTTTCTTTAAGGAGTAACCTGGGATATCTCTGTACTATAGTAAAATGACAGTGAGAGACAGAAAGTCAAGGAAATGAAATTATATTAGCACAAATGTAATAGCCAGTGTTTCTTGCCAGATAAACCATATTGTTCCACGATCTAATAAAATGATTTGATGTTAGCATTTGAGATGGGGGGAAAGATGGCAATCATTGAGGTATTCAGATAATCTAGTTTTTAGAGAATTGTACCATAAATTCTGACTTTAAAAAAATAGGTTAACCTTATCTATGCCAAATGTTTTGGTTTTTAGGTTTTTTTAAAAAAAATTTATTTTATTATTTTTTGTGTCTGTACCATCAAATCAGATCTGACTGGTACAGGAGGAGATTCAAACCACATGCCTCTGGGATTGCAGTGCAGCTTCCTGCCACTAGGCCACCAGAGCTCCCTGCCAAATGTTTTTGTTTTTTTATTTTTAATAAAGAAATGAAATATGTGTTTTCATACGGGATTGTAATACTCAAAAAAGTATATATAAATGTGCATTTCATAGACATGAATTTGCTTGGAATATTGACATTATCAAGTGTCCTCTATACAAAGAAATAATGTAATTTTTTCCTTGGGCAGGCCTGTTGATAGGACCAGAAGATCAACTCTTCACCACTGTAGCTCATAGTTTTGCAAAAGCCCAAGCTAATTATAGCTTTCATCCCTGTGCAGAAGATGATAACTCATTCAGGGTTAGTCTCATAAATTTAGGAATCAACCCCTCTACCCGGCTTTTGCTGGTGCACATAGGAGCACACATTTTTATAAACTGTGATATTGCACAATATTATGAAATGTCTTTTTAAACCCAGGAACTTTTTGTTACTCACTGATAGGGAGACTGCCAGAAAATTTCACAGGATCAATGTTCCCTTTTGTATCTTCTGTTATCTTTGCAAGGTTGTCCTTTGTGCTTTTGTTTTTGTTGATGGTGTTTTTCTTCTTTTACTGTACAACAGCAAGATACTGTGTAATGTACAGAGGACACTTTGGATAAGGTTGAGGGCAGGATTCCTTCGCTGAGTCCATGCACTAATGACTACATAATCAGCAAATAACCTCAACATACATGTATTGTGTATCTTATATCTGGAAGGTATTCAGAAAAGATTAAAAATATCTAGGCCAGGCGTTTCTGGTCTTGAAGTTGCACACTGCACAGGGAAAATGGTAATTATAATTGTAAACAAAGTGGGAAAAAGATCAGTGCTTTCTACTTAAGAAGCATTTCTTCATTTAGCCAGGAAGAAAGGCAAGCTGGCAAGCCCTTGGGCCCTTAGTGCCAAATCTTGAGGAAAAGATGAAACTTAGGGATGTTTTATGGTTTTCTTGGAAAAGAGAATCAAATAGGAAAATAACAAATGTGGAGTAAGAATAAAGTTAAGTGGAGTTTGGAATGAACTTGGAATGACTAGATATTGTCTGGGACAAGCAGATGTGAATAACTTTAATAAATAGGCTATTAAAAAATGATAAGTAGAAAGAGAGTGAGGCCAAATGAGGAAGACCGTTGAATGCTGGACATTGGAGTTATTCCAGTCCTGGGGAATGCCCAGTGGCTGATAGCATACTGAAGTGTGTGTTTTACCACTTAATCCTCTTGTTTGAAAGAGTATACGTAGGTGGAGAGAGGCTAACCTTGAAAGCCAGTTTAGAACCTTCATTCCCTCTAGTTATAAGTTTTATGTCCCTTCAGATAAGCCAGAAGAGCCCTGGCAGCCTCTCCATTGCCCTATCCTCCTCCTCTCTTCACTCAGCCTTCATCCTTCCTTGTCCCTCACCAAGACTGCATCCCTTTTCTTCCCTTTAGGACTTTTGTGTTTATTTTACTTTGGGGTTTTCCCCCCCTCCCATTTATCTCATGTCAGACAATGAATCATTCAATGTGGGCATTTAATATAGAAATCTACATCTGGACTCATAGTGGATGAGCCTTGGGTGGGATTTTATCTGCATTGAACTGTGTTTTTGAGGAAATATATTTTTTCATTTTTAGAAAGGTATCACACTACCTTTTGACCCAAGAGACATGTATACTGGCCACTCCCATTCTACATTTAGACATTTTAACCTCCTCAGTATACATTTTTCTCTTGTGTATGTTAACAACCAATAAAAAGTGAGTATTCTATGGGAATTAATTTTTAAATTAGTTCAATAAATATACAGTTAATATCCAAGGTCTGATAATCTAAATTGTGATCATAAAATTGTAAGAGGACAATTTTTATTGAGTGTATCTGATATCAGGAACAAGTGTGGACTTGTAATCACTGAGAGTTCAAAAGAGGCCCTAAAATCTTCTAGATCAGTGATTCCCAAAGGCTAATCTCAGAGCCATGCTTGGGTTTTAAATGAGGAACTTATAGTATGTAGAATTGTCTAGGCCCACCTTGAGATTTTGAGATCCTTGCTTTGAGGTGCTTGTGCTTGAGAACCAAAGAATCTTTTTTTTTTAAAAAAAAGCTTGTCATGTAATGTTAATTTGGAGCCAGTAGTAGCAATGATTATCAACACTTAATTTACTGGGCTCTGTGTCTTTTGGCTTAAAAATGTCACTTCCATCTAAGTCGAGTATCAAATAATAGAAAATTGTCTCCATGCTGCTGCTGTGAAAACATGCCAGAGTGCTAACATTTGCTTGGCTCAAGGACAGAACTAAATTTCTGACTAGTGTTTTTCCATTCGGTAAAGTGGTAATCTAAATGTTAAGAGCAGACACTATTTTTTGTTGGGACGCTATGAACTTATTCATTTGAATAAGGAAACGTGGAACACCCTAAAATTTGTATTTTTCCAGATTGACCTTTGCCCAGAGAAGATTGCTTGCCCTGTTTTCATTTAAACCCTCATTTTACAAGTAAGGAAATGGAGGCAGAGGGACTTGAAGTGAGTTATATAGGAGATCATCGAGATAGGCTTCGTTTCTTTGACTTGGTGAAATTCTGTGTACACCTGTCTGCAACTCCATAGCATCATTGGAAGGAAAGAAATTAATCAGTAACTATACACCTTCCATTCCGGCAACCTCTTCCCTATCTGTAACAGTGTCTATATATTTTGAGTGATGTTTTAGAAAAATCACCTGTATTCATTCATAACACCTTTTTAGTCAGTTCTTTTTTGTACCTAATGGGAACCTTACCATATACACTAATTAGCTGAGATTTCTTCTGATTCTTGAGAAAAATGTGTGAACTTTAAATTATTGTTGTTGTTATTTTCAGTGCCATCGAGTTGGCTCTGACTCAGAGCAGGCCTGTGTAGAACAAAACCTGTTCAGTTGAAAATCTCAAGTATAAATCTGTCTGATGTCTTGAGTCTCCTGTTAACATGTGATTGGATGAAGACCTCTCTGGAATTCCTTCTGGTTATAAAAAGAGGCCATCTTAATTGGCTTGTTTTTGTTTGTGGTTATAAACTATTTCAAACCTTCTGGTTTGAATTGCGGATTAAGGATTATTTCATTTCAGTCCTTCACAACCCTCAAATTGAATTTTTTTTTAAAAAGCAGAAGTTTTAAGGTTTTATAGCTTTCAACTAAAGGCTGTATATTTTTTAAAATTCTCTTGAACTCTTTTGACTTTTCTGGAAATGCAAATGTTATTTCCTCATCTTTAGTGATCATAAACGTATGGAATAGATTGGATTTTCTAAAAATCAGTGCCTTGGCATTCTACTTGCTTGGCACCGAGGCTCTTTCATTTGTAGTTACGTGCTCAAGTGTGTTAGAGTGTGGGTCACCTGGAGTTGAAGAGGCAAAACTGGATAAAGCTTTTTGTCCAATGAGCTGCTCTCTGCTGTAGTGTCTGGCAAAGCAATTAAAGCTGCAGAGTAGTTTGGGACAAGGCATGTGCAGAGTGGTGTGTTAAAGTGATTTCCATTTGGCGAAACATTTGACAGCAAGCCAGAGGCTGTATTTGCAGAGAAGGTAGAATAAGGAAATGATCTTGAGTAAATCTTATCCTAGAGGCAGAAGTGCCTTCTAAGAATATCAGCTATAGTCCCCTCCCTTTCCAAGGATGAGATAGGGTCTTTCTTTCCCATCTGAGAGAAGGAGTCACTTGGCTTTTTTGCTGGATAAACTGAGCTTTGACATAAAAATTCTGATTTTGACATCGTTTTCAAGACATCTTCTGAATCTATCTCTGAACAGACAAAGCCCTCTTGCTTAATTCAAAATTCCCAAGGCCAAAGATGATGTCATGTCGTTTTGAAAGGCTCCAGTTCCTGGAGTACTACCAGGAAAGAAAAAAAAAAAAAGTCATCTTCCTTGAATTCAGGCTGCCCTCAAGGTGTCCTGAAAAAGAGCTGTTTCTCCAAGCAGCACGACTCAGCTTGTAGGCAGACCCTGTCCTGACTTCATACTTCCGCCACGCTCTTGAAAGATTTCAGATTGCTGTTTCTTCTCCCGATTTCAAAACTACCATGATTCCATGATTGTTTCCTTTGTGTAATATCATGTCTCCTAGATTATGTCATAGATTATAATAGTTACTTTCTACCTTTTTTAAATTAAGTGACAGAATATTCTCTCAAACCAAATGGTAGGAAGAGTAAATTGCTTTTCTACTCACTGGAAGCATTTTCTCAGCAAGGGTAATGAAGGTTTTCATTCACTTAGGTGAAGCTCACCTTTGAGACATGTAGATTCTGAGGCACATGGTTTGAAAACCATTCTATTACTAAACAGTAAAACTGCTAATGAAAACAGTAGGCACGAGGTGCTTACTGCTCGTTGACAAGCCTACAGCTACGAGGAAAAGGATATTCTACACTAGGATATCTAGGCCTTTCAAAGTAAAGTTAACTCTCATAGGGCCTTTGGTTGGGATATTTTACATAGGTATGGTCTCTATGTGTTGATATAGACTTCTGAGTCCCAGCAATTAAGAAATAAGGAGATGCGTTGCACTGGGAAAATCTGCAGTAGGAGACCTCTCTAGATTATTGAGGAGTAATGATGTCAGTTTGAGGACTAATGTGTGTCTGATTCAGGCCATAGTCTTTCCGATCACTTGCTGTGCCTCTGAGAGCTGGACAATGAATAAGGACAACAGAAGAAGAATTGACACCTTTGAACTATGGTGATGCAGAAGAGCACTGCACATCCCATGGAAGGCCAAAAGAACAAATAGATATGTCTTAGAGAGGGTGCAGCCAGAGTGCTCTTTGGAGGCAAGAATGATGAAGTTTCACCTCACATACTTTGCACATGTTTCTAGGAAGTGCTGTTCCTTGGAGAAGGACATGATGCTAGAAAGGGTGGAGGGTTGGCGAAGAATAGGAAGGCCTTCAACCAGGTGGATTGATATGCTGACTGCTGCAGTGATGATGGTGCAGGATAGATCTGGGTTCAGATCTTCTGTTCATAGGGTTGCCATGAGTTGTAATTGACTCAGCAGCACCTAACAACAACCAGATGGTCTCTATAACTTTCTAATCCTGCTTTAGGGGTAATTGCAAGGGGTTGCAGTTCACACTGAATGATGAACACTTGAGAGGATTCTTTCTTTTAATTCTGGCTTCTCAACCTCCACCTTCCAGCTCCTCTTTCTCTTCAGTGTTCTGTCCTTACTCTGTGTAACAATAGATGGTTTGATATGGGAAATCTCTGTCCACTTATGGTCTTTACATGGTGATATAGAGCACACTATTCAAGAGAAATAACCTGCTCTGATGGTTTTTGTCATTTTCTCTAGGAAACAAAAATCTTGAAGTTCTTTGTACCCTTAAAAACATGAAATAGTATAGGCCATATATATTAGAACCTGAACAGTCACCAGGAAACTTGAGACAATGAGAGAGCTCATCAAACTAGCACTATTACTTATCAGTGTTTCTGCTGAATGGAACTGGAATCTAAGCTCCAGCAGGCAGATATTGTTTCTGCCTCATATAGAGCTTTCAGTTAACACACATAAAATGAAGACTTTGGATAGTAGGATAAAAATCCTAAACAATTATATAAGTAGACATTACTAAGGCATAATTTTGCCACAAGTAAACTTGAAACACGTAAGAAGACCAATGATTATGACTTTCAATATAAATGATATCTCAACATCTGAAAAAACCCCAAATCATAACTGTATTAATAGGGAACATCATGATAGATGGGGAAGAAATACGTTTTGCTTGGATCCCTAACAAGCACCCATGGTAGTAGAGGTCAAGAAATCAAAAGGCATTTTGCACTGAGCAAATGTTCTGTCAAGAACCTCATTGAAGTGCTAAAGATCAAGAATAACAGTTTAAAACTAAGGATGCCAAGAAGCTGCACTGCAATCCCCAAGGTGCACAGTTTGAATCCACCAGATGCTCTGCTGGAGAAGGAGGGACAATCTTCTCCAGTACCAGTCAGATCTGATTTGACGGTACACACACATACACACACACACACACACACAAACACACAAACACACACAAAATAAATAATAAATGGTTTTGGTTTTTTGTTTTTATTTTTTACATTTTTTTCTTATTTTATTATTTTGTGTGTGTCTGCCGTCAAATCGGATCTGACTGGTACAAGAGGAGATTGCCCCTCCTTCTCCAGCAGAGCATCAGGTGGATTCGAACTGCGTACCCCTGGGATTGCAGTGCAGCTTCTTACCACTAGGCCACCAGAACTCCCTAAGAAATGTTTTTGTTTTTTTTTTAAAAACCAACCCAAAAAACCTAAAGTTGCATGAGCCAAGCCGTGATTTTCATTTGCTTTGTGTGCATCTGAAAGTTGGGCAATGAGTAAGAAAGACTGAAGAAGAGTTGATGCCTTTGAATTGTAGTGTTAGTTAAGACTGTTGAATATACCATGTACTACCAAAAGAACAAACAAATCAGTCTTGGAGAAAGTGCAACCAGGGCACTCTTTAGAGGCAAGGATGATGAAACTTCATCTCACATGTTTTTGGTATGTTGTCAGGAGGCACAAGTCTTTGGAAAAAAGGCATTGCTTGGAAAAGGAGAGAATCAGCGAGAGGAAGACCCTCAAAGAGATGGATTAGCACAGTGACTGAAGCAGTGGGCTTGAGCGTGGTGCAGAGAGACTGTAAGGATGCTCAGGATAGGGCTCAGTTTATCTCTGTTCAGAAGATCACTATGAGTGGTAGTCGGCTGGACAGCATCTAACAACAGCGAGTTGCTGAGTAATGCAGTTAAGTCCTCAGCTGATAACTCAAAGTTTGTTAGTTGGAACCCATCTGCCACTCTGGGTAACAAAAGACCCCGTGATCTTTTCTCTTACCATAAGAGTTACAACCTATTGGGCAGTTCAGCTTTGTCATGTAAGGTCTCTGTGAAGTGGAATCAACCTGGCAACAACAAGCAAAAACAGCAAAAGCATCTGGGGTAGCTGGAGCAGTCTGAATAGTTAAGCAACTGACAGCTCCCAAAGATTGGCGATTTAAACCAACCCAGAGCCATCTAAGAAGAGTCGAAGTGATCTGCTTCTAGACCAGAGGGTCATAGTCTTGAAAACCTTCTGGAGAAGTTCCGTTCTGCACTCATGAGTTTGCCATGAGTTGGAATCAAAGGCCACTGCTTAAGGTATATTGGCTTAAAAGGGCAAATTCATAGGCATGTGGGTATATTGCCCTGTAGATGGTCCCGACGGGACTCTTCAAACCCTTTCTCCTCTCCTTGCTGGGCTCTTCCACTCATTGTTGGTTTGGATTTAGCCATGTTTTGCTTTATCGCCTGTGATTAGTGTTTGGATTAAAAGTGCACTGCAAGATAAAAATAGAGAATGGTGCATTCCCAGGAGGACTGTGCACTTAAGAGCATTTAGCAGTTAGGAAGAACACATTTTATGACTTTCCTGGGCAAGAAGCTATCGCAGAATCACCTGATACATCTGGGCTTCCCAGTGGAAGCTTGTAAACAGAGATACCACTTCATAGAAGGTCCAGCTCATTCTCCACTCAAGTCCAGCTACACATGGTGTATTAACACCGAATGACGTTGCATGCTGGCTTCCTGCTGCCATGGTTTCAGTCCTAGGGTGAGGTAGATATTTTCCCTTTTGATGATTCATTATTTATTCTTAAAGGATTCTTGTTATTTCTATGTCCGTAAGTTTTTAACAGGGCGTTCTCTGGGCCGCCAGTTGTGAGAAAAGTATACGGTCAGTTTTCACACATTAAAAGCCCCTCTCAGCAGTGGGCTCTTCTGACATTGCATATTCCACAGGCTGATCTTGTTTTGTTTACGTATTTGTTCATTTGTTTAGGTTGGCCTCCCTTGGTAGAATGCCGTCTTCTTGGCCGTTGGGGTGCTTTTTCACTGTTGTATTCTCAGCTGTTTATACAGTCTCAAGGAATTGGAGTTGCTCAAGAAATTTTGAGTTGATGAATGGATGAGTGAGTGCATGGATTCCAATAGAATTAGAACTCATCAGTAACTCAGTAGTGGATGTCATAGTGAATCTGTTCTAATTGGAAGCACAAGTGGTCAGAGTGGAAGGAGCCATAGTTTCACTTGATATTTTGAGAGGAAAGTTGCAGAGCACTATTAACCCACCCCACTCGGATTCTTACTGACTTTCAACTGTGATCCTTTCCCACTGGTGGACGACCCACAGAGTTCAGAGTTAAGCAACCATAGCAGAAGCTGATTCCTAAAGTCACCTGTCTCATTTGGATAGAAAAGGCCTCGGAGTTGAGAGAGCTGTTATGGTGGTCTGATGTGGAGGCTACTTTGAGATAGTGACAAGAAGCCTGTTCATTGGGCCACAAGGCATTGCTATGGAGTCCTGGCATCACCATTGTGTGTCCTTGTGTGACCCATACAACCTTCCTTCACCTGTGAATGAAAATCTTAAAGCCCGCATCACAGGCTGATGGTAGGATTAAATGAAATCCTGGGTGTGAAAACCCTATATAAAATATAGTATGTGGTGCATATATAAGGATGACAAGCGTAAAGGCTCCTTTAGAAGTGCTTTCATAGGCTTCTCTGGCTATTTGCTGCTGTGTTGAGTCTATGAAAGTACTTCTGTGAGGTGTGTTTGAAGGCACCTAGTATTCCTAGGAGGTCAACATGCCCAGCTGCTGACCAGAAGGGTAGAGAGATGAGTCATAACCAGATACACCTTGGAAGGAAATCTTAGTGAGCTTCTTCCAAAAACCTGTCCATTGAAAACCTGTGGTGTGTGGTTCCATTCTGTCAACACGCAGGGTCTTCAGGGGTCACAGCTGGACTCAGCGGCAACATTTCTTATTATTGCAAGGGTCTTAAGGAATAATACAGACACCTGAGGAATAACCAGAGTAGGATCTTCTTTCTTCTTGCTTAATTTTCAGGCCCCTTGAATAGAGCAATGCAACATTATGTTGGTTAAAAGGTAGGAGGCAGATTGTAATTAAATATAAAATAATTATCAAAATATGTGTTTGGAGCCTATTTGAAAGGGGTTTGGAACTACCTATTATAATCTCAACCCCAGTAAATTTTACTTTCAGTTATGTCTCCTAATTGATATAAGAGGTGGTTCTTTTTTAATGAGAGCCATGGAAATAAATGGGTTCCAGAAAGCTTCATGGAGACTGAACAATGTGAAAATGGCCTTGTCTCGAGGTCCTATTTGGGCCTGTTGAGAAGAGTTTATGGAAATATAGGGGTTCTTTGTGTTTTTAATGGAAAAGGTACCATTTACCCTATAATATTTTAACCACTCATCTCCTCCTCCTGAGGTTACAGTTACAGAGCTTGGGTTGGGTTGCATTGGAGAGAGAGTGAGTGTGTGTGTGTGTGTGTGTGTGTGTGTTTGGGCTGGGATTTTTCAAATTTTCTTCCCTTTTTCCTGATTGTTGCCTTTAGCCTTTTGGTGAACTCCCCTGGCAGCTCTGTGGGTATTTTTTTCAAAAGCCTCCTGCCCTGATTGTATTGAATGCCACTGGCACCTTGGCCCCACCCTGCCTTCTGCACATTCCAATAACAGAACTTTCCTGTAACTCTATTTGGAAAGGACCCCACCCTGGCATTTGTCTTCCTAGTTTCAAGGAAGCACTAGCCTTGCTTGGATATAGTAAATGATGCAGTTTCTCCAAATTAATCATTTGCTGGGTCTTGCATCTGTTATTTTGCCGAATATTAATTTGTGGACAGAAAATTAAAGAGGGGAGAGGCGGGGGGGGGGCAGGGGAGCCAAAATCCTAAGACTGTAGTATGCAGTTTGGTATAACACCACAGGCTGTTTATTATTTTATAATTCGCTCAGCTCAATAATGTACATAGTATATATTTTAATTTTGGAACATGTTTTTATAGAATTTTTTTCAGTATCCCATTTTTTGTCTAACCTATATGAATAAAAATAAACAATTTGTGACATACATATTCACAGGTTTGGGGTTTGTTTTGATGGTTAAAGGATTTGATGTGAAAACATAGCCTGAGATGATTGTAAATTCCACATCCAGCTCTATCTTTTTTACCATCATTCTATTTTCTTTTTCACATCATGTAATTCAAAATGCAGACAATACAAAAAGCATATTTAGTGAAAGATTTTTTTCTTTTCTTCCATTTCCCCAGCCAATCATTTCTATACCTTTCAGGCAACTAGTGTTAAATTCATATTCATTTAAATGATGAGCTAAGATGCATTTTAGCTAAGTTTTATTGTTATTTTGCAGTGAGATAAAGGAATAGGCTCTGAGTTTGAGACCTTGGGGATAAATAATGCTCTGGATATCGAGGGACATTCCTCAGATGACAGTGCACTAGGGTAACAATAAATAGCCGCAAGTAGGATTTCATCTTTATTGTAAAGCAAAGAGCTGAATGGGCATGCCTCTGTGAACCCCGAAGTCTCCCCATATACTCATTAATTGGCACTCTCTGTCTCTGGGTTTTCAGAACAGGCTCCTCTTTTTCTGACTATTGTATATGTACTGAAACCTGGCATTATGAATCTCTTACATTGCAAAATTCAATTTCCCATTGCCATTTTTGCAGATAACAGCCCGCCGTCAGTGGAAACATATTTATGATGAATTAGGCGGTAATCCTGGGAGCACGAGCGCTGCCACTTGTACTCGCCGCCATTATGAAAGGTAAGAGCCTTTCTTGGAAAACCATGGCTTGATTAAAAGTGTGTTCATTGCAAGAAGCTTCTGGACATGGGCAAGGCAAAGGCAATCTAAAGGTCTCTTTAGGAAACAAAACACCCAAGTTCGGTTTTACTTGCGATTTCTCCCCCTTTATTTTAAGGCGTAGAGGCTCTCTTTGATTATAGAGCTAAAATTAGATGGTTTTTAATTTTACTTTATTCCATGGCCACCTGCAAGAAACAGGTACCACCCTGCCCCGGTTCCCACAAGCAAAGGCTATTTAGCACCTTGGTCTCTGCAAGCTCATTTAATACAACAGTTTTCCATTTCTAGAAAACAGATCTGAAATATTTCCAAGAAGTTTCAATATAGCAGTATTAACATTTCTAATAATAATAGAAAAGGGTACAGATGAGTTTGGTTGATTTTTTTTTTTCTGGCCTGTGTTGCTATTTTGCTTCTACAGCTATGCGGTTGACCCAAGAAGTTCTTTATTGCTAAGTTTTGTGTGGCTCAATTTTCACAGTTTTCAGCCTCTTTTGGAAAGATGATGAAAATGCAAACAAAATGTCACAGAAAACTAGCCTACTTGAAAGGTTTCATCTGCAGGAATATTTCTTCTCTACCATGGGACTCTCTGCACCAGACTGAAGGCTCATTAGTGAATTCATGAAGTGTCCTTGCTTCAGGCTGAGAGCTAGTGAGTAAGGATTTGCACTGCCAACCCAAAGGCAGATGGTTCAAAACCACCAGCTGCTCTGCAGGAGAAAGATGGACAGTATCCTCCTGTGTGATTTATAGCCTCTAGAGGGCCAGTTAATTGAATTACTTGAGTCAGGTCCAGCTCAATGACAATGAGTTGTTTGTTGAGTTGGGCTTGAAGTTCATACTTAGTTTAAGTTGTACTTCCTTATCACTGGGCCTCTTCCTCCTAAACTATTGACTTATTGAGCTTTCTAGTTTTAAACACAGAGTTTGTGAGACCCAGGTAGAGAAGGAATAAAGTCAAGACACGGTCCGTTAGCTGAGCAAACAGGCACTTACCTTGCAAGTTTGAAAGGTAAAACACAAGTACTAAATTTGCTAGTTGCTGTTTTCACATATAGTTCACATGCCAGCTGAAATAAGCCCTATAAAACCCTCAGATGGCACCACTTAACAATTCTCTGCCATTTTTCTTCCAAATTTTATTTTGCTCTTAATGTGCTGTGTTTAATTCTAAGCCTCTCTTAATATAGCTATTGAACAAATACTTAGAATATATTGATGGAATAACTCTAGTAAATTGAGTTGGATTCAGTGTCCCATGAAAAATTACCTCAAAGTATTCCCAAGTGAATGCCTTTACATGACGAACATTGACAATGGTAATTTACCCAGTTAAAAATTGAAAACCACTCATCAGACTGTCTGCAAAGCATTATAAGGTCAACAAATAAATAGATGAGGCTTGCGATGAAGGAAAAGTATTGAATCTGTATTAGTATGAGTGAGAGAAAGAATGTGTGTTTGTACGTTTAACTTATTCAAGTAGTTATGTGAATAAAAAAAATCCTGAATCTTAAAAGAAATACTAAAATATATTCTTTATTATGTGCAAAAGCAATGTTTGTTGTTGTTATATGCCGTTGAATCACTTGCGACTCATAGCAATTCTATGTACAACAGCCCTGAACCTTTCTCTATCCTCTGCCAACCTTATTTCTCTGACACGCCTACCCTTCATTACCTCAGTTACTGAATCAATCCATGTCATCAAGAATTTTCCTATCTTACACTGTCCCTCCAGCCTTCCAAACATGATGTCTGCCTCCAAGGACAGGGCCCTTCTAGCAACATGCCCACAGTATGTCAGATGAAGCCTTTGAATCCTTGACTCCATAGAGCAGCCTTATGTTACCCTCTCTAGGATATACCTGTTTGTTCTCCTGCCAGTCTTTTGTATATTCCGTACTCTTCTCCAGCAGCACAGCTCAAAAGCATCCATTCTCTTTTTCTCATCCCTAGTCTTTGTGCAGCTTTCTAACACTTAGGCAAGTAATTACAAAGACTGGCCTGGATCAGGTGCACCTTAGTCTTCAGACTGACATCATTGCTTTTCAGTACTCTGGAGAAAGCAATGCAAAATTAAATATATCTTTGAATAACAAGCTTAAGTTTGAGCTGCAATGTTGGCATTGCAGATTTTTAATCATCAACATTCTTTTGACGATTGTGGATTTTGCTTTATGGGTTACATCTCCTTGAGAGTAACAGGGATTCAAATGTTTTCAATCAATTAAAATGAAAACTTTCTAGTAGAGAAGGAAAGCTTAGACTTTCACAACTAAGGTATTCTAATTCTATGTTCATCCTTGTGAGCCAAGTAGATCTTTCATCAAAGCTTGATTTCATGCTGGATGAAGAGCTGAGGCACTTACTTTTCCAAATCCAGAATTTGTTTGGATTATTATCACTTAGGTAATAGTTGTTTTAACAAAGAGAATGTAACTGTGGAATTAGCTAAGCAGGTATTGTTATGGAGAACTTTAAGCTAACAGAGAAAATAACTGTAGGTTCCCTAAAGCCAAAAGGAATAGCTGGGGGGTAGCACAGGTCAGATATTTGGAGAATGAACTTTACAGAGCTGGGGCTCAGATCTGTGGAAGCCAAAGGAGTCCTCCCTTAGCTTTGATCCATAAGAGCTTAGAGAAGGAGCCCAGTGGATCTGGGGCTCACCTGACGAGGAAGTGCTCCCTTGTTGATGTTACACCTCAGGGGGCGGGGGGAGGAATGCATTCAAACTTCAGGGATTGTTGAAAGAAGGTAGAAGATAGGATGAGTTGTTGTTGCCAAGTTATCACTGGTTGATGTGGACATGAACAACAAGCCTACAGGGAGAAAGTCATCACTTCTGTTTTCTCCCTACCTCCTATTCCTCTCTATCTGCAACAACTAAGAGGAAGACAATAGAGAGAGAAAAAAAAAGGGAAAAAAAAGATGACTAAGTAGCTGAGACCCATCACCAGCATCCTCAGGCAAAGTACAGGATGAATTTCATTTCTGCCCAGGGCTCCCAGCATAGAAAGCTCTTTAGTGTACCATGGCTCTAGCATCACTGCAGAGTCCACGGTCCTGACACACCTGGAGCACAGTGTGTGGCCAGCAAGTTCCTTAACCGTTTCTTAGCTTTTTATCTTTCCAATTAGATTCTGCTCAAACTGTTACGATAAGATGAAAGATGTGTTATGAATAATTAGTAACTAATAAGAGTTACACACTTATGTTTGGAGACAGTTGATTTTGTTAGATCAATTTTAACAATGCCACTCATGGTAGATGAAGAAGAGATTAAGATAGCTAACAGTTACAGCTTGCTCAGCTCCATAATCAACACTTTTGGCACCAGCAAAGATTTCCAGTCAGGAAATCAAAAGACAAATTGCGTAAGGTAAATCTGCTGGGACCTCTCCAGATTGCTGGGAAGTAACGATGTCAGTCCAGAGACTAAGGTGAATCTGGTCCAGACCATGGTCTTTGCAATTACTTGCTATGCAGCAGAGAGCTGGACAGTGACTAAGGATGACAAAAGAATTGATGCCTTCAAGTTGTGGTGCTAGAGAAGAGTCTTAAACATACCATGGACCACCAAGAAAATAAACAGTTTTGTCTTAGAAAGGGTAAAACCTATTTTCTCTATGGAGGCTAAGCTTTTGAAGCTCCATCTCACATACTTTGGGCATGTGACCACAGGAGGACCAATCCTAGGAGAAGGGTATCAAGCTTGGAAGGGTGTAGGGACAGTGTAGGGGAGGAAGACTCCAAATGAGATGGATTGATACAATAACTAGGGCAATGGAGGTAGGTGTGTCAATCAGTGAGACTGGCTCAGGACAGCGCAGACTTCAGAACTGCTGTACATAGAGTCGCTATGAGTCTCAAGTGACTTCACAGCACATAACAATAACAAAGCCACTCTAGCTCATTTGAACCAACCCTTTATGCTATGTGTTGTGGTAGGAGTTCTTGAGTGATGCAAAGGGTTAAGCTGTCAACCACCAGCTGAAAAGTTGGTGGTTCAAATCTACCTAGAGACAGCTCAGAAGACAGGCCTCCAGTTGGCTTCCAGAATGTTACAGCCTATGGAGCAGCTCTACTCTGTGCTCTAGGTATAATTATGAGTCTAAATTAGCTCAGCAACAAGCAATAACAACCTGTGTTGTAATTGGGAGAAAAATCTGAAAAGTACTCCTCTAACTAGGTTTATTGATGATGGTGGATCTCTTTCTTTCTTGCAACACACAAATTGTATTAGCAGATAAACCAAAATGGTTAAATTGTGAAAGGCCCCCAAACGCAGAATGATTGAAGGAGTTAAGATGGATGAGAACTTTGTGATCAGATCACTATCTTGAAATGCCCTTGGAAATTTTTCAAAGGCTGTAAAGCTTCAGCTCTTCCAAATCAGTTTGGAGATATTGGAGTCCGTCCTTTTTGCTGGCTGGCCCTCTGGCTTCTTGTTCTTTTCACCCGACTCGACGGCACATAACAACAACAACAACAGGGAATCTTACTCTTTCTCTTACTCACCACCAGCAAGCCTTCCTAGAAGGTGGAGAAGAAATGAGTGGTCTACTATGCGTTATCCACAGATTTATTTTTCATGCAGTGTGGGTCATATTTCCAGTAAATGTGTTCATTTTCCAACAAGAAAAAAATAGTGGCCAGTTCCTCAGTAATGTTACTTGTGTGTTAGTTTGGCTGTTTTGGTTTATTAATGAATGTAATAATGAAAGTGCAGGTCGTTGCAAATAATCAATGGTTGTTTTTATTTAAGGCATAGCAGAAATGGTACAATGGCTATAAATGCATCATTGTCGCTGAAGGCCTGACTCGTCCAAACTTGCCTCTGATTGGTTTAAATCAAATAGGTCCAAGCACTTCATAAAAATGTCTTTGTCAGCTTGGTTTTGCTTCCAAACCTATTCATCTTTGTCAGTTTTTAATATTAGTACCAGGCTCCTGGCCATAGTCCATTAGTACTGTACTTAATTGCTCATGTTACAGATGATTACGTACCAATATAAAAAGCATTAATGTTTCTCCGTCGTATGGCTGTTGCTGTGTAGATGTCTCAAACTCAGCAAAGCTTGTGAAATGAGGGTTTTCTGGACAGTTGATGTGCAGAAGTTACGTATAAAGTTACTGCAGATGATAATGTCTACTTCTTCCAGGACAAAAACGCTTCTAATTCCAACATTTTCATTCTTGCGTTATTCCTCAAATGCCGCCAACCACTTTCTTTGATCAATAAAAAGCCAAGAGGGAAAAAGGCTACTTTTGTGGCATTCTCTTTACTTGATTTTTCTGAGATAGTAATTAGCTTTAAAAGGCTTTGTTTTCACATGCAGATTTAAAAAAAAAATAAGCACATGCAGCAGGAAGAGAAAAAAAAAAAGGCTTTACAAAGAATACCAGATTACTGGTTTTAATTTTCCTGAATTAATTACATGGTCTGTGTCTGTAAAGCACATGAAGTTGTTATTAGAGATTTTAAAAGGCACATTAAGGTAAAAAGTACTTTATGATGTGCTTTTTTGAGTATTTAGAAACTCGAAATCATAAACAAATGTATCTGTTGGCGGGGGAAGTGAGCAGTCACGTTTCCTCTCCTTGCATACTTAATGCCCGATTTCACAGTCTAACCTTGTACTTTTCCTGTAAGTGTTCCTTGGACCAGACTGTCCTGCTGCTGAGTGGCTGAGGTAGCTGAGGGTGAACAATGACCACATCGCAGAAGCTGAGTAACGTGACCGTCAGCTGGAACCTCTTGTCTTTGTCTCTAAGGGTGGGAGGCAGAGTGTGAAAGCTTCGTGTTAGGAGTAAGAAAAGGTGCCCTGGTGGTGCAGTGATTAAGCACTTGGCCATTAACCAGAAGGTTGATGGTTCAAAGCCACCCAGCAGCTCTGTGAAAGGGGAAGCCCTAGAAATCCTCTCATTTCTCAATTACAGTCTAGAAAACACTATGTTGTTGTTGTTGTATACCATCAAGTTAGAACTGACCCATAGTTGACCTTCCAGCAGGTTTTCAGAGGCACAGAGAAGATTGCCCATCCTTCTCCCACGGAGCAGCTGGTGGTGTTGAACTGCGTTCCTTTGGGATTGCAGTGCAGCTTCTTGCCTCTAGGCCACCAGAAAACACTATAGGACAATTTTACTCTGTCAGACAGGGTTGTTGCGAGTAAAAAAAAAAATGGACTTGACAGCACTTCAACACACATGTACGTTAAGGAAAACACTAAGTATAGATCAGGTTCTGAGGAACCCAGATAACTTTATCTGCACAAGGAGCAATGAAAGTTCAAGTCTTCTTCATGCCTGTGCAATGACTTGATGTGTTCTCATTCATTTTAGCCTCGCTGAGGAATAGGCAACTCAGAAGGTCACAGGTAGAATCTCAGAAGTGTAGAGTCGAATGATCTCTGTGGTCTTCTCTATCAGAGTTACTGAAAGTGGAGGTTCGGGCCCTTCGTGAACCTTTTCTAGCCTGTGAGGAGCTAAATGCAGCATCTGAGAAGGAGGATATATATACACTTCCGTAGGAGTTTGCCAGAATAATCCTCATGGTGAGAAAGCTGCTCTGCAATTCCAAAGGCTTACAGTTCAAGTCCAAAGGCTTACAGTTCAAATCCGCCAGCTGCTACACAGGAGAAGGGGGGGCTGTTGCCTCCAGTGTGATTTACTGCCTCTGAAAGCCTGCTGGAGGGTCAGTTGGTTTCAACTAAATGACACACAACAACAACAACATGATAAATAGGGAGCTCCGGTAGCCTAGTGGGCAGGGAGTTGCACTGTCATCCCACAGACAGGCAGTTCAAATCCACCAGCTGTTCTGAGCAAGTAGACAGGCCAGTGTCCTTCCATGTTTCTGCTTCTGAAAATCTGCCAGAGAGTCAGCTATGAGTCTGTGCTAACTCGATGGCAATGTAAGAGAGAGAGAGAGAGAAATAAAAATTAAAATCATTTTAACTCTAAAATTATACTATTATTATATGAGAATAATAAAACTGGAAACTGAATTTTGTCTGCCATTTTTTAAAAATCAGATTTTAAAAAGCATGAGACTAGACCAGATTAGAAGTTTAGAAGACTAGTCATGTGCCACAGGGTGTTTGAGAAGCACTGCTCTAGGCCCAAGGTCTCAAGCTCAGGTGCTTTGAACAGGCAACTTCTGTGAGTGCAGAGGGCCAGGTGGGAATTCGGGAAATAAGGCCACAGCCCTAGCCACAGGGGCCCAGCAGCATCAGCCAACACTGTTGGTTTAGGCAGATGCAATGTCAATGCTTCCCATGAAAATCTTTCTATGAAATCACTCCCTTACACATACAGTAGTGTGGTGGTGGTGTACAGTTGAGGCTGGGCCGACTCATAGCTGACCCTCCAACAAGCTTTCAGAGGTGGTGAATCACACAGGAGTTAATTGCCCATCTCTCTCCATGGAGCAGCTGGCACATTGAACCACCTGCCTTCAGATTCACAGCATAATTCTTTACCGCTCGGCCACCAGAGCTCCCTACAAATAGAATGTTGGTGCTGGCATTTCTGAAACTATTTTAAGTTTGTATGTCAAATCAAACATGCTCATGGACAAAAATAGATAGCCTTTCAGAGTGCCCAGTTTTGTGAGAACTGAACTGCCGAGGGTCTGTTTAAATACCCAGCAGTGAGCACAGGAGAAGTTGTAGTGTTGAACACACTCTTCATTTAAATCCTTTCCCTTGTGATGCCCCAAAAAAAGGCCATCAGTGGCTTCCTATTGACCATACCTTGTCTTTACCCTTTACCTATTGACTTTACCCTCTTCTCTGCTATGGGCTTGTTTCATTTCATAGCCCATTTTTGTGATAGGATATGCTTGCCGTAGTTCCCCTCTCTTCAGGTCTTCCCTACTTTGGTTAATCATCCTTATTTGAGTCAAGCTTCAGAGCATTATATGAAGATTCTTCACTGCCTTAGCTGCTCTTACGTAGACCCCTCCAATATGTGTCACTCAAGTTCCCAACTACACGCCAGTGTGATAGAATGTACTTCTTGGAATGTGGACAGTGGCCATCTTTCATGTAGCCTAAGATTACATCTGAATTGGTAAGAAAGACTCTCCTAGTGGTTTGTTTATTTATTTATTTTATCCGAAGGAATCTCCTAGTGGTCATCAGACAGATTTGACAGTCTATTGACTGACACTTTTGTTGTTGTTACTTTCCTCCAGAGTCATGTTTTTTGAGTGTCTGCCTTGTATTCTCAAGGATTACAGAACTGTGTGAAGCAGAGAGTTTAGAACAGGGCTGACAAACAAGCTTGTGTCCCTGATACCACATTCATGGCAGGTATTACTATGAGAGTAGGATGCTTTTTCAACAATGCTCCACCTGGGGGCTTTCTCAACATGGCACCCATAGGCAGCCACTATTAAATGACCAGAACTGGAAGATGTGATATTTGACTTATCTCCTGATCTAACCTATAAACATACACACATGAAAGGGAGTACATTGTGATACAAGTCATACAAAGAGACCAAAGGAGGAAGAGAAATTTTCCAGTGTGAATAACCAATTTTCCTGAAGGATCTAGAACTGAAAGAGTTAATGTTAGATCCTAGGAGAGATCCTCATGCTGCTGCCTAAAATAAACTGTAGAACTCACTAACTGGCAAGACTGTTTTTAGGACAAGAACTATATGTTAATAGTCCAAAGGCTTACAGTTCAAGTCCAAAGGCTTACACTGTAGAACTCACTAACTGGCAAGACTGTTTTTAGGACAAGAACTATATGTTAATACCTTACTTGAAGCTTCTCCAGTGTACTTGGTATAACATAACTGTATAATGGGTTCAGGAACTATGGTTTGAATAATTAGAATTAAATTCAAACCAAAAGCATAATTTGTTCTAAATATTGTGCATCAAGAATTAAGGAGTAGGAAAAAAAAAGAATTAAGGAGTAGGATGATGAAAGAATTCTAAGCTGAATTTCCTAATTGGATACCTCAAACTCAACTCAGGTTCATTGAGTCAGAATTAAGTCATAGTTGACTTCTATTCAGAAGGCTATAAATCGCACAGGAGGAGATTGCCCATCTTTCTCTGGAAGAGATGGTGGGTTTGAACCAGCAGAGAGATATGGCCTTGGAGTCACCAGCACAGCTCCTTGGGGCCTAGGCTACCAAAACTCCCTAAGATACATAAAAAATATGTATTATCATCATGTAAAGTTGCTCATCAAAATGCATAGTAACTCAAGAGTTTCTCAAGTTGTAGCTGTGCTACTGCACTTCCATCACCTCTTGCCCCCAAACTTCTCCTCAATGCTCATTGTTGTTGTTGTTATTCTGTGTCATCGCGTTAGCTCCGACTCATAGTGACCCTGTGTATGACAGCTCTGAACCCTGCTCTATCCTGAGGCAACCTTATTGTCTCTTACGCATTACCCCAGTCACCGAGTCAATCCATCTCATCCACGGTCTTCCTCTCCTGCACTGTTCCTCCACCCTTCCAAGCATGATGTCCCTCTCCAAGGACTGGTAAGGGACCTGAATAAGATCCAAAATGAGCATCCAGGGTAGCTTCCTTTTATCATCTACAAAGAATTTCTTCCCAAACAACAGTCAGGTATTTTCAGACACAGGAGCCCCAGCATGCCACGAATGCTCTGATAATTTTCCAGTGCCTGGATATTTCAAGAAACTTTTAAGAAGAAAAACAAAACCCAAGCCAGGCCCTGGAGTAGGAAAACTGGTTTCAGTTTTTTAACAAAATAAACAAGTCTTTGACAAAAATCTCTATTTAAAAATTCTCCAATTTGCTTCTAAATGCAAGTTGTAATTAATAGAAGTTGGAGTTTACACTGTTGAGTGTAAAAACACCCTCAGGCACAAACTAATCAAGTGTGTATGTCATGCTGTAAACTACAGCAAGTTCTTTGTTTGACCCAAAAAAAAAAAAATAATAATAAAAGCTTGCCAAACAGCAGTTTTTCTTTGTCAAGTTCCCTTTATTGTCTCATTTTTGGTTTTACCCCATACATTCCCCCCGTCCCTTTAACTAAGCTATAGCGTTTAAGGAACTTTGCAGGTCCCATGTTTTATTGATAGTTTTCATCATGCATGAATTTAAATTTGAGAATAGATTAGTTGTCTTAGCCCTTTTTCTTTTTGATAAATAACAAGAGGTTTCTACTTATGATTTTCTGTCCTCAGGGCTTTATCATTAAGATTAAATAACTGTACTCTCAAGCATGCCACTGCACAAACATCTTTTCAATTATGTGAGTAACAGATGCCTTCACAAAGGAACTATTGAAAATTCAGAAAGCATGTTTCCAAAAAAGAAAAGGGGGGGAGTATCAGATGACAGAAGAATGCAATTGTTTACCATTAAAATATATCCTTAACTCTCCCATTGAAAATCTCTTGGAACATTTTGTTTTTGTTCAAGTTACTACAAAGTTGGATCAAAATAATAAATGTTTTTGGGGAATTGTCAAACATTTCACCAGCTCTGGAATCAATGGTATCTAACACGCATGGGGCTTAAATGGAAGAGTTGTTTGCCTGCTTTTGCATATGGATGCTGCCTGCCTTCATTTGTAAGGCGTGTATCATGTTGAAAACATGTTATGGTAGACCATTACTCTTCTTGAAATAATGCCCATCTGCCCTTGAAACTGATCCAGTGCAGCGCAATTCTGAGTTAGTCATTGTTTTCTCATTAAGAAGAATTATTACTGCCAACTTTTCAGACTGGCATGGGGGAGGGCAGAGCAGAGATGGGTGCTGTGTATAATCTATGCCTCTAATTTGGACATGTATATAGCACTTGGACATACAGCCCACCTTCCATACAAGTGTACTTAATTCATTATGGGCTTTGAAAGACACATGGCTAACCAATATAAGATGCCCTTAGTCAAAAAAAAAAAAAAAAAAGATGCCCTTAGTCAAGAAACATTACAAAACCAGAGCTTCCAGTGAATTTAGAGAGTAAACCTAGGGAGATTGTGGAACCATTGTTGTTGTTATTGTTATGTGCCATCGAGTCACCTGCAACTCATGGCAGCCCTGTGTACAACAGCCCTTAAACCCTGCTCTATTCCTTGCCAGTCTTATTGTTTCTGACACGCCTATCCCCATTACCCCAGTGACTGAATCAGTCCATCTCATAGAAGTTCTTTCTTTCCTGCACTGTCCCAGCATTCCTCCCAAGCATGACTTCAAGGACTAATCCTGCCTTGCAGCATGTCCAAAGTATGTCAGACGAAGCTTCAGAATCCTTGCCTCCAAGGAGCAGCCTGGTTTCATCCTCTTCAGGATGAACTTACTTGTTCTCCTAGCAGTCCATGGTATATTCAGTACTCTTCTCCAGCATTAAAGCTTAAAGGCATCAACTCTCCTTCTGTCATCCCTATTCATTTTCCAGCTCTCTGATGCATAGCAAGTACTTGCAAAGACCATGGCCTGAGGCGCAACTTAGTCTCCAGACTGACATTGTTGCTCTTCAGTACTTTGGAGAAGTCTCTGACAGCAGACTTTCCAAATGCAATTTGTCTTTTGATTTTCTGGCTGCTGGTACCAAGAGTGTTGATTGTAGAGCCAAGCAAACTGAAGCTGTCAACAGTCTTATTCTCTTCACCATCCTATCATAATGCTGCCAGTCAGCCCAGTGGTGAGAATCTTTGTTTTCTTGATGTTGAGCTTCAATCCATATTGAAGGGTGCTGTTCTTGACCTTCTGTAGCAAGTGCTTCAGGTCCTCTTCAGTTTCAGCAAGCAGGGTTGTGTCATCTGCATAACAAAAGTTGTTGATGAGTTTACCTCCAATCCTGATGCCACACTTCTCATAGAGCCCAGCCTCCTGGATAATCTGTTCCGAATATAGATTGAAAAGATATGGACATAGGACTCATCTTTGATACACACCCTTCCTAATTTTGAACCATGCAGTGACTCCTTGCTCCTTTCTGACGACTGCCTCGTGGTCTAAGTATAGGTTTCGCACAAGCACAATCAAGTGTTATAAATTTCCATTTCTTCTCAGTGTCAGCCAGTTTTTTGTGATCCACACAGTCAAATGCCTTTGATAGTCAGTGAAACACAGATAGACATTCCTCTGGTACTCTCTGCTTTCAGCCAAGATCTATCCCTAGTGTCATGGCTTCTTCTAAATTCAGCCTGAACTTCAGGCAGTTCTCTGTTGGTGTGCTGTTCCAGTTGTTTTTGTATAATCTTCAGCAGTATCTTGCTTGCATGTGATATCAATAATAATGTTTGATAATTTCCAAACTCTGCTGAATTACCTTTCTTTAGCATCAAGATATTAACAAGTTGAACAGAAGATTCCATAGGGCAGTGTTGAAAGACAAAGTAAAGTATTACAATGAAATGTACAAGGAGCTAGAATCAGAAAATCAAAAGGGCCTAACTTGCTCAGTGGTTTTCAAGCTGAAATAACTGAAGAACAAATTCAAACCTCAAGTTGCAAGACTTAAGGATGCTTTGGGCAGAATATTAAATGATCCAGGAAGCATTAAAAGAATATGGAAAGAGTATACAGAGTCATTGTACCGAAAGGAATTGGTGGACACAGAAGAATTTCATGAAACAACTTATGAGCAAGGGCCTGTGGTGATGAAGGAAGAGAAGTTCAAGCTGCTCTGAAAGAACTGACAAATAACAAGGCCCCAGGAATTGATGGAATGCCAATTGACATATTTCAACAAACAGATGCTGCCCTGGATGTGCTCACCAAGTTGTGCCAAGAGCTCTGGAGGAAAACTACCTGGCCAACTGACTGAAAGAGATGTGGAACCATTAGGCTTGGTAAAATTTACTGTTACTGCCCAGGATTCATGGAGTATGCAGTTCTTGAATTTTTCTTGTTGTCTAGGATCACATTGGTCTGAATCAACTGTGATCCACACATTCTGAGTCATGGCATGGTTTCATTGCATATCGTGGGCATTAAGCTATTAACCAGGGCCTAAGCCATTGCACTGTTTTTATATTAGTGGGTTGCCCCTCTGTGGAGTGAGTGCATATGCAGAGTAACCTGACATTTCACTTTCTACCATCCCACCTCACCTTTAGTCCAAGCCCTCAAATCCCATGGAATTCCAGTTCAGAGGACCAGACATCCCTCATCTACCACACACAGCCGTGTAAAAGTCACATCACCATCTTGCTGGGTTCCATTAGCTTGTATCTTTCTGTCCTCCCTGCACTAAGGATCAGAATCACTGCTGGACCATGGAGAAAGGTGTTCTAGTTATCACTGGTCCTGAGAAGCTATTGTTTCATCACTTCCAGGGGCAGATGTAGGCTGCTCATATCTTTAAATGTTTTTTTTTTTGTACCTCTTTCCCTTTGAATAGGTGGTGAAGGTCCTGGTGATCAAATCATTTTCTCAAAGTAGAGAACTTTACTGTTTATGTTGATGCTGTTGACCTTACACTTTTTAGATTGTATAGCTTGGAACAGGCCATTCTTACCTGCTTCATTTTTCATGGGGCATAGTAGTTTACCCTTAGTAGCATATGGGCAGGGTAAATACATTTTCTGCCCAGGATTTGTGTTGCATTCTCTTACCATTTTCTGGGCTCATTTGGGTCCTCCCACAAGCCTCTCTTCTCTGGCCAGTATGTCAGGATGATCTCTTTCTCCAGAGTCTTGTGTTCTAATCTTTTAGTACCCACGTCTCTTCTGTTTGCAGGTAACACCAGGGGCCTTTTTGTCAGCTCTCAATTACTGATATTTTGCTGTTCACACACTTTGCATACTATTTTAGCTGCTCTGCTAAAACTCCTACCATTAAATGGGAGATTTTTGTCTGGAGCCTACATATTTTTTCCCCCCTTCAAACAGAGTTTGTCTTTAAGTAAAACCCAAACAAAACAACCCACAGGAGTAAAGCAGCACAGTTGTTCCCATACTCAAAGGGTCGTGTGCCCACTGAGGGAACATTCTGTCTTCATCATACTCTGTGCATTTTCCACACTCGTGTAGTTGGCTTTTGTTTCTGTCCCCCACCCCTCTCACCACGAAGATTCATCTGCCATTTTTATATCCAGAGTCTAGCACCCCGTGAAGCGAATAGTATGTGAGATTAGAATCTTCCTGGATTTGTTGGAATCTTAACTAATGTGTGTATACTTTCCCTTAAAATAAAAGGCAAAATATACCTTCTATTGGCTCCATATTTGGTGAAAGATTGCATCCCACACTTCACAGTAAAGTTGTATTTTCAGTTTCTGGCTGAGATAAGGAATTGTCTGGCCAAGCTTTAGAATTTATCAATCCTGGAATCAGCTCAGTGGAGTCATGATTCCCTGGGACCAGATCAGGTCTGACGCCCCCGTGGAACTAATACATCACTTCTTTTCTACAGTCACTGGAAAAACCTAATGGAGTAATTATAGTAGTAGCATTCTGACCTGTCGTGCATGCCGTCTTTCTTTCTGCCTCTCAAATGTTCAGGAGGCTCTATTGGCCTAATAGATAAGACGTTGCACTGTCAACTCCAAAGCAGGTGGTTTGAATCCATCAGCTGCTCCATGGGAGAAAGATAATCAGTCTCCTCTTGTTCGTTTACAGCTTCTGAAAACTCACTGAATGGTCAAATGAAAGCTAGTTCTAAGCCAATAGCAATGAATGGTTTGTTGTCTGAAATATTATTTTCCAAGTATACCAGCAAATCTTTGCACCTGGGTGGGTTTCCCTGTCTTGATACCATGGAAGTATCTGTGAAATAACATCAAAGATTGAATCTCTCTCTGAGTTTGAGGGTCAAACACAATCCTTAAAGATTTCCCATTTTCTATTATACTTTCCAGATTGAATCCATTCCAGACATCATAATAACATCATTTTCCAATGTTCTATAAATAGATAGATTTTCATTGCTCCTTAAGCACTATTTGCTAAATGTTTTGGCCCAAAAGTTCAGTCATTCTGTGTAAGCATTAATCAATACAAGAGGCATTAGTGGCTATATGTTTAGATGAGTTCTGACATTATTTTTCTTATGCTTGTGAGGAGGGGAGCAGAATGTGGTTTAATAAAGATGCAGAGTCTTTCTTCTTTTGTGTGAAATGCTAATGACAGGGACACGTAGGATGTACTTCTCTGTGAGGCTGCTTTTTGTTGCGAATGAGAAGAAAGGCCCTGGAGAATTTTAGAATTTGTAAATAAAAAATTATCTGTCTTGGCATTTAAAAAAAAAATAAAGGGAGAAAGAGTTGGCAGGTTGCCAGATTACTTGCGTTACAGTAATAGATTTGCTGACCCCTGACTTCTGCTGTAGAGAAATGTATTGAATTTTTCATAATATCAGATGAGGCAGATCTGAGAAGCTAGTATACCGGGCACCATTATTTAACTTGAGATTTAGCAAAGCTGAAATCTTTTCAAACCAGCGATTTCTTCTCTGATGATAATTTAACAGCCCAGATGTTAATAAATCAAGGTTATCATGCCATTGATTTGTTAATTTTAACTTGAGTTGATTTTTAAGTCATCTTTATTTAAATTTTTTTTAAATGTGTGTGTGAGAAAGAGAAGAATAAAGCTTGCTTTTCACAGTGACTGAATTTAATAAGAATCTCCATGATAGCAAAAGGCCCCCCTACTGTTTCTGCTTTGGGGTGGAAAATGTTATTCTTGTATTATTCCTAGGGAAAAATAAAACCTCATGCTGCTACAATCTTATGCCTATGGAAAGATGTTATTTTTTTTAACATATGATGGTTTACCTATTTCAGAGCCATTAATGGCATCGTAAATAAGCGTTTTGATAATCTGAAATGTGAAATCTGGATAATAATGAAGGCCCATTTATTTGCCCAGCTTTCAATCCACAGACTAGAAGTGGATTGGGGGGTGGAGGAAGAGGGGAACAAATCTCTCTGGACTTTCTAATGAGTGTATCACTTTCCTTCCTCATTTCTTCACCCACCTCACTCCCAAACATCATTCTTAGAGCCCCAGACGTTGCAGGTATTTCTCCAGGGTAATGAGTTCTGAGGGGACCCAGGTACATTTTTGCTTTTATCTGTAACAGTTTAGAAACTGATTAAATCTTTTGTTGTACTGCACATACTTGAGGAATAATCACCACAAGGTTCAGACATGTTATGCTATATTAAATTCTTTATGGCATACAAAACTCCTGAGCTTCCTCCATTGGGCAATGTTGACCTTACATTTGCTAACCTGTTGTAATGCATGTGTCTTGAATGTTTAAACACTTAGACGCCTAGAATGGCCCTTGTCCCTTGTCATGTAAAAACTTCTCATAATCAAATGATAAGATCATATCTATGGGTTAATTGTGTTGTACCATGACAGGATAACTAAAAAAAAAAGCATTCAATGAGAATTGCACCAGACAGAAGTAACTATATGAAGTGATCATGGGGGCTGTGAGAAACAGTTCTCTGTTCTACAGAACCTGGCTGGCCATATTTCTACTTGCTTCCTTTTAGCTACTACTTTTATTATTTTTTAACTCGGGAGCCTTTTTGTTTCCCTTGAGCTACTATAATTATCTTTCAGTGATTTAGAAGGATGGGGAGAAAATGTTCAAACCACTTGGTTGATATCACACACACAGTCACATGTGGATACTCTAACACACACTCCCTCTGAAAGCCTTGAACAAGCACAGCTTGAGTTTGGATTCAGTTTTACCTTAGTCATGCCTCTTTCCAGATACAAGAAACATTTAATTCCAGATTTCCTGCTTCTGGCTTTAGGCCTTTGACCAGCAAAGTGAAATGTGTTTTTTTTACTGCTGTCGGCCAGCCAGCTCCTGAGTTCAGTGAAGGGGGGGACAGAATGAAAGAGAAAAAGGGGGGACGACTAAAATTGCCTCATCTTGTGAACTGAAAAAATTATAAGATGAAATTAAAATCGTCTAAGCACCCATCTAAAGATCTGGGTTGGCCCAGAACCGTCAGAACTAAGGGGAGAGACGTATACTAGGGCACAACTTGGCTGTGGTGTGTGTGTGTGTCTGACCCCTTGTTCTCCTCAGTGCCCTCCCTACAGTTTAAAATAATGCTTTCTATAAAAACAATTTAGGTGAGGATGAAATTGGGGGATGGGGGCAGGGTGGTAAAAACAAAAATAGTGACCGTTGGAATACCCAGACTTCAGTTCACCATGGGTTCCCCATGGCAACCAAACAAAAGTAAAACAAATCTATCTGTCCCAACAATTATCCCCAATAAAAATATGTTTTCATTAAAATTCCATTTAAAATATTTTTCCCCATTTAAAAAAATTGAGTACATTCTGCTCATAGACAGTAATCCCCAATCTGCTGATGTTGAAAGGGATCGACTCCCGGGCAGAACCGTGCAGATGAAAGGAATTGGGGGGGTATGTTTGGGGACTTTACAGATGAGATGGAGTACATTCAAGTATGAACAAGATTGCTTTTTTCTCTCGTCTGCTTAGTTATGCTTTTTATTATATAAACATTAACTGTAATATTACAGTGGGAAGCAGGTATTTGGCAACCATGTATTATTTTCGTAAGTCTACATAGAGAGAACAGTTCCCAGTTTTAGCAGCTGTAACATGTTTAAACTCAGTTTGTAATGGGATCTGAAGATAACTATTCCCCATGGGCTGTGTTGATCTTCGTGGCTGGCTCCCTGCCAGATTTGGGGCTCAAAAGTATTATCCACGCCTCCCTGCACTGCCTTGTCTGAGCATGCTCAGAAAGCTAACTTGCCTTCTAATGTGCTAAAAATCAGGATTTGATTTTCCCCTAATTTATGTGGCATTTTATTAAGGAGAGTAATATTATGATCATAAGTGGCCGCACATTCAAACTCTTTAACTTGAGCAGGGTGTATGTTTAAGAAGTCGAGATCCAGATTGCAAAGTTTAAGGAACCAATTTGAAGATATCTCACAGATACTCAAACCAAAGGAGACTCCCCCCCCCCTTTTGTTTAGCTTTTGCCTGGCATTCTTAGTTTAAAAATAATTAGACATCCCAATATTGGAAAGGAATTTATGCTGTTCATAAGCCAAGTACATTTTCTTCATTGAGTCAACTTGTCTTATTTAAAACAAATTATGTTTGCTATATGGAAGTTCGTATTTTTAAGACCGAGTCTTGTATTAATCCCACAGTGAGTCATTAATCATACCAAATGCATTATAAAAACTTTAATCACTGAAGTTGAAACTGAGATTGTAATGCAATCCATCCCTTTTAATTACATCAGCTATTTTTTCCTTTCAGATCAAGAGCTATGTCGCAAAGGGAAAACAGATTAAAACGAAAGCCGTTTGATGTACCTCTTTTTAAAGCAATTTTATGTACTTAGTTTTAAAAGTTATATAATTAAAATGTTTTAATTTTTCAGTCCTCTGCTTCTTGGGGCTATAGTTAGTGGTCTGCCCACCTTCCTTCTCATTGAGCCCCAAGTAGCCCTCTACACTGTTGAACCCCACCCCCTCAGCACAGATCTCTTCAGACAGGAGTCAACACCCCAAGGTGCAGGCTGAGGTAGCTGGCCCTCAGTCACACTGCCCTTCTTATCTTAAGTGTCTGGTATACATTTTGACATAGTAGAAATGTGGGCTTGGGGGAAAAGACAAATACTCAAATTCCACCTTTAACAAATAGGGTGGCTTTTAGGCAAATTATTTTGCATCTTGATTCTCACACGTATTTAGGGGGGAAAAATTGTATCTTTAAGGAGGGTATCGGTATTTCATGAAGTAATATGTAGTACATGGCATATGTTGTTAATATTATATAAACTCATAGTTGACCCTCCAGTGGGTTTTCAGAGTCAGTAAATTGCACAGGGTGAGATTGCGCATCTTTTCTCCTACAGAGCAGCTGGTGGATAGAGTTGTTGTTGTTGATGATTGCCTTCAGTTGAGCATGATTCATAGCGACCCTGTGAACAAAAGGGCCTGAAGCCCTTCTACAACTATCAACATTTATCAAAGTTCATAGAGTTTCCGGAGGCATATTGTTTAGGAAGTGGATAAGTGGATGCCACTTTTGCTTCCAAACCTGTCATAGTAGTACCTGCAAAAATACAAGCTTTGCAAGGCCAAGAACTGTGAGTGTTTTATTCACTGGTGTGTATCTGTATATCTAGAACACTGCCTGGCTTGTAGTAGGTGCTCAATTAGTAGTTGCTGAAGGAATGATAATGACTAAAGGGCAACTATTGTTAGGAATCCATGGCTGGCCTAAACGGTTTAGCACTCACCTACTATGTGAAAAGTTGGCCGTCAGCAGCTTAACTCATTACAGTTGAGTTGGAACTGACTGACAGCTGACCCTCCAGCATTCCAAGATGCGTGGGAGGAAATCAACCATCTTTATCCCAAGGAGTGACTGGTGAATTTAAACTGCCAGAGATGCATAGGCATTGAGCTAGCAGTGCAACTCCTTATGGAGTAAGTCACCAGACTTCCCCTAGACAAGTTGGCTGTTGGAAGAAGGACCTGGATATCAGTTTCTGAAAGGTCACAGACCTGAAAACCCAACAGAGAAGTTGTACTCTGCACACCTAGGGTCATCCTGAGTCAAAATGTGTTTGATAGCACCTAACAATAATAATCATTGCTGTGACTCCTTGTTGTTGTGTACCATCGAGTCAGAATGGACCCAGGGGCAGTTAATCAAAAGGGATGAAATTGCCCATCCTTATCCCTTGAAGCAGCTAGTGGGTTTGAACTGTGTGCCTTGGGGATTGCAGTACAGCTTCTTACCACTAGGCTACCAGAGCTCCCTGTTGAACTATTAAGTCTCTTGATATTGTTGTTGGCACTTCACTTGCTGCACGGACAGTAATGGTAGTATGTCAGCCTTACCTGCTTCCACTGGTATCCTTGATCTGTAGGCTCATAAAAGCTAACAGTCTTGCAGAGAAGTAGGAAAGTAACCAGATACTGATTTTGATCAGAGAAGTAGACCATTCACTGATAGAATACATTTCTAGATTGCGTCAGTGTCATTGAAGATAGACTCATTCCCTAATATTGAGAAAAGAATGTGAAATCCCTTGTGTCAAGTGTTGCTGCAATTACTCCCACTGATCAATCATTTATCCTGTTATCTTTTTAGATTAATCCTCCCATATGAAAGGTTTATTAAAGGAGAGGAAGATAAGCCCCTGCCTCCAGTCAAACCTAGGAAACAAGAGAACAGCTCACAGGAGAATGAGAATAAAACAAAAGCATCTGGAGCCAAGCGCATCAAACATGAAAACCCCAAGAGCAAGAAAGAAAAAGAGAAAGAGAATGCCCCCAAACCTCAGGATACCCCAGAGGTGAGTCACTCTCCCCCATGGAAATCTCTCTGGGAGACCTTCTTCGAGGTCTTCCGAGTACTCAGTGGCTGTTTCACTGCAAAGTCGCAGCACTAGAGTACAGAAATAAAGCATCTCAACATGACAGTTCGTCAAAACGTGGACTTCTGCATGTACTCAGGAAGGGAAGTTCAGTGCATAGTCTTTCCTGGCATGGGCTTAGACTAGAAGAGTTAGAAGGATGCCAGTGTTGTGCAGAAAACTCATAGCAAGTGATCAGGCATAGAGATAGGGGTCAGGGATTCCTCTTGGTGAGAGCAAGCCCTCCAGTGGCAGCCACTTTGCCATTTCACAGCCAGCCTGTCTCAGGAGTTGGCGTAGCTTATTCAAAGTCTTTGGGCTTCTGGGCTGGAGGCACGTTGACAGTGAGGTGCCAGGCCTCTGCAGTTCTGTCCTGTGAACCTTGACCTCCATGCAACAGCCTTGACTTGAAACATTTTTAGAAACATCTTAAGTACATATTCTTTAATAGGGAAATTTTGAAATGGTTCCTCTGAAACCATTATTATCTCTTGTGTTAACAGGTAGTTTCGGAACCTTTTAAAACAAGCTCCAGTTCCCCGCAGCCCCCAGCAGCTTTCTGGTAGAAGCCATTAATGTTAGAACACAGCCAGTCATGGAGGTTGGGCTGGGCTCTGTTTCAACATGAATAATAAAAAGCCCTCCTGCCCGTAAAACAAAACAAAACAAAAAGAACCCTTAGCAGCTACATTTGGAGACAGCATGTTCTAGGATTCAACCCCAGAGGGAATTTTGGTGCTGATATTAAACACCCCCCCCCTAAAAAAAAGTAAAATCAGAGTCATAATGAACATGTAAGAGACTCCTTAATTAAACTCTGGCTTCACACACACATTTGCACACACACATATATCCACACACCCAGAGCCCACCTAACTAGACATTAACTTACCACAATGACTCAAATACAAGAAGATAGTGTTGATACCTACAGGACAGTTTTGTTCCCTTTATTTATTTACTTGTTTTCATTTCAGAAATATTTTAAGCTCTAGTAACTGAAAGGGGAATGGAGGGCAGTAATGCAGAGATGTCTAAACATCTGCAAGCTAAAGACATAAATGGCCCAAAGCAAGGAAATGCCAAGTTAAGGCTTACATTCCATTCTTCCTTTATCCTGCAGGCTAGTGATTTACAACAGGGTTCCGGATCACTGAATTCCATTAGATGCCGCATGTACAGTATAGCCAAATCACCAAGGGACAGCCAAGGACCACAGGGCCAACTGAACTCTGAATGCCTCCTCTTAGGGGATGCGGTTTGGGACAGCCTATCCCTGAGTTGTGGGAGGAGTCCTCAGCCCACTTGCTGACCCTTCTGCTTGGGAAATTGCCTTTCCCGAGGAGAATGGTATGTCACTGGCCTGGAATCCACAGAAATCCCTGGAGCCATGTATCCCTGTGTCCTAAAGACCATCAGTGCCCCTTAGGGCACTAGATCACATTTCAGAAGGTTATTATTATAGGTTATCTGTGCAAGTGGGACTCGCAACTCCTTCTTAGTTTTCTTATTAAGAAAACCACTCACACCCTCAGGGTAGGCTCATTTTATTGATTAGCTGTATTTTTTTCCCTCATTGGTTATACATTTTATTTGTTTATGGTTATACATTTTATTTGTTTATAGTGACTTGTTTTCACTGCTATTTTAATTCTTAATTTTTATCTGTACAAAGCCATGAATTCAGTGGAGACAAGAGGAGTTAAAGCCCTTGTCCAGTCCTCTATCTGCAAATTGCAAAGTGAGAAGGTATCACTTAACATACTAAGGCAGATCATAAAACACAATCCAAGAAAAAGGATCCTTTACCATTTTTCCCTGCCTCCCTTTCAAAGACCTCTTACTTTGGGTGGAATAAGAAATACAGGACTCTGTGTAATGAAATACCTGGGTCATAGAAACCTCAGTGGGATTTAGTATCCTTATAGCTCCACATCAGTCACAAACTCCATTAAAAACAATTAAATGCAATTTTCATTTTTCCTTGCCTTACTAATTTTCCTGTACTTTCTTGTGATAGTGTGTAAGCTCAAGAGACCATTGATACTTGTTAACAGATAATGATACTTTTACTAGAAAAATGCAGCTGTATATTGCCCCACAAAAGATACAATAAACAAAGGACAAATGGAAGGATGTAATTCTGTAAAGTCTTTGCTCATCCTTAAACTTGCTCAGAGAGGCTGATATGCTTGACATTTCTTAACAGTGAGAAACAAAATACAAGGGTTGAGATGGACAAACAACCAAGCAAACAACAACAGCAAAACACAAAAAATCCAGCTTAGTACAACTATTTTGTGACTGTCTTCTATAAGGACAGAATGAAAGTATGTATCAATCAGTTGAGTCACCAGTAGAAAGTTAGAAAAACCTTCTAAGACCAAAGTTCAATTGGCTACATAATCGAACAAATATGTTGAAGTGTGCTTACAAACTCCATCCATGGAGACCCTTAGAGGCTGTTGTTCTGTTGACTATAATTTCTTTGAAAAAACAGAAATGCTGTGTTTATAATGATGCCCACTGCCTGAGTTTCTACAGCTTCGTCTTTAACTTGAATAGAATCATAAGTTGCCATAGCCTAGAGTGACGTAGAGTATCATCCCTCAGGTAGGTAGGGACTTCCAGCACCTGCATTATTTTTCAGTACTTTAGCATTGTCTGCATGTCATGTGACACTGAATGGTCTCAGAGAAGGGACAGCCAAAGTACTCCCTGGAGGCAAGGATGGAGAAGCTTTGTCTTGCATACTTTGGGCATGTTGCCATGGGCCATCATGCTTGGAAAGGTGAGGGGAAAGCAAAAGACAGGAAGACCCTCAATCAGGTAGATTGACACAGTAACTGCAGCGATGGTCTTGAAGTTGTCAGAGATTGAAGGCACAGCATGGGACAGAGTTCACATCTGTTGCTCATAGGGTCACTGTGAGTACTCCTTGATTTGATGGCACCAAATAACAACTAGCGTTCATTTTCAGTGCATGATACCAAACACATGTGGAAGGGCTCTGCTTTCTCAAAGGCAGGGGGTCCAAGGGAGGCTTCTTGTTTGTTGTTGACATCGGGTTGGTTGGGTTTGTGAAAGAGAGACCTTTTTAAAAAAAACCTTTCTCAGTAGTGTCATAAAGCACAACAAGTAATTTAAAACCCATTTGGATAATTGACTGATTTGACAGGTAGACAACCTTGGAATTAAAGTATATATTAGAATCAAGGGATGATATGATTGTATATCATCAGTTCATAACACTTTGCTATTTTGATAGGTGTCTCATAAGGGACTGAAACAAATTTACATATTTCCCCTAATGTTTCCGTAATTTCGCTTTCTTTGTTTAGAGCTATGATTGGGGAGTAATAAAGCTCTGCGAGCTGATTGACAAGTATCTTTTCAAGAAACACTGTTGTGTGTGATAATTCATTTCATAGCACAGTGAGTCAGTGCATTTGGCTTCTGTCTGACTGTCTTTTGAACTGTTTTCTCAGGTTCCATCAGAGCAAGAGAAGGAACAGGAGACTTTGAGCCAGAAAAGTGTTGCTGAGCCTCTCCCAGCAGCAGATGTAAAGAAGAAAGTGGATTTGGGATCAAGGATCCCGGCCTCCAGAGAAGACCCAGAACAGGACAGCGAAGCTGACCAGGGTTCTGGTGGTGAGAAGGCAACAGAGGAGGGGACCGAGAAGGAGCCTGTACCCCCACTCCCAAGTGCACCTCTGGCCCCAGAGAGGGACCCTGCTGTGATCCCAGAGACTGGCAAACAGACCCTCACCTCTCCCAGTGCCCTCATGGATGCAAAGCCAGACGCCAAACCCTGCTGTTTCACAGAGAGTCCTGACAGCGAACTCCAGGAAGCTTCTTTCTCCAGCTTCCCCACCGCCCCGCCACCCTTGGCCAACTCACATGATGTAGAGGATAATAAACTGCCAGCCATGGCGGATTACATCGCCAATTGCACCGTCAAGGTGGACCAACTGGGCAGTGACGACATCCACAACGCCCTCAAGCAGACTCCCAAAGTCCTGGTGGTCCAGTCATTTGATGTGTTCAAAGACAAAGATCTGACTGGGCCCATGAACGAGAATCACGGGCTCAATTACACCCCCCTCCTCTACTCACGGGGCAACCCTGGCATCATGTCCCCACTGGCCAAGAAGAAGCTTTTGTCCCAGGTGAGTGGGGCTGGCCTCTCGGGAAGCTACCCCTACGGCTCCCCACCCCCACTGATCAGCAAGAAGAAGCTGCTCGCCAGGGACGACTTGTGCTCGAGCTTGTCACAGGCCCACCACGGCCACAGCACGGACCACATGACCATCAGCCGACCCTCCGTGATCCAGCACGTCCAGAGCTTCAAGAGCAAGCCCTCTGAGGAGAGGAAGACCATCAATGACATTTTTAAGCATGACAAACTGAGTCGACCAGACAGCCACCGCTGCAGCTTCTCCAAGCATCACCTGAGTCCCCTGGCTGATTCCTACGTCCTCAAACAGGAACTTCAGGAGGGCAAGGACAAGCTCCTGGACAAGAGGGCCCACCCTCACTCCCACATGCCGAGCTTCCTGGCTGATTTCTACTCGTCTCCTCATCTCCACAGCCTCCACAGACACACAGAGCACCATATTCATAGTGAGCAGGCATCCAAATACCCTTCTAGAGACATGTACCGGGAATCCGAGAACAGTGCTTTCCCTTCCCAGAAACACCACGAGAAGCTCCACGCCAGCTATCTCACATCTTTGCACCTGCAAGACAAAAAGATGGCTGTCTCGGAAGGCCCCACGGATGATCAGCCCACAGACCTGAGCCTCCCCAAGAACCCACAAAAGCCCACCGGCAAGGTCCTGGGCCTGGCCCACTCAGCCTCGGGGACCCAGGAGAGCAAAGGCATCCCCCAGTTCCAGGTTATAGGCAGCCAGGGCCGAGACTGTCACCCCAAAGCCTGCCGGGTGTCGCCTATGACCATGTCTGCCCCTAAAAAGTACCCAGAGTCGCTGTCGAGATCTGGAAAGCCTCACCATGTGAGGTTGGAAAATTTCCGGAAGATGGAAGGCATGGTCCACCCCATTCTGCACCGGAAAATGAGCCCCCAAAACATTGGTTCAGCGCGGCCTATAAAACGCAGCCTCGAGGATTTGGACCTTGTCATTGCTGGGAAAAAGGCCCGGGCAGTGTCTCCTCTGGACACATCCAAAGAGCCTTCTGGGAAGGAGAAGGCCTCGGAGCAGGAGAGCGATGGTGGCAAAGCGACACATGGTGGGCATTCGGGGGGCGGGGCAGAAGGCCACAAGCTGCCCCTCTCTTCCTCTCTCTTCCCAGGTTTGTACTCCGGGAGCCTGTATAACTCGGGCCTCAACTCCAGGCTCCCAGCTGGGTATTCTCATTCTCTGCAGTACTTGAAAAACCAGACTGTGCTTTCTCCGCTCATGCAACCTCTGACTTTCCATTCACTGGTGATGCAGAGAGGCATCTTCACATCGCCAGCAAACTCCCAGCAGCTGTACAGACACTTGGCCGCGGCCTCACCCGTAGGAAACTCGTATGGCGACCTTTTGCACAACAGCATTTATCCCCTAGCTGCTATCAATCCTCAAGCTGCCTTTCCATCTTCCCAGCTCTCATCCGTCCACCCCAGCACAAAACTGTAAGCCCGGCGTCCCCATACGGCGTGGGCGCCAGAGCACCACTGTTCACCCTGGGAGGGTGTCTTGTAGAATTAGAAGTCCGTATTCCTTCTAATCTGTGGGTGCGTGCAGTCCCAGCCAAAGGGGCCGAGCAGATAGGTGGGCATGCCTGGGGTTTCTAGGGTGAAGCCCTCCTTTGGTTGGCCAGTCTGGACCCCCTTCCAGCATGGGTTGCCCCCTGCCATCCCCAAGTCATTTCAACTGTGCAGGTGGCTTCTGAGAAGAGATTGAAGGGTTGACAGGAAGAACTTAGAAGACCCCATCTGCATTCAGATGGTCAGGCAACAAGTCTGGGGCATAAAAGGGGCAGGCATTTCAAAGGAAGGAGCAAGGAGGCTGGCAAGCTGTGCCACGAGATGGCCCTTCTTTTTACCAAACTCTCCAAGGTTCAATCAATGCAATGTATAGTGAAACTTCAATAGACCTTTCTAGTTGACACTATTATATAATCCAGAGAAGTAAAACACTGTTAAATTGACTGTATATATTTGCTTCTTAAAACTACCCGTCTCACTGTTTGCTCACCTAATTTATATACAGGTAGTTTCCTTTTCTTCCAATCTTCCCCCACCCCTTTTTTTATTAATTAAACAGTATCATTTTTATTAGCAGGTCTTTTGTTTTTTGGGTTTTGTTTTGTTTTCAAGGCTGACTGACTGTCCTCGTTGTTGGCATTGTTGGTGTGTGCTTGTCATTTCCCCCATTATCTTATCATTCTGAGCAGCTTCGAGTGGTAAAGTTATTGTTTACAAATTGAAGCAACTGATTCTTGTGGAACAATTGGAAAAGAGAAGGTGGAGTTGCTTTGCGAATCTGCAACTTAAGGATTTTTTTGTTGATGTTCTTCGTAAATGGCATAGTTGGAAGAGCTTATATACACTTCTTACCCGGCCAAATGCTTTGCTTTGAAGTATTGGGTGATGTGAAAATATTGAGCATTGTACTTACCTTATCTAAGCTGTGAAAGTGCCCTACATACCAGAGGAATCATAAAAACAAAAACCTCATTGGCAGCGAGCTCCTGAATAACACAAGTCTACAGGACATATTTGTGGGCTGAACAGATATTTTAGGAATTCCAGAAATTAGAACAGGAGCCAAAATTATTTACATTGGTGTTGGCCCCATTCCCTTCAGCTGATCATGGGAAGGGGGTTGGGAAGAGGAAGGAGCTGAACTATTGGGAAAAAAAACAGCAGGTGGAGGTCGGAATGCCAGCCCCTTTTCCTAGGCTGGGGTCTCTGAGTGACAGGTATCAGTAGCATTGCTTTCCCGAGAAGAACCTCCCATCTCCCATTCTGGGGGGTAATTGGCATACGGGATGATCCATTTGAAAAGCAAGTCATCTTTTTTGGGTTGTCAGGCATGAATTTTGTTTGTATGCATGCACCTGAGGTGGCTTGTTTCATTAAAGAATAACAAACAAAATACCTGGCAATGCAGTCCACGTAATGACTCCTTTTACTCTTGGAAATAAGTAGTCAGCTATTCAAGCAGTCAAAGGGTGTGGAGAATGTGGCTCGTCCGCCATTAAGCTACAACATCCAGGCTGGATATATCTCCTAAGCATATTAAAGTCAATCCATACAAACGGATTTTCTTCCTGAGTCCCATCCCTGCTGGAGACTGCTTGGCTGAACTCCCCAGTCCACCCTCCCCTCTCCCAACACTACCAATAGTCCTTAGAACCATAGTTAACCAAGTCTTTTATCTCTGAGCTATTTAATTCTGTGAAAATTGAAGACAATTTTCACCTTTGAAATAGGTAACTTGACTGCAGAATCATCAAAACCGATAACAGTGAAACTGCGGCTCTTGAACAAAGCCATGCATGCCATCCATTTGTACTGAAATCTCTCCATGATAAGCCAAATATACAATGTAACATACTTACTATCCAAAGGTGGAAACAAAGAATGTAGAGATCCAGTGTTAAGAGTTCCATTTGCTTCAATTAATTATTTACCTTCCTGTGGAATAATATATATATATATTTAATAGAACAATAGATAGACTAGTAGAATTTAGATTATAAATGTGTGAGTGCAGATTATCCTGCTATTGCACAAGGTAGAGGGGGTGGGAAAGAATATCTCAATTCCAGCTAGCAGAGTGCTAGCTAGGACACATGTAAGAAAGTTGCACTAGATTGAATGGTCACCGAATCGGAGGACATGGAAGGAAAGGCACCTCTGTTGATTCTGCAGCAGAAGTGGGCTGGAGTGTCCCTGGTTTGTGGGAGTTCATTTCTCAAAGATGGTGGAGGCTGGCCCTGTTTGAACTCACCTGTTTGTTTGGGAGAGGGGCCCTGTGTCTTCCCCACTGCAATGACGCTGATCTGTTTTCATCACATTGGAATTTGATCACACCATTTTCAAACAATGTTAACATAGTCCACTTTTGTTTTTTCTCATCTCTTCTGAGAAGAGATTTCCCTGTTTCTGTCTCAGACGCTAGTACCCTAAGCAAAACATTGATACAAATAAAGAAAAATGGGAGTACACATTCCCAACAGAAGCAGCATACTATTTGTTTTAAAACTACAAACAGAAATCTTGGGAATTTTTCCCTAAAAGACCATTGAATTCTTCATTGGCTGAGAATGACTTTTTTTAAGCAAAAGGAGGAAAAAAGTCTTAAATAAAGCTTTGTTTGCATTGTTTGAGTTCAAGGGGCCTTATTATTGAATGGAATTGCACAAGCTTTTCTTTGTGCAATCAGACCATTGTTATTGGTAGTTTTGTAAAGGAAACTGGAATCTAATTGGCAGTGGAGTCATAAATATATTTACTGAGTGTGGCTTCCAAGAAATGTTGCAATTCCAAACTCCACTAAGTACGTGATTTATTGGTGATTTGGAGAGTTTTAAAGAATATTTTTTAAAACCTTTCTGTGCAACTTCTGGTTTAACTTCTGGCAACGCCACACACACACAGAGCCCAGCTGAGTTTCAGAATTAAGTATTCTTCTAATGAGTGATTTGAACTTTTTGCCGCAGGACTGACTTATTTATTTTCTAGCTAGAAGCTCTTAAGTTCAATTGTTTATCAGGGCATATACAGAAGGGTTTGTTAAAACTCAATATTGACTTTACAACTTTCTGACCTGGTGCATGAATTCTCAAGTACTGTATTTCACTGTGTTGGTGTGTCTGATGGAAATTTTGAGGTGGTCCCACAAAAGTAAAAAAAAAAAAAATGATATATATATATTTTATGTAGTGTGCCTTCAAAGAGAACCATTTATTTCTCTTCACTTGTTGTTCCACAAAGTCACATTTGGTGATGGTCAGCCAAGTCCCATCTGGTCTAGTTTTACTCTTGTCCCAGTTTTTGGAGACAAATGGGAAAGATTTCACCCTGGTGAGACCCACACCATTGCAATGATTATCTTAAGCACTTAAACTCCAGTGTTGGCTGTTGATGTGTTTGCTATTCTGCTTGTCTCCCCACGGTTGAAATATGTCTGAAGAATAGCAGCATAATCTCTTGGCTGTTTATACTTTTTTAAATGTTCCTGTGTTGTAAATATTGTATACTTTTGGTGATTCCAGCTCTGTAACCTCTATGCTCTGTAAGGTGATAATTTGTATATAGCGACATGGCCCAGTGATATTATATCATTTCCCAATGGAGAGGTTATTGAGAAACCTTTGCATTAGTTTAAACACTACCAGAAGAATGCTGAGCCAACTATAAACACTCAATTTTGTATGTTTTCCAAATTGTACTTATTACTGCTTTTGATACTGTATTACGTGCCAATAGTTTCCCAATCACATAGCAGGCAAGAGATATTTTGTACTTTTTGATCCACTGTAATATTTAATAAAAAATGTTATCTGTTTCCTTTTGGGTGTGAGCACTTAATTCTCTCCTGTCTTGCTGAGGAGCCTGGTGGCCTTGCCAGAGAACTTTTTGTCCCAAATTGGGTAACACCAGAAATAATGATGACAACCATGATATCTGTCGCTCGTTGGAAACCTACTGACTGGCCAGTCAGCATACATTTATCTCTTGTCTACGCAGCAGCATGTGCATTTGATTCTGTCCATTTTCATGATAAAATGATAGCTGGGACAGCTAAATCAACTTACCCAAGACCACTTGACTAACAAATTACACTCAGGATTTGAACGCCTGCCTTTTAAGCCTGTGGCTTGAGCCCCATGCTTCTTTCCTTGCAGACAGATGTAACTGCTTATTTATTTGATCATCAAAGATTTATATCTCTATTGCCAGACACCAGGTTAGAAGCTAGGAATACCCTGGTGAGTAAAAGATTAAGCATTGCTTCCGGAAGTTAGACCTGTTTTAAAATGAGTTAGTCATACAGTCACCCATAGAAAGGCAGATCCTGCCCTTGTTCCAGAGAAGAGCATGAGAGTTGAAATGAGGCATAAAGAGGAAGTGATAACTGAACTCATACCTGAAAGATACATGATGTATGAGTTAGGCAAGAGGGAGTGCAAAGGCCCTGAGGCAGAAATGAGTTTATAGGATGTGGGAAATGTCAAGGTGGCTATTGCATAGTTACTAAATTAGAAAGTGTGATCGGATTAGTGCTAATAGAGAAAGCTGAGCATTTTAGTCTTTCAAAAACTCAACCTCTGCCTTCGAGTCAGTTCAACACTCATAGTGGACCCTCCTTGGGTTGCTGAGTGGTAGAGCTGTTACTGGTGAACTCAGACCACCACAAAGGCCCAGACTTTGTGTTAGCGCTGCAACCCCCATGAAGTAGGCCACCAGAGCTTGAGTCTTCAGCTTAAGCAGATAGAAGAGTAAAACCAGGGAATGACACCTACAGCTTTGTCCTTATGGTGAAGAGATTGAGAGTGTTCACAGCTTTAGTTTGCTTGGCTCCACAGTCAACACTCTCGGCACCAGTAGCCAGGAAATTAAAAGACATATTGCCATGGGAAAGTCTGTTGTTAGGGACCTCTCCAAAATACTGAAGACCAATGGTGTCTCTCTGGAGACTAAGGTGCGTCTGATACAGACCATGGTCTTTGCTATCACTTATTATGCATCAGAGAGTTGGACAATGACTAAGGAGGATAGACGGAGAATTAATGCCTTTGAACTTTGGTGCTGGAGAAGAGTATTGAGGGTACCATGGACTGCTAGGAAAACAAACAGATTTATCCTGGAAAGGGTTAAACCGGACAGCTCCCTGGAGGTAAGGATTCTGAGGCTCCGTCTAACATACTTTGGACATGTTGCCAGGAGGGACGGGTCCTTGGAGAGGAACATCATGCTTGGGAGCGTGGAGGGACAGTGCAGGAGAGGAAGACCCTCTATGAGGTGGATTGATTCAGTGACTGGGATAATCGGGATGGGAGTGTCAGAGACAGTGCAATTGGCACAGGACAGAGCAGAGTTTAGGACTGTTGTACATAGGGTCACTATGAGTTGCAAGCGACTCGACGGCACATAACGACAACAACTGTGTGAAGGCAGAAGTTGGAAGTTAGGGGGAGAAGAGCAATCGAAGGCCAAGAGGGTGGTCATTTAATGAGTTTATGGAACCAGACAGGTGTACACATTTTAGAGAAACTTAGAAGAAGAAGAGACTTTGTGATGGAACTAACTAGAAGGCTGGTGGGGGAGGGAAGAGGGCTCATATTCAGGAGTGACCAGAAGGCTAGGAAACAAAACGTACAGCGGTCTGTGTTTGACTTTTTATGATAGACCTGGGGAGCATAGAAAAGGATTGCCGATTTCTCCATCCCTCGATCTGGCTTTGCTCATCTTAGCTGAGTTGTTTATTAGGGAGCTCTGATGACATAATCTGGAAGGAGTTGTGGTTAGCTAGTCCGTAAGGAGATGTGCTGCTAAGCGGTTTGACTCAATCAGCAGTTCCTCAGGCTAAAGATGGACAGTTCTCTTTAGCATGATTTATGGTCTCTGAAAAACCCGCTAGAGGGTCATCTTTGAATGGGTTCTCGCTCCGTGTCATGAGATGAACTGAGAAGAGACAACCCCACCCCGGGCAGCACCCTGTGCATTCTTGGTGGTGGGTTTCAGAGAGGGAGGACAGGACTTTAAGGAGTGCTTCGACTCTGGTAACACTGATGCACTTGGAATAGACAAGAGAGAATATCACAAGCCCATCTCCCCAACTCTAGGTTAAGGTTTCTAAACTAAAAACACAGCCCAGGGCCTCTTTTCTCATTGCTGACTTTCTGGAGGACCCTGCCTACCCTCTCAGGAGTTGCAATAGCATTTTAGAGACCTCATCATCTCTCTGTACACCTCCTCTGCTAATCCACACATGAGAGAATCCCCCCACCCCACCGTCCCCTTTTCCTCTGACTCATACCTGTTTCTCCATATTGTATAAATTGCTGTAACCAGATCAAAAGAACTTTCTTCTCTCTGTGACACATTCTGCGTTTGTAGATCTGATACTTGATTCACACACAACAGGAAACGTGATGATAACTTATCTATTTTTACCAGACCAAGTTGAAAAATACTGGTAGGAAGAGGGGTTGTTTTTGCGAAAAGTGTCACTCATACAGCAAATATGATGAAAATGACTGGTAATGTATTTTAGGAAAATGGCCAAAGTTGGCAAGTGCTTTAGAATTGATAGTGGCCAGGAAATTTGTGATTATTTGCAGCAACAGCATATGAATGGCAGAGAGTGAGGGTGGGAGGGGGGTGGCCTAAGACCAAGAATATCTGGGAGGGAAATAAAGGGCATATACCCTTGCAACACAGCTTCTTACCACTAGGCTACCAGAGTTCAGAGAATACAGTAAATCTAACCAATTTCTCCTTCACTAATTCCGAATTCCAAAATTGTGGCCTCTCCAAGCTATTTTAAGACTGCTTTGCCAAGCAAATTCCCAGGATAAATAAAATTCCAAAGGATTTATTTAACCTGCTTAAAACAACAAACTATTGTTTCATCATGCTAGCCATAATCATAGGCGTTCAGCCAAACCAGTAAGGACAGGCAATTTGTTCCATCAGGCACTCATACAAGAGTTACTACTGCTTTAATTGATCTTGAAACTCCCTATAGAATAGCCGCTGTCCACTACAACTTTCTGGGATCCTGGAAATGTGCTGTAATTCAGAGTTCTCCCATGTAGTAGCCGCAAGTCACATGTGGCTGATGAAATGTGCCAAGTGTGACGGGGGAACAGCTTAATTCTATTTAATCTTAGTTCAACTGAATTTAAATAGCAATATGTGAGCGTATAGAACAGGACAGCTCTACAATGTAGATCAATATCTGCATATAAATCTTAAATAAGCAAGCATCCCTGGGCCTATTCTTGGCTAAATTTTATTAGTAGTAACTATGTATTTGATGCTATTTTTCATTCTGAATTTATACACAGAATACATTTAAATAATTAATAGATGAGTTAGTGTTCCATTCTTTATTGTTCAGTGGAGGAAGAGATAATTAAAAAAAAATAGTCTATAATTCCAGCAACTGCAATCCAACACCAAAGAATGTGAGACTAAACATACCGTCAACCAGGAGAAGACCTTCAACCAGGTGGATTGACACGGTGACTGCCGCAATGGGCTCTGGTGTGTCAAGAAATGTGAGGATGGCGCAGCATAGGACAGGGTTCAGATCTGTTATTCATACGGCTGTTAGGGGCTGTTGGATGTAACTTGCGGAAGTCTGCGGCCCAGTTCAGGACACACTGTGATGATTTAACATTTGTCGGTGGAGGCAGGGAAGGTATTCAACCTGAGTGAAGTGACCAGGTAGAGAGTTGAGGGCATAGAGACCAAGTGAGGGGATTCAAACCCACCTCTGTTCTTGAACTTCATCCGAAAAACCATGTCTGTAGCGTCCTGAACATAGTAGTTTAATTCTGATTTTGTTGCTTTTGTTCTTATATACACACAATGATAAAAATAAAAGCTACAATTCATGACATTGATTGGCAAGATCATATGGCAATCACTGTTTCAGATCATTTTCCAGGATAAATTCCTGTGATTCTCCTATCATCCCATGACATGAATACGATATGTTCTCCTCTTGGACAGTTGAGGAAAATGAAGCATAAATTGGCTTTTAATGGCCAAGTCAAAATGATCAATATTTTCTTTTTGTTGTTGTTAGGTGTCATCAAGTTGGCTGTAGCCCTGCAACACATGGAACCTTGCCCTATCTTGTGTCACCTTATGTTCATTCTTACTGTTGAGTTTCCTCTTTTACTTTAACTAATCTGTACATGGGGCAAAAAAGGTAAAGTACCATCAGAGTGCCCTAAAGTGGCTCATAAATTAATGAAAAAAAAAGCGAGGAGACTCTAATAAGCACTATTGTTTTTGTTGTTATGTGCTGTCAAGTTGCTGGTAACTCGTAATGACCCTATATGTACATCAGCTCTCAACTCTGCTCTATCCTGTGCCATACTTATTGTCTCTGACACACCTACCCCCATTACCCCAGTCACTGAATCAATTCATCTCATTGAGGGCTTTCCTTTCTTGCACTGTCTCTCCACCCTCCCAAGCATGATGTCCCTTGCAACATGCCCAAAGTTTGTTAGATGGAGCTTCAGAATCCTTGCCTCCAAGGAGCAGCCTGGTTTCACCCTCTCCAGGATGAACCTGTTTGAATAGCCATCCATGACATATTCAATATTTTTCTCCAGCACTGCAGCTTAAAGACAGCAATTCTCCTTCTATCATCCCTAGTCATTGTCCAACTTTCTGACACATAGCATGTAATTGCAAAGACCATGGCCTGGATCAGCCGCACCCTAGTCTCCAGACTGACGGATACAGTAGAGAATTTTTTTAAATTACTCAACTCAGGACATTCCTATTGAGGGAGCACCCTCTTACTGACCCTCTAGCCGAATTTCAAAGACTGTAAGACACATGGGAAGATTCTCCCATAGAACCAATGGGGGATTCGAACCACCAGAGGGGTGCCCTCTTTGAGTAAGCAGTGTAGCTCCTTACTGACTGTGCCACCAGGACTCCCTTTTGTATTACTAGAGGGTGGTATTACCTAATGGTCTGTAAAGTGAAAAAAAAAATCCAATGAGAGAAACAATTTACTAAGAAATAGATAAAAGTTAACAAAATTATCCCCTGGAAAAATCTGAAACTCATCCATGTAATGATTAAAAATGTGATTAAGTGTCAAATAAAAGTGCCAAAAAGCACCAGGCCCAGATAGTTTTGATAGTTGTTTCAGAGAACCGAAAAAAAAGAGAAAATAGACACTCAACTCTTTCTACAAATTTATTTTAGTCTTATTGTCTTTGCAATCACTTGTTATGCATCAGAGAGCTGGACAATGACTAGGGAGGACAGAAGGAGAATTGATGCCTTTGAGCTGTGGTGCTAGAGAAGAGTATTGAATGTACCATGGACTGCCAAGAAAACAGATTCATCCTAGAGAGGGTTAAACCAGGCTACTCCTTGGAGGCAAGGATTCTGGGGCTTCGTCTGACATACTTTGGACATGTTGCAAGGAGAGGCAGGTTTTTGGAGAGGGACATCATGCTGGGTAGAGTAGAGGGACAGCGCAGGAGGGGAAGACCCTCTATGAGGTGGACTGATTCAGTGACTGGGGTAATCGGGATGGGTGTGTCAGAGGCAATGCGATTGGCACAGGATAGAGCAGGGTTTAGGGCTGTTGTACATAGGATCGCTATGAGTCGCAAATGACTTGACGACACATAACAACAACAACAACATTACCAAAACTTAAAATAGAAAATGAAAATCAAATATATATATGTATACATGTATATACACACATATACTAGTTTTACTTCTAAACCACATGCAGAAATCCTAAGCAAAATAAGTATAAGCTTATGTATATATATGCATATCTGTTCACCTATATATATATATCTATCTATATGCACATACATTAAAATGACATTTTTAATGTATTTCAAATAATATTGCATCATGACCAAGAAATCTTTACTCTAGAAATGCTGAGATGGTGAAACTTACAAATTCTATAAATGAAAAAATATGTCCTGGCAGGCATCCAGCAAGTCACTGGGGGGGGGAGGGGGAAATAAAGTTAAATCCATACCTCTAACAATACACAGATGAATTGAAAAGAACAAAAAAATTAATTAAAATGAAAAAAGAAACCAGAAAAATATTTTAACATGTGAGAATTGTTTTATTAATTGCAGATAGTATAGAAATTTGAGTATATATATATATATATATACACATATACATATATAAAAATAAAATATCCTCACACAAAAAATAATAATACAAGTCTGAAAACAAATTATATTTTGGGAAATAAGTGCGTGTAGCTCATATCCAGAGGGCTGATCTAACATATGAAGAGCTCTTGGAAGTCAGGAGGAGGAAAGAAATGTGGAAAGGACTGTAAATGTGTAACCTTCAATGTGCAGTTCAGCAAATTTTGGTAAATGTGTAGATCCATGTATCTATGGCCAAGATAAAAATACAGGATATTCCATTTTAGGAGAACATCTCTTAATAATACTCTCTAGTTAACTGATCCATTTAGACTTGGAGGCCTTCAGTATTCCGATGTCTATCATCAGCATTCAGCTGTGTCTATCTTAGCATGTAAGGTGAACTCCATTGGCCCATCCCATTGAGAGCTGCATTGCAAACCCAAAGGCCATGCCTCTCTGACAGTTCAAATCCACCAGCAGCTCCACAGAAGAAAGATGGGCAACCTCCACCCTGTGATTTACAGCTTTGGAAACCCAATGGTGGATCAACTATGAGTCCGTTCCAACTCTTTGGCTGTAAGGGTTTTGGGGTTTGGTTTTTTGTTTTATTTTGTTTTGGTTTTTTTAGTTTGGAGCTTTTTAAAATATCAGGGACACAAAAATTTCTGTCTCACATCAATGCTTTTATTTAGCATACATTTGCAGAGTCTTTGCTATTCAATGTAGTGGTGAAAGGAAACAGAAGGTATCAAGTATCCAATGGAAGAAATAAAATTGGTATTTTTCATAAACAATATGATTGTCTCTCAAAAAAATCCCAACAGAATTTACAGACAGATTATTACAGTGAACAAAAGAACTCAGCAGATCTGCTGAATGTGAGATTATAATGGCAGTGTTTGTTCACCAGCCACAATTGAGAGGGTTTTTGAAAAAAATGTCCATGCATAATAACAATAAAATCATGGATGTCTCTAAGAATAAATTGAACACAACGTTTGGAAGTAATTTGGCTAAATTCAGTAAAGTTGGTGCCATGTTTTGTATACACTCAACAAGAACCTACTAAGTCTAGACTTGTACTACTTCTAAGCCTAACTTGCATTACTGTTAATGAGCAGGGGATGCTCATTCATCAAAACAACACTTTGCAATATGCACAGAGACTCATGCAGACAAATTACACATACAAGCATCAACAACATGCAAGTTAATCAATGTAGAACACATATGTAACATGATGAATTGACACAGTGACTACAATAGACTTGAACATGTGTGTGACAATGGAGCAGGAAAGGGCAAAGTTCAGATCCACTGTTCATTGTTATTATGACTGTTTGTTGTTAAGTGCCATTGAGCTGTGGGTGACTCATAGTGACCCTATGCACAAAAGACCTGAACACTTTGTTTAACTTCCATCATTTCTGGAGGCAAGCTATTTCAGAAGTGGATGCCACTCCTGCTTCCAAGCTTGTTTTAATTGGGGAGCTTCACGAAACACCATCCACTATGGGTAATAATTTTCTCATTTGACACATCAGTGTCACAGTGTTCAACATCACAGCAACCACGAGGTACCTCTGTACAGCAAATAGACAGACCCGTGCTATACCACTTAGAAGAATGTTTGACCAAAAACAATTAAAACCAACTAAATTTAAGAACCACAGCATGGTTCAAACTCCATCATTCCAAATTCCTCCATAATCATGCAATCTTATTGGCTCTCACCACCCAAAAGCATCTCTTCCTATTCTGATGCCACATATTTCTTCATAGGGTCTAATTACTTGAATGACTTGTCCACCATATAGACTGAGTACACAAGAGGGGAGGATACTTATATAAACAGAAGATTAACAAAGGCCTGAAGTCTTTTTATAACTATCATCATTTCTCCAAGTTTATAGACTTTCCAGAGGCATGTAGTTTAGAAAGTGGATGCCAGTCCTGCTTCCACACCTGAATCAATCTAGGACCTCCAACAAACCCTGCCCATGCTGGGTAGCCAGTTGTGGTGTTTGACACACCTATGGCCCAGTTGTCCATCATCACAGCAACTTTATGTTATTTCAGTAGAGCAAATAGACAGACCTCTGCTGTACCACTCGAAAGAGTGTTCATCCAAAATCAATTATCATTTGTATTTTAAAATTCTGGCACACCCAAATGCTGGTGGACTCTCGGCCAGCGACCTCGAATTCATCTGGCAAGTCCCATCTACTGACAGCCACTTGGAACAAAAAGAAAGCCATAAGAGCCACAAACATTCCGTAAGTATCCCTCCTCAAGATGTGAGAGGCCATCCTAAGATCCAGCTTAAACCGATTCACAATACAAGTAAAGGCACCCAGCACCAATAAGAACAACAAATGAGCTCCAATGGTATACTACCTAGGCTATTTCACTGCTAATCCAAAGAACCCCTCTGGTGATTCAAATCCAGCAATGACTCCTGATCCTTTGCAAGTGATAACCTAAGACATCTAAGGGAAGGCCAGCTGTGAATTGGTTCCTAGAGCAATGAGAAGTGCTTTTCGGACATACATTAGTTAAAATGAATTTTCAATGTCTGTAGCACCACTGAGGAGCTCCGCTGGGAAATGAGGTCAGTGTTAATCCCCTTCCCCATGCCCTCTCACTCATTTCCTTTAGGAGCTCTGGCTGCAAAGTTCGTAGAAAGGTTGGTCTGTTACCTTAAAGTTGACCTGTTCTAATTCAGAAGGAGCTACATGGGAGAAAGATGAACATTTCCCCCCACCCACCCCTTGCAATATACAGCCTTTGAAAGGTCGCTGGAGGATCAGCTAAACTAAGTTTAATATCTCTAGAAGTTAACCCATGATCATCACTTGTACTGTTGTTATGCTATCTAAAAATAATGGCATTATTATAAATTAAAAACAGCTTCTCCTGGGAGAAGCCAATGTTAATTTTGGTTACGGCTGGTGGTTTGTAGCCACTTGCAAGTGCTTCAGAAGAAAGGCCTGGTGTTCGTCTTCCACAGACAATGGCCTTGAAAACCCTATGTAGCGGCTCTACCTTGCAACCCGTGTAGTCCGCCAAGAGTCAAAATTGTCTGAACAGAAGCTAGTGTGTTGGATTTTTCTTTTTAAAATATGTAATATAAAGGAGCATTTTCTAAATTTTAAGATAAAACCAAGCACATCAAAAATTTCAAACTTGCATCCTGCTGCTTCGGCCTAGAATGGAACAAAGTCTCCAGAGAGCACCTCGAGGGGTTGCCGCATGGATTACAAGGGCAGAGGGAGGCAGTGCCCTGCTGCTGCTTCTCAGGGATCAGGCAGGACGGTGAGCAAGACAGACATGAAAGCTGAACCGCTAAGTGTGCCATCTACAACGGAGAACGTCAAAGAACTATTGGCGCACAGAGCCAGGGTGGTGGGTGGCAATGCCAGCTAGGGCCCCGGGAAGGCTTTTCAAAGCAGTGACTTTTAAGCAGACATCTAGGAAGTGACAAATGAAGAAAAAAGACAGGTCGAGTCTCACAACAAGAGCAAGCGTCGAGTGTTCTAGGAACTGAACGACCAGAGCCTGTGGCTGTTAAGCCTCCTGGGGAAGAGCCAAGTAGGAAAGTTTGAGAAGGGATATAATACACTCTCAGTGCATTACAATGATGGCGCTAAGGCAAAAACAAAATAGCCATAAGTTTAAGGAAACTTTGTTGCCTTGCTGGCAGCGAGTTGCTTGGTCAACCCAAAGGTGAGTGATTCAAACCCGCTAGCTGCTCTGCCTGTGCATTTCATAGCTTCTGAAAACCTGCTGGAGAGTCAACTATGAGTCAGTTCTGAGATTTTTTTTTTTTAGATTTTTTTTTAATCAAATGTAATCGTAGCCTAATCTAACTAGGCCTAATCAAATATAAGGACGACACTGCTAACTCAAACGTGGTCATTCTCTGGAAGTTCATATCCACCAGCAGATAGCTCCCAACAAGAAAAACAGGCAGTCTCTTTCCATGTGTTTTAAAACCTCTTAACACCCACTGGAATGTCAGTTACAATCAAGTGTAAGAAAGCCCTAGTGGTGCAATGGTTCAGCACTTGGCTGCTGACATAAAGGGAAAGACTAGCAATCGGAACCCACCAGCTTCTCCACAGGAGGAAAATGCAGCATTTGCTTCCATCAAGATCAGAGCGGAGGAAACCCTGTGGGGCAGCTCTGTTCTGTCCCTCAGGGTCCCTGAGAGTCAGGCCATGACCATGGATTTGGTTTTAATCAAACTTCTTTTAGAAAACAACAACCCTTACTCTTTATAGGTTCATTTACAATCTAACAGAGAATACTCAAATCAAGTTTAAAATGATAGAAAAAATAATACAATTTGAAAGAGAGGAATTACAAAGTAAATATGTAAAAACAACAACTTTTACTAATTCATACTTTATTAGAAGTTGTGCTAAAAGGAAATGTCTGATTTTAAATAGAAACCAGAAAGAAATCTGGGAGTAAATGTTAGCAATTTGTAATATCTTTAGTAAAAACATGTAGTTGCTATTATGTACCAGAGTCAGATCCAACCCAGAGCTGCCTCTCCAGGAGATTTTCAGAAGCAATAAATTGCACAAGAGAAGATTACCCATCTTTCACTTACAAAGCTGCTAGTAGATTCGCACTGCATGCCTTTAGGTTGGCAGCACAGGTCCTTACCACTAAGCTACCAGAATTCCCTATAAAAACCCATTAGTTATCTATTAACAAACATACAAGATGTCTTCAGAATTTGGAAAAAAAAAGAGTGGTCTTTTATGGGAAGATGTCAAATCCTCCTAAAATAATTTATACATTTAATGAAATCCCTATCGAAATAACAATTTTCACTATGATTTGAGTGAAAATTTATGGAGAATATTGGTTCTGCATTGAAGCATTCAATCATATTTTGTTTTATAACATTAATTACAGTATCTACACTATAACTTTTCCCACTTCATCCTGGTGATTCTCGTGTCCATTAATGCACTTACCCTATTCCTATTATTTTGAGCTGAATTCCTGGGCACTTTTGATTTTGTGTGGCTGATTGTTGTAAGAAGTGGGTATCTCTTTGGTGTTATTGTTCAACTTAATGATCGTGTCTACTGTTAAGATAGACGTTTAGCTACAGAGGTGAGTTCAAGTTCTAGACTTAGAGTTCAATAGGGGCCATAATCTTGGTGATTCCAGCACTCTAGCTCAAACCAGCAAGTCTAACCATTTTTATGATTTAGGGTTTTGTTCTGTATTTTTCTACCACTTTGTCCAGAATCTTCTGCATGTTTTTTGTTGTTGTTATTGTGTGCCGTAGAGTTAAAGCCAACCCAGAGCTGACCCTCAGTGGCTTTTCAGAGGCAGTTAATCACCCTGAAGAAGATTGCCCATCTTTATCCTGCAGAGCAGCTAAAGGCCTTGAACCATGTGCATTTGGGATTGGAGCACAGCTTCTTGCCACTAGGCCATCAGAGCTCCCCATTTCCCTTTAGAGTGACCAGTATAGCTGGGCACAATATAGTTCTTCTGGTAAGGTCACGGGGTTTGAAGTTCATATGAATCATTAGTTCTTTGGACCAATTATTCTTGTCTGTCTGCTTTTCTTCCTTCTTCTGTGTTCCAGACAGCTAGAGATCCAAAATTGCACTTTAGATGGTCACTCACAAGCTTTTTTGACCCTCATTGTCACTTAACCCAGTTTTTGTTGTTATTGTTGTTGTTAGGTGCTGTCAAATTGAGTACAACTCAATAGCAACACTATGAACAACAGGTCTGAGCCTGGTCCTATCTTTTGTAGTCGCTGTATCAATCTACCTGGATGATGCTCTTCAACATAGTAAAAAGTATCTATGAAAACCCTAGAGCCAACATTGTTCTTAATGGAGAGAGGTTAAAGGCATTCCCTTTAAGAACAGGAACTAGGCAAGGATGCCCACTATC
>NW_006399824.1:13842185-13854839 GCF_000299155.1 Elephantulus edwardii | reverse complement strand
AAAAAAAGAATATTGTCTTGTGAATGAATCATTGTTATGATAATTGACCTTGTTGTTCTCAGAGACTATGGTCCGGAGGTCCTACTAGCAACTCATTTCCTCAGGGTGTTTGGTTCTGATCAAGAAATTTATCTAACCTTGTTCCATGTTGACTTTGTTACATAACGGAATATATTTATATCTTGTTCATATGCAGAAATATTGTCCAACAAACCTATGTATGTCCACTACTTCTTTCTGTTTTGCCTATTTGCCTATGTACATACTTACAAATGAATGCTTGTTGTTCCTGCCAGTGCAGAATTGTGTATATGATAGGGTTTACTTTATTGGCCAATAACTCTTGCGATTCATATCTTCTCTTACTGTATATTGCATTTTCTTTCAACCAACCCAAAGGCAAGAGGTTCAAATCCACCAGCGTCTTGGTGGGAAAAAGATGAGCAATCTCTTCCTGAGCAACTTACAGCCTCTAAAAACCCACTGGAGAGAGGGTGAGCTTTGAGTTGTTTCCAGCATGATAGCACATAACAACAACAACAACTATCTAATTGCTGATTTATAAACTTAATGAAATTTTAATTGAAATAATAATTTTTAAATGAACAAAGTGATACTAAAGTTCATTTGTAAAACAAACAATGAAATTGTGATTACAATGTTATGAAACAAAATGTGTGTGAATGATTGAATGAAATTATAATTAGTGCTAGAAAAATTTTTTAAATGCATGTGAGTGAAGAATGAAAAACCATAATGATTTGTAAACTTGTATTCAAGTGAAAAAATATTCTCAAGACTAAATATGAAATATTAACCATGAAGATTAATTAGATACAAACAAAAAAAAGCATGAGAAACAACTAGCTCTGTCTGATATGAAAACTATTTTTAAGTTATTGTAATTTAAGCTGTTTGTACCAGGGGAAAAATAGATCTGTGAAAAAGAATGGAGAGTCCATCAATGAAAAAAATTCATGTGAGGTACATATGAAAAAACAATCTTCAAAACTGTAAGGAAAATGAATTAACAAATAGCATTCATTGCAGAACAACTGGTTAATTAGGGAAAAAGTAGCCTAGTTTCCTATTCATTTATATTATGAACATCCAATATTTCAAATAAAGATTAACATTTCAAAAAGAAGCTATACAACGTCTTAAAGAATAAATGACTAAACTTATAATTTGAGAATGAGCAAGGTCTTTCTACACAAGTTTCATAAGAAATAATAAAAGAAACAAACAAATTTAACTATATAAAAGTTAGGATTAAAAAATATGTGGAGGGAGAAGGTGGGCAGGGAGACAAGTGCAACAATGAATGACTGGAAACTCTAAGTCTCTGTAAACGTTCATTAAAATTAATATAAAAATTAGATAAATACATAGACTTAAAAGATGAGAAAAATGACAGGTTGGGGGAAATATCCATAATTCACATGACAGGCAAAAGCTAATGTTCTTAGTTTCCAAATAGTTCATGCAAATAAAATAAAAAAAAATATTGAGCAATTCAACAGAGGGGGAAAAAATACAGAGTACATCAGCAGTGAATTACCAGAATGTGAACTAAAAGGTAGTCAGTAAATATGGAAATATGCTATAATTACTCAAAAAAGAAATGCCTAATGAAGAGCATTAAGAGTCTTCGTTTGCTCAGAACTAAAGTGATGAGGCCCTATTCTGAGAAGACTATGGTGAGACAAGCATTGTTCTGCGTTGTCATAGAACGGAGCTGGTGAACTGGTCCATGGAACATTCATGTTCAGAGCCTTCGCAGGGACCTCATCACATAGACGTGACTGACAGACTCCTGCCTTGCCTGTATACTACACTCCTGAGACAGAATTTCTTCTCTCTTTGGAAACCTTAGTTCTTGAGGCCTTCAATTGTTTGAATCCACAACTTTGTGGATAATGTACTTTGCTTAAAGTCAACTGATTGTAAATGTCAATTGCACGTAAATACTTTCATACCAACTTCTAAGCTAATGTTTGACCAAACAAGTGGGTGGTGTGACCTATCCAAGTTGATAAATAAAACTATCAGTAGAGAGTTAGACATATAGCTCTTCACACGGATGGAAAAGGTAGGTAGAAATACATTTTCTGAAAACAATATTTTTGCTGTGGTTACTTTTGAGCAGAGGCACAAGGCAGAGGGATGGATCCTTTTGCTTTATTACTACTCAAGTCTTAAAATATGTAATTAAATTACTTTTCTTTGTTAAATGTCAACATGGTACCTGCTTAATGGGAGGGTGAATATTGATTTTTCCCCCTTTCCTTTTTTTAAATGTCTGTAGCTAAAAATAAAAAGGATGTATGTTGAGGGTGTAGTGATAAATAAAAAGGTATGAAGGATAAGGCTTTGACCTAAAGGAATGGACCTCACATCGTAGCCTGTCAGACACAGTTAGAGTCCCAGGAATAGCCCCAGAAGAGGGGGCTTCCCGACACTTTGCAGATTTCCCCAGTTGCCTGGTATGATGAGAGTCCTCTCAGATGTAACCCTCAGGGACCTTGGCCTCAGCACCAAGAGGGTTAAAATAAATCAAAGGAAATCAGCCTTAGAAAAGAGTGTCGTTACAATTTGTGTCAGCATTTCCTCTCTATAGATAAATTTAAGTGAGATTACAAAAGCAGATACAGGCTCACCTCTTGCCTTTTCTCCTCTTTCACTAAACTGGGCAGATTAAGATGTTCACACTCATCTTATTTCTTATGGGCCCTGCACACCCCAGGGGCCTAAGCATGCAGCTTCAGCTGGATCTTAGGACTCCACAAGAGCCTAGTGGCGTCTTCTCCCCTCAACACTCATTTATGAGGCTTCTCTTCTCCACTTAATCAAATCATACTGAAGTCACTTTCTGAGATCAGCATTGGGGTTAGTACCATGTGGGGCACAAGAGATGGCAAAATACATTCAGAGTAACCGAAAGCTCTTGAGAGGCTTCAGAAAACAACTAAGTAGATATATTGTTATTTACTGTTCAAGTCAGAACTGACCCTTAGCTGACCCTCCAGAAGGTTTCTTGAGTCAGTCAATCAAACAGGAAGGGATTGCCAGTCTTTATTCTGTGGAACAGTAGTGGATTCGAATCACATACCTTTGCCTTGGCAAGACAATTCCTTACCACTAGGCCACCAGAATTCCTTACTACCCAGCTAGGTTCAGAAGAGGCTTTGGCACCAGATCAAGTCAGATGAATCTTGGCTGAAAGGAGAGAATATCAAAAGAATGTTTATCTGAGCTTTATTGACTAAGCAAAGACTGTGTGGATCATAACAAACTGTGGTTAACACTGAGAAGAATGGGAATTCTAGACACTCAATATACTTATATGAAATCCATACCTTGACCAAGGAGCTGTAGTTGGAACAGAAAAAGAGAATACTGCTTTAAAATTAAGAAAGGTGTCTATCAGGGCTATATACCTTTTCTCCATATCTATTTCAATCTGTATGCTGAGAAAATAATTCAAGAAGCTGGACTTTCTGAAGCAGAATGTGACATCAGGATTGGAAGAAGGCTCATTAACTTACTGAATTATGCAGATGATACAATCTTGCTTGCTGAAATTGAGGGGGACATGAGGTGCTTGCTTCAGAAGGTCAGGGTCTTCAACATGAATTATAATTCAACATCAAGAAAACAAAATCTTCACCACTGGAACAATAGGCAACATCATGATGGAGAAAATTTTGAAATTGTCAATTATTTCATTTTGCTTAGATCTGCAATTAACACATGTGGTAGAAGTAGTCAGGAAATTGGGAGACATACAGCATTGAGAAAGCTGGCTGTCAGGGACCTCTCCAAAGTCCTGAAGAGCAACAGTATCAGTTTAAAGACTAAAGAGCACCTGATTCAGGCATTGGTCTTTTCAATCTCCTGCTATACATATGAGAACTAAACAATCAAAAAGGATGACAGAAAAATAATCTCTGCCTTTAGTTGTTAGTATTGAAGAAGAAAATTGCATATTTTACAGACTGCCAAAAGAACAAACAGATGTATCTTAGAGAAAGTGCAACCAGAGTGCACCTTGGAGGCAAAGATGGCAAAGTCAAATTCAATGGCTAAGAAAGTTGTTTTGAAAATTAAACTCTACGAGTGTTGTTTATAGAAAAGAAAAAAAATCAATTCTCAATTTTATAAGAAACGGCAAGAGTCTTTGAATAGTTAAAATAGGCTTATTTCCTGATTTTAAAGCTAATTATTGTTGTGTGTTGTCAAGTTGGAACTGACTCCAGTCATAGCTGACCCTCCAGTGGGTTTTCAGAGACAGTTAATCACAAGGGAGGAGATTGTCCATCCTTCTCCCACAGAGTGGCTTGTGGATCCAAACCATGTGCCTTTGGGATTGCAGTGCAGCTTCTTACGACCCCCAGAGCTCCTTTTTAAAGCTGGAGATGTGTTGGATTAAAACTGGTCAGTTCCGTTTAGCCCAATAGGTTCCTCGGAATAAAGATGAAGCAATCTGTTGCGCTTAAGATTTATATATATAATATAACCTCGAGTCAGCATGAATGAGTCAGAATCAATTCAACAGAAATGGGCTTAGGGTTTTATTTTTTCTGTTGGTTTGTGTTTGTTTATTTGCTTTTCGCCTATAGCTATAGTATAGTCTGTAGTAAGGAGGGCCCCTGGTGGTACAGTCTGTAGGGAGTTGTTACACCGCTAACCCAAAGCTGACACTTCTCTGTCAGTTCGAATCCACCAGTGGCTTCACAGGAGAAAGACATGTGCTTTAAAGTCTCTGAAAACCTGCTGGAGAGTCAGTAATGAGTCAGTTCTGGCTTGACAGTAATGAGTTCAAGTTTGGGACTTGGTTTTGTTTTGTTTTTTAAATTAATTAAATCAGCTTGGTCCTGATACATAAACATATAAATAAATACAAAATAGATACAAAGACATAATTAAATAAATAGACATATAAACCAACGGTCTAGTATTGAGAGACCAGACATAAACTCACACATCTGCAGCCTGGCAAAAGTGTGAGATCCTCTTAATGAGGAAAGCATACTCATGCCTTCTCACCCCTCACACTAAACAAGGACTTAAGTGTCCAATTCCAAACCACGGCATTCTCAGAACAGCAAACCCGGGCCTAACACTAGAAGGCCTTGCTTTCAACAATGGGGATATCAAATATAATTACAAAAGTACAACCAGCAAGAGACTGAATGAATATTGTTGTCAGGTGCTGTCAGTCAACTATGCAGCCTAACAACCCAATGAACTACAGATCATAACCGTGCCCTATCCTGCGCCATCTTCAAGATTTCTGTCATGTTCAAGTTCATAATTTCAGTAACTGTGGCAATCCATCTCGTTGAGGGTCTTCCTCTTTTCTGATGACCCTCTACCTCACTCAGCATGATGTCTTTTTCCAAGAACTGACCCCTGACAATACACCCAAAATATGTTAGGCAGATTTTCACATCTTTGCCTTGAAGGAGTACACTGATTTCACTTCCTCTGGGACAGGTCTGTTCCTTTGGCAGTCCATAGGATACTCAATACTGTTCTCTTGCACCACAATTCAAAGGCTTCAACTGTTCTTTGTTCTTCTTTCTTCAGTGTCCAACTTTCAGATGCATAGGAAGCAACTGAAAATACCATAGTATGGATGAGGTACACTTCAGCATTTAAAGTTTTATTCCTATTCATCAGCTGTTTGGAGAGGTCTTGGAGACTAATTTTTCCAAGACAACATGTTGCAGAGAGATGCCATTCAGTCTTGCTGTGGTACCATTTCACTCCCATCAGGATGCCTGGAAGGGGTAAATAAAAAGAGCACAGAAAAGAACAATTATAATTTAAGAATGTCAGAAGTTGAAACTGTTATCCATTTCTGGTAAAAATGCAAAATGATATAGCTGCTGTGGAAAAGTGTGGGTGTTCCTAAAAAAATCTCTAACTATAACTATTAGGTGACCCAGTAATTCTACGCTTAGATAAACACCCTGAAGACTTGAAATAGACACTCAAATCACTGAAATACTCTTCACAGATGGAAATAACCTAGAGTCCCATTAATAGAGGATTGGAAAAGCAAAAATGCTGTGCATAGATGCAATGGAATAGTACTCATCCAATGTGTTGTTAAGTGCCGTTGAGTATGATTCACAGCGACTCTGAACCTTGTCCTGTCCTGTGCCATCCTCATTATTTTTTACATACTTGAACCCATTGCTCACTCAATAGGAGAAATAAAATTGTGATATAAACTAACGTATGGAAGGAGCTTGAAGACATGCTGGAATAAGGCAATAACTAGCAAAAGAACAAATGCTGTGTGACCTCACATCTCTGCCTTCATAAGCAGGGAGCTCTGGTGGCATGGTCCACAGGAACGAAACTGCTTACCCAAAGGCCAGGCTTCACTGGTGGTTTGAATTCAACAGTAGTCCTGTAAGAGAAAGATGGGCCCTCTCCTCCTGTGAAATTTGTAATTTTGTTAAGCAAACGGAACATCAGCTGTTCATCAGTTCAAATTCTGCAGAAACGTGTTTGAGTTGTGAGTCTTCACAAATGTAAAATTAGCCTAATAAAGCTACTAGACAGAGGTTTGAGGGATTTCTGAAAAGGAGATATGAAACTAACGACCTATAATAGGTTTCAGCTCAGTTAAATCTTTTACTGAGAAAGTAGAAGGAAGTCAGACTTAAATGGAATATGAAGAGAACTAGACTGGGCACAATGTAGAATTTCTTGGCAGCACAAACTATTGTTTGGCTATTACTATTGAAACCCACTCCAAGATGCCAGTGAAGAAAAACTTCATCATCTTCCTTCAAAGCCAAAGGCTTGAAGATCCTGTGAACACAGGAGATATCTGTGAGATGGAATTGACCTGTTGGCAACTGATTTGGTTTTTTTAGTAGGTGAAATGTGATTGAGAAGTAGAGAAGTGAAAACATCAGAAATGTCAACAAAATGGGGAAGTGGGAAAATCGCATTGTCACTTAAAATGGACCAAGAATTTCCCATAGAAAGCACAGAGTAAATGGAATTGATGTGACCCAGGAGTGTCCTGCAAGCCCAGGGTTGTAGACCCTCCCAAGAATTCCCAACATCCAGATGAAATACCCCATTAGCATTTCCTTCTCTTCTCCTTCCTTTCCTTTTCTTCCAGCTTCCTTCTTTTCCTTCCCCCCTTCCTCCATCTTTCCTTCTCTCTCTGTTGAAACAATGTCAAAATCAAGAAGGGAAGATAATGTGTCTGACTCACAGTGTGAAGATGATGGTGCTCAGATTTTCAACTCTCTAATCGCTGTTGTTGTTGTTGTGTACTGTTGAATCAGAACTGACACATAGCTGGTCCTCCAGCAGATTTTCAGAGGCAATTTAATCATATGGGAGGAGATGCCCATTCTTCTCCCATGGAGTAGCTGGTGCATTTAAACTGCATGCCTTTGAGATGGTAGCATCATAGCATGTTACATGCTGGACTGTTAACTGGAAGGTCATCAGTTCTGGCTATCAGCTGCTCTGTGGGAGAAAGATGGACAGTTTGCTCCCATAAAGATGTACAACTTCAGATGGAGGGTCACCGTGAGTTGAAATTGACAGTGGGTTTGGGTAACTTTTATAAGAATCTCTAACACTAAGTCAAACTCATTGTAATCAAGTTGATTTTGACTTATAAGCGACCTCGTAGGATAGAGAAGATCAGCAATAAAGGCTTTCAAGGCCATAAACTCTATGGAAGCAGATTGCCAATTTGTTCTCCTGGTGTGTTTGAACCAACAACCATTTGGTTAGCAGACAAACACACTAGGGATCCTTTGAAGATACACAGTGCAGTATTATTTAGTGTGGTAACATTTGGACAATTCAATAGGAAACTGGTTCAATATTCAATGATACTGATGGAATGTTATAAAGCCATCAGTGCTCCCACTGATAAAGAAATGTAATCATGATATATTAAGTGCAAAACACAGGTTGTAGAATACTATGTATATTACAAATTCATTTTTGTGTGTGTGAAAATAAAATGGTATTTTTAAATGGGGAGGCTTTGTAGACACATGCCTACAAGGAAAAAGGCCTACAGGATGAACACTAAAAAGGTCAGACGTAGCTCTAACAGTCTCAGACCTGACTGCCATTCGGTCTACTGAGTTAATGTTTCTAAATCCCACCTCTCAAACATATAGCAATATTGTACTTCCTAACGTCGTTGTGATTGGATGGTCCCATGTAAGAATTCTGGCCAATGAGTTGTAAGCAGTAATGACATGCATAATTTCTGAGCCAAACACTTAATTGTTGGTGTGAGACTGTCCATCTTTCCACAAGGCTCTCAGACCCACCAAGACCCCAAGGCTTCCAACGTATCCCATTGTTTGCAGGCAGCCTGCAGGTGACCATTGCTCATTTACTTTCTCTTTGGTAGCATACAATGGACTGCTTACTTACCATTTTGATGGATGTGTTGAGTCTCTTCAATCCAACTGGTAAATTGTCCAAATGCCAATCCTTCAATGCCTCCAATGAAAAGCTGCCCTGAACATGTGGTTCATGGTCAATCCGGGGTCCCTGCTTCTGCAGAGAGTGAGGTCAATGCCAACTACTTGTGAGCTCCAAGTTTGCATTTTAAAAACCTCCCAAAGGCACCATTTCCTCCTGGCTTCACTTGGAGGGGACACAATTATTTCAAGGTCATTTTTTGGTGCCAGTTCTTGAAAGTTGTTAGAATTATCTGTTCAGACAATGCTCCTGAGAATGAACTTGCAAGCATATTTTAATAAAATGTAGTGCACTCCATCTAGTGTTTTACCTAAAGAATGATAGCAAGAGATTTGGAAAATTAAGATGGGAAATCTCCCACAAAGAGATCCAATTACACTGGACTTTGCTACCTTTTGGAGACAGCTAGCATGGTATTTAAAAGAAGGTGATGGAGGTTTTAAAATGCAATGAAATTCCAGAGAAAGAACTTTCCTTTTCACTGAAGCTTTTAAAATTTCCATGGAAGCTTTTGAAAAAAAAAATGAGACAAAGGCATTTTCATTTATTGATTCAAATAAGCATTTTTTTTTTCTTGCATAGTTCAGAGATGCTCAATCACAGTCTAGTCCTATTAACTCTTAATATTATTATTCTCAAAACCAAGAATCCAAAATCTTTTCGTTGAGACTAGATGGTGGTTCAGGGTCTTTGTCAATATATCTCTGTATCTATGATAATAGCAAATAAGGGTTAGCATGAGGCCAGACCTGCTTACCATCATTAGGGATAAAGGACCCTTCACAGTCAGCTCCAGGCAGGGTTTGGTGTGCTGAGCTGGGATACCATGGAGAAGGAGTGGAGGAGTGAGTGCCAACTATAATGTTCAGTAAGTAAATGGTGCTGTGTGGCCTTGCAAGATTCAAAGCCAAGATTAACCCAAAGCCAGCTCTTTAAATAAGCTTTGGGTACACGGTGGGCACCAGTGAACAAACAATGATATAAATAAAAATCAATATTAATCTGCTCTTTTTGCTGCCATTTGTATAAGACTGTGATGTAGGAGTTGAGGGAGAAATGTTAAAATGCAGCATCTGCTGTGCGTTGGTGTGGTCCCTTTATGCTAATCATTCACTAGGTCAAGAGAACTAGGATATATCCCTTTCCCCCTTTCTGTGTGTCTCTTCCAACTCTGACCCTTCTGGAAAGAAGCTCTCTCTTTCTCATTTGCCCACCTCTGCCTTTGGCTCTGCCCATAGTTTCCTTGGCACGGGTTCCCTAGACCTCGGCTTGGAAGGGCTCCTGGTATCCTCACAGGCTCTATTCCATGATCCATGAGCCTGTCTGACTTGGACCTGGGAGGCCAGGCCTAAAACTGAAAACGCAGGGCCTCTGTTCTCTTTCCCTGCTGAGTGTATTGAATATATTATCCTCCTGATCATCTCGTTAATTCCTGGGGGTTGTTTTGAGGCTTGTTGTGAGGCACCATCAAGTCCCCTCTAAGTCATACCAACCTAATGCACAAGGACACAACTCGATTCTGCAGCATGCTCACAATCGCTCTTGTGCTGTAAGGTTGATACTGAGATTATTCCCATTTTACAAATAAAGAAACTGAGTCTCAGAGAAGTTAAATGTCTACCACAAAGTCACACAACAAGCAGGTGTCAGAAATGGAACACATACTCCGCTCTGGCTGCCTCTGAATCTTACTCTTTTAACAAGACTGTCTCCTTCCCTAGTGTTCTTACCTGGATTCCATTCTTGTTTTGACCTGATTTACTCTGTAGTTGTTGAGGAACCTCTGATTTACAGGAATCAAACCACAATGGTAAAGCTTCTTGCATTGAAATAGCTAGGTAGGGCTTCATAGTCACTTGAAATCTACCCAGCTGGAAATAGATTAGAGGCAGTAATGGTGAAGCTTTATCTCACATACTTTGGATGTGTTGTCGGGATGTTCCAGTCCTCGGAAAGACATCATGCTAGGAAAAGAAAGAGGACTAGTGAAAAAGAAGAAGGCCTTTAACAAGATGGATTGACACAGGAATCACAACAGAGGGTCTTGAGCGAGACAGAGATTGTGAGGATGGTGCCACAGAGGGCAAGGTTCTGATTTGCTGTTCACAGAGTTGCAATGAGTTGAAGTCAACTCAATGGCACCCAACACAGCAACAGTCAGAAAATCTGTTTCCAGAAAAGTGTGTGGCCTTGGACTCTCAGATAAGGGAGTGATGGTAGAAAAGTATCCTTCAGGAGCAATTAAGGGCCTTTCTGTATCCTGGCCCAGTCTCTAATTCTAGGACCAAAAAACCCCAGTGTAATCTAACTTCAGTATCCTCAATGGCAATGTGAGTGGACAACTTAGAAGAGGCTTCCAAAAATTTATAATCAAACTTCTTGCAAATCTAAATGCCACTTAAAAGTTCATTCATGTATTCATTCAATAGTTGTTGAATGCCTACGATTATTTCAGATTTACATTGTTTTCTTAAACTGAGTTATAATTTACAGTATTGGCCGATCTTAAATGTGTCATTTGATAAATATCAAATTCACACTTGAACTGTCACCCATACAGATAGGGAACATTTGCATCAGCAGGAGTTCCCCTCAAGTCCCCCTCTAGTCATCTCACCTCAAACTTTCATCACAATTGTTTCATTTTGTCTGGTGTTTTTTCAAAGAAAACTATTTAAATGAAGTCTAATTGTGTGGATTTCAGTCTTTTGTTTGTTTGTTTTCTTTCACTAACTGTAATTCCTGAGATTTATCAATGTTGTATGGCTCTGTAGTTTGTGCTTTTATTGATGAATGATTTTCCATTTGCACGAATAACCCAAACTAGATTGTACATTCTGTTGATGGATGATTGGTGATTTTAGTTTTGGGTTGTAATGAATAACGCGATGTGCAACAAACATTCTTAAATGTTCTCAACACCAAACCCATGGCTATAGAGTCATGTCCAGCATATAGCGACCTGCTATCAGGCTCAAAGCTGTAAATCCTTACGGGAGGGAGACTACCCATCTTTCTTCAGTGGAGCAACTGGAAGATTTGAACTGCTGACCTCTCAGCAGTCTAACAAGCCTAACCACTACACTATCTGGGCTATTTGTGAAAATATGCTCTCAATTCTCTTGGATGTGGATCTAGAAGTGAAATTTCTGGGTTAAGGGGTAGGTGTAAAAATAGCTTCAGTGGTTACTACCAGACCATTTTTCAAAATGTTTCAATTAATTTGCATTCCACCAGTCAAGTATACAAGTTTCAGTTGTTTCACATCCTCAAAAACATTAGGTATTTCTACTTTTCAAAATATTAGTCATTCCAATGGGTATGTACTACTGTTACATTGTGGTTTAAATTTTCATTTCCTTGATGCATAACCATATTGAGTGCTTTTTTCATATGCTTATTAGTTATGTAGATATTCTATTCTTGAATTGCCTGTTCAAGTCTCTTGCTATTTTTCAATTGTGAAAATTTTCATCTTTCAACATAATCATTTTTAGGAGTTCTTTATATATTCTATATTCAAGACTGACTATTTTTAATGGAGTCTTCTGGTGAACAGAGGTTTTTCATTTTCAAAAACTCTAACTTATTAATTTTTGTAGTTAGTATTTTTACACCTTATTTTAAGAAAAATTTGTACATACATCAAGAGTATTAATACATACTTCAATATTTTCTTCTAGAAATTTTCAGCTTTTGGTCTTTTCTTGGTCTAGGTTCTCTGGAGAAGCAAAACCATTGAGTCAGAACTGAGTCACTGACATGCTTCAGCAGGTTTTCGTAGCTGTAAATCACAAGGGAAAAGATTGTCCATTTTTCTTCTATGGAGTAGCTGGTAGATTCAAACTGTGTGCCTTCAGATTGGCAGCACAGTCCCTCACCACCAGTCCACTAAAGCTTTCTCTCTATAGATGATATATGATGATAGATAGATAGATAGATGATAGATAGATAAGCAGGAATACACACACACACACACACACACACACACACACACACACACATCTATATATAGCAGGAGTGGCATCCACTTCCTAAATAACATGCCTCCAGAAACTCTATGAACTTTGATAAATGTCAATAGTTGTAAAGGGGCTTCAGGCCTTTTGTTCATAGGGTCGCTATGAGTCATGCTCAACTCGAAGGCAATCAACAACAACTATA
>NW_006399824.1:13813858-13841554 GCF_000299155.1 Elephantulus edwardii | reverse complement strand
CTACACATCACAGGCCACTCAATGGCACATAACAACAATAATATATTATGGCAGGTTTGGAAGCAGGAGTGGCATCCACTTCCTAAATAACATGCCTTCAGAAACTCTATGAACTTTGATAAATGTCAATAGTTATAAAGGGACTTCAGGCCTTTTGTTCATAAGGTCACTAGGAGTCGTACTCAACTTGAAGGCAATCAACAACAACATATATAATCTATATATCTATCTACTAGGGAGAAAATTTTGCTTCAAGGAAATAACTCGCACAGTTGTGATGAAATAGCTCACTTGTGGGGACTGATAGTCCCAAATATGTGGGTCAAGCAACAAGTGGATGAATCTACTGGTTCGTGTGGTTACCAAGTCTGATGAATCCTAAGTCGTCAGGTTAGGAGACAAACTCGATGCTCCAACTGGCTCCCAGAGTTATGTGGGTTAGTAAACTCAAGATCTCTACATCACATGGTGGGCTAAAAACAGGCAGGTGTAATCCCAAGAACCTGAGGTCAGATGATAAGAAGAATCCAAGATTGAGAGATAGCATCAACTTTAGCAGAACTTCCATTTATATGCTTGAGGGAAAACCTCACCCACAAGGAAACTCTCTGTTCAACTGATTGGCTGGCTCACCCCCAAGGAAACTCCTTGTTCAACTGATTGGCTGGTTGCACACTTCAGATTACAAAAGGAAGATAAGAGCCATATAAATGAGAGTCATGGCCTTGACCAGTTGACACATAATGCTACAACACAGGTCTGTACCCCTTTTACATGATTTTTGCACATGGTATGTATGAGATAATGGCTACGTGTCTTGTTTCCTCCACAGTCCCCAATGCCCAATGCATACATGTTCTAGTGTCATTTATTGAAAAGTCCTTCCTTTCTCCGCAGAATTCAAGGAGTACTTTTGCTACACATCAAGTGATTATATCTCCCTATGCAGTGAATTCCATAGAGAGTTTTACTGCTAACCCTTTAAAGGCCAAGTCTCTCTGGTGGTTCAAATCCTCTAGCAGCTCCAACGGAGAAAGATGAGCACTCCCCACCTGCAATTTGCAGCCTCTGAAAACGTACCGGAGGGTCAGCTCTCAGTTGTTCCAATTAGACAGCAATGAGTTTGAGTCTTTGACCTTGTTTACGAACTCTCGCTACTGGTTTTCTTAACCCATTCATCTATCCTTGTACCAGTGAAATCACACTGGTTTTGATACTATGTATGTCTTCATACTACTCTTAAAATCTAATAGTGTAAATTCTAAAACTTTGCTCTTTTTTGAAATTTTAAAAATTATTTTAAGTCCTTTTTGAAAATTCCTTTTAAAAAATTCTAGAGCTTTTGAAACTTAATTTTAAAAATTAAGTTATGTTTACCCGCTTCCAAAAATAAAAACCTGCTGATATCTTGTTGGGTTTTTGATATCTGATATTTGGTTGAAATCTAATAAACTTGGTGAAAAGTAACATCTTAATAACATTGAATCTTCCAGTCTGTGAGCATGATAAATACCTTCATCATTAGGTCTTTTCTCAACAATGGTTTTCAGTTTAAAGTAGTGGTATTTTATACATTTTACAGAATACTATTGTGAGACTTTAAAATTTTGTTTTTTATTTGTGGAAAATATAATTAAACAATTAATTAACTGAATCATTTAATTCATTCTTATAGTTTGGTCTTGATTATATTTGGTGACTTTACCAAATTTACTTCCTAATTATATTAGTTTTCTTTCAGACTCATTTGAATTGCCTCTTCTAAGAATAAAGGAGATGTTACCTTCCCCGCCCCCACCCAATCTTTATACCTTTTATTTCTTTTATTTGCCTTCCTACATTGGCTAGAATCTTCAGTATCATCTTGAGTAGAAGTGGTAATGCAGGCAATTCCTTCATTATCAATGAGATTTATTTGTAAATATGTCTTTAAGTCAAAGTTATAAGTAAGTTAGAATCAGAGGTACAGATCCTGCCTAATAGCTTTACTTTAGTGAAAGACAAGACTCAATGCATTTCAATGATTGAAAAGCTGCACATGCAGCAAGTGGACGCAATTGAGATGAATACTGTATTGCAAATCAGTGAAGAGTTACACTAGTAACCCAAAAGCTGTGCCTCTCTGACAGTTCAAATCCAGCACTGGCTCTGAAGAAGTAAGATAGGCAATCTCCTGGCATGAAATTTACAGCTTCTGAAAACCTACTGGAGGGTCAGTTTTTTCCAACTCTCCACCAATGAGTGAGGTGAGAGGCTGGTTAAATAATTTCAAAGTGAAGGCAAATATATATGATATTAAATTAAAGTCAAGTAAACATTGTCTATAAACCAGATATTTCTAACTAAATTACTTGCTATAGTAGAAAGCCTAGTTCCACTTCTCAATCTCATGGAGAAAGTACTCAAGTTCAAATTCACCAGCTGCTCTAGGGGAGAAATATGGGCAATCTTCCATGCAATTTACTGCCTCTAAAAACCCGCTGGATGGTCAGCTCTGACTCGATGATACACAACAACAATAAAAAGAACACAACACTAATGACATCTGTAGACAGTTGCACTAACCCAAAACTAATGTCTCTGCTGACAGTTTGAATCCACCAGCCTCTCCATGAGGGAAAGATGGACAATCTCCTCCTGTAAGAATTGCAGCTTCTGAAAACTACTAGATGTTAGTTATGAGTCACTTTTACTGAACAACAATGACTTTTAGGATTTTTTTTTTAAGTAAATTAAGTCTTCTTCATTCATTTTAGGCTGAAAGCTCTAGTTGAGTACGACTCATGAGATTCTATGAATAAGAGATCTGTCCTATCCTATGCCAACTTCACAATCTCTGACAAATTAAGCTCATTGCCACAGTCATTGTGTCAACCCACCTCATTGAGGGTCTTCCTCTCCTTCGCTGTCCCTCCACCTTTGCAAGCATGATGCTTTCCTCCAAGGAATCACCTCTTCCAGCAACATGCCCACAGTATGTGAGACAAAGATTTGCCATCCATGCCTCCAAGGAGCATGCTGAATTCACCTTCTCCAAGACAGATATACTTGTTCTTTTGGCATTTCATGGGATATTCAGTACTCTCTTCCAACACCACCTTTCAAAAGCATCAATTTTTCTTCTGTCATCCTTATTCATCCTCAGACTCACAGCAAGCGATTAAAAAGATATGGTCTGAGTCAGGTACACTTAGTCTTCAAACTAACATCATTGCTCCTCAGTAATTTGGAGAAGTTCCTGACTATAGACTTTTCCAGTGCCACATGTCTCCTGATCTTTTGACTGATGGTACCAAGTGTTTTGATTGTGGATCCAAGTAAGATGACGTCGTTAACAGTTCAATCTTCTCTCCATCTATCATGATGTCATCTATTGGACCACTGGTGAGAATTTTTGTATTTTTTACATTGAGATGCAATCTATATTGACTGCTGTATGCTTTGACCCCTGCTGCAAATGTCTCAAGTAAGTCCTCCTTTCTTTCAGCAAGCAAGGCTGTGTCATCTGCATAATGTAGGTTGTTGATGAATCTTCCTCTGTTCCTCATGCTACATTCTTCATCATAGAGTTCTGCTTCTCAAATTATTTGTTCAGCATACAGATTAAATAGGTATGGAGAGAGGATACAACCCTGTTGCACACCTTTTTTAATTGTAAACCACTGTCCCTGTGGGTCGCAGGTCACTCAATGGCACATAACAACTACAACAGTGTTCTTTTTTCATGGTGTTCCCTTGCTCTGTTCACACAACAGCTTCTTAGTTTAGGTGTAGGTTTCACAATTAAGTGTTCTAGGATTCCCATTCTTCTCACTGTTAGCCATAACTTCTTATGATCCACACAGCCAAATGCCTCTGCATACTCAATAAAGCACAAATAGACATTCTTCTATTTTTTTTAATGAATGAGTGTTCAATAATAACAAATGTTTTGCTGCATCTAAGGAAAGGAATGTATGGGTTTCTTCCTTCATTCTATTAATATGATTAATTATACTTATTTTTTAAATGCTTAACATTGTCTATACGGAATAAACTCAACCTTTAATTTATCAAATTCAACTTGGAAATATTTCATAGGATTTACGTGTCTATGTGCACAAAGGGTATTACTGACACCAAATTTTTCTTCTGCTCAGTGTCTTTGTCAGGTTTTGGTATCAAGTTATGCAGACTTTATCAAATTAGTTGGAAGCTATCTTTTCTCTCTTTTTTATCCTCTAGAATTTATGTGACATTTGCATAATTTTTCTTTAAATATTTGAATTTACTAAATCTTTAATGTAATAATTTGCTGTTGTTATGTGTCGTTGAGTCAGAATTTATTTATAAGTGACCCTCCTCGAGCAGTTTTTCAGAAGCTGTAAATCATACAGCTGGAGAGTGTCCATTTTTCTCCCAAGGAGAAGCTGGTAGATTTGAACTGTCTGCCTTTGGGTTGGCAGCTTTAGTGTCAAGGGCTTTATGCTCAAAATGGGTTTCCTAACCATTAGCTTTGATATTGCCACATGGATGGATGAGAGGACGTGTTAGTATACCCACAAGGGGACTGGCTAGTCTCATCATCCTACTGTGTTTAAATATAGCCATTTCAGCAGCAGAAATTGGGAATCTCAACACTAACATGGAAGAGTAAGCAGAATGTATCCTTGGGGGCCAGACAATCCTGCGCCAGCCAAACCAAGATCTACACAGAGAACCAGAGACATGAGGCAGAAACTGACTTGAGACTGCTGCTCAATGGAGCCAGACTTAGAGTCAGAGGCCTTCACTCAACCTTGCTGGAGGACTGAGGGAAGATGCCATAGACTAAGGAAAGTTTGTAACATTGGTCCAAGTAGTGAGGCAGACAGTTCAAGGTATTGTGACCATGCTTGAGAAGCTGTCTGGACTGAGAAATTTTAGCTTGATGCCAATCTGAATTATAGCCTGTTAACTTCCCTGATAAACCCCATAACCACAAGTATGACTCTGTAAAGTCTATGTAGTGTTTGCAACAGATTTCAGACCCAGTAGGGCAGTATAAATCAGTGCTGAAATGAGTAGAAGTAGGTATAGAAGCATGGGAGAACATGTCTGACCTTAAGAATTAGGTTTCTTCTGTGGATGCTGTTGATGGGGACAGTTTCCCTTTGTGGAGTTAGTGGAAATCAGATTCCACCATCGTCATGCTGCCTACACTCACTTTACAGCAGTGCAACTCCTTACACTCTAGGCTACCAGAACTCCAGGGACTATTTGAGTCTTGAGTTTTCTTTGTGAGGAGGTTTATAAGTTATCTATTCAATTTCTTTAACATATAAGGACTATTTAGAATTTTTATCTTATGTTAGTTTTGATAAATTATGTTCAAGAATTTTGTCCACTTTATAAAAAATTTTAATCATTTATTATCACTTTAATGTCTGTCAGGTTATTTTTGATCATTCAATTAACATCTTGAGTTACCATATGTTCATATTAGCAGAAAGTCCTATATTTATATTTTGGAATTTCATGCTTGGATTTTCCAAGACCCTCAAGAATAATCAGTCTAGAAAATGAGTTTTCAAATACATCATTGGAAGGAACTTTAGAACCTGATTAGTCCAGTAACAGATTGTCCTTTTCATTCACTGATGCTCATGTCACTGCTTTGACTATGCTAAACTATGTCATCATTGTTGAAAGGAGATGGTTTTCCTAGTTAATACAACCTTGTCTGCTGATGCCAAAATGACAGTAACATTTTAGATTGCAGTAGGTTATGACAGAGGCTAGTTCTAGTACTTCAGTGTCATTCTTGCCTATATTTTACCCTTGTCTCCAGAGGTTTTAACTATCACTCACACAGTCAGCCAATGTTACAAAGTAAACCCACCATGCTAGGGGAGGTAAGTTAACAATGGCATATACGGCCCAAATTCTCCCTACTTCATGATGAAATACCACTCACCAAGCTTCCATTCTTAGAAACAGACTTCACTCAAGACCACCTCACTACTTCAGAATTTAAAAAAAAAAATTCCAAAAAGAGAAAACCATGCAAGTGGTCATCAGTGTTATTGTTATTATACTGTCAATGTCAGTACAACTTATAGAGACTTTATCAACTAGAGGGCTGAACCTGTCCTATCTCGTGCCATCTTCATAATTTCTGACAAATTGGAGCCCAGTGTTGCAGTCATTGTGTCAATTTTTCTTGTTGAGGGTCTTCCTCTCTTTCACTGACTCTCCACATTTCTGAGAATGATTCCCCTTTTCAAGGAATAGCTTTTCCTGGTCACATGCCCAAAATACATGAAATGAGTCTTTGCCACCTTGCCACCTAGGAGCAGTCTGGCTGAACTTTCTCTAAGACATATCTATTTGTTCTTTTAGCAGTCTATTGAAATTTCAATTATTTCCCCATCTATCAATATATTGCCTGTCAGCCCTGTGGTGAGAATTTTTGTTTTTTAGATGTTATCCATATTGGTGGTGAATTAACAGATTGTAGAAATTATTGAACAATATCACTAATAGCACATGCAAACAAAATCCTTCTGAAGACTATCCAAAAATTACTAGAATAGTACATAGACAGAGAACTTCCAGAAATACAAACTGGGTTTAGAAGAGGCCATAACACTAGGGATATGATTGCCAATGTCAGATAGAGCTTAGCTAAAAGCAGAGAGTACCAGAAGGATGTCTATTTGTGTTTTATTGACTATGAAAAGGTGTTTGACTATGTGGATCACAACGAATTGTGAAATTGCGAATATTGAGAAAAAGGGGGAATTCTGAAACACTTAGTTGTGCTTATGTAAAACCAATACCTAGACCAGGAAGCTGTTGTATGGACAGAGCAAGGGAACACCACATGGTTCAAAATCAAGAAAGGAGTGTGTCAGAGATGTATCCTTTCTCCGTACCTTCTCAACCTATATGTGGAACAAATCATTCTAGAGGCTAGACTTCAATCAAATCCAGACTTCAAATCAAGAAAAATGCGGCATCAGGATTGGAGGAAGACTCACCAACAACCTGTATTGGGCAGAGACAACCTTGCTTGCCAAAACTGAGGAGAACTTGAAGTGTTTGCTGCGGAAGGTCATATAGTCTTCAATATGGATTCCATCTCAGCACTGAGAAAATAAATATTCTCATCACCAAGGCCAAATGACAGCATTGTGATAGATGGAAAAAAGATTGAAGTTCTTAGCAATTTCATCTTGGTTCCACAATCAACATTCTTGGCATCAGTAGTTAGGAAATCAAAAGATGAGTTTCTTTAGGAAAGTCTTCTGTCGGGGACTCCTCCAGAGTGCTAAAGAGTAATGATTTCAGTCTAGAGACCAAGGTATACCTCATCCAGGCCATGGTCTTCTCAACTGCTTGCTATGCATCTGAGAGCTGGACAATGACTAAGGATAATAGAACAAGAATTGATGCCTTTGAGTTGTGGTGCTAGAAAAGGGTAGTGAACATACCACAGACTGCCAGGACAACAAATAAGGTCCTAGAGAGGGTAAAACCAGGTTGAGCCTTGGAGGTAAGGATTTTGAGGCTCTGTCTCACATATTTTGGTTATGTTACCAGGAGGGCCCAGTCCTTGGAGAAAAACATCATGCTTAGAAGGGTGATCAGATGTGCTTAGATGGTCAGCACAGGGGAGGAAGACCCTGGACAGAAGTATTGACACAGTGGCTGTGGCAACGGGGCCAGGCATATCAAAATGAGGTTGGTTAAGAATAGGGCAAGGTTCAGAACTATTGTTCATAGGGTTGCTATGAGCCATAGTTGACTTGACAGCATATAACAACATCAACAGCAACAACAACCAACAAAATAAATGGATAAGAAAAATATGGTATTCACATACACAGGGATTTTATTATTTGCCATAAAGAAGATAAAGTTCTACTACACACTACTATCTTTCTACTGAATCAGAACAGACTTCAGTGGGCTTCGCTGGCTGTAAATTGTGTGGGAGCAGATTGTCCATCGTTCTCCAGTGGGGTCACTGGCAGATTCTAACTGCGAAGAAGGTCAGACTATTGGTTGATCAGCACAATCGCTTACAGACTGTGACACCAGAGCTCCATACTATGTTGTTGTTGTTAGGTGCCATCGAGTTGCTTGCGACTCATAGCGACCCTATGTACAACAGCCCTAAACTTTGCTCTGTCCTGTGCCAATCGCACTGCCTCCGACACTCCCATCCCAATTATCCCAGTCACTGAATCAATCCACCTCATAGAGGGCCTTCCCCTCCTGCGCTGTCCCTCCACCCTCCCAAGCATGATGTCCCTCTCCAAGGACCAGTCTCTCCTCACAACATGTCCAAAGTATGTTAGACGGAGCCTCAGAATCCTTGCCTCCAAGGAGCCACCTTTCCAGGACGAATCTGTTTGTTTTCCTAGCAGTCCATGGTATTCTCAATACTCTTCTCCAGCACCACAGCTCAAAGGCATCAATTCTCCTTCTATCTTCTTTGGTCATTGTCCAACTCTCTGATGCATAACAAGTGATTGTGAAGACCATGGCCTGTATCAGACGCACCTTAGTCTCCAGAGAGACACCATTGCTCTTCAGTACTTTGGAGAGGTCCCTAACAGCAGACTTTCCCATTGCAATGTGCCTTTTACTTTCCTGGCTACTGGTGCCAAGAGTGTTGACTGTGGGGTCAAGCTGTGTACAATCTCAATCTCTTCACCATCCATGTGTAAACCTTGAAACACGGGAGAAGGATGGGCAATCTCCACCCATGTGATTAACTGCCTCTGAAAACCCACAGGACAGTTCTAATTTATGGTACAACAACAATAAGCTGGGGGGAAAAGTATGCTAAATTAATTAAGTCAGTATCAAAAGAACAAATACTGAATTATTCCACTTGTCTGAAATATCTAGAACAGGAAATGCACTTTTTATGATGGTGGCGATGATTGCACAACATGATGAATGTGATTAATGTTGAACAGTATTTTGTTTGTATATATATATTTTAGCACAATAAAAGTAAATAGAAGAGGGAAGGGTTCTAGATCTAAGTCTAAGTCCATTTGATTCACCCACTTCCTATCCAGAGATTAACTCTGTAATCCAAGGGATTCAGGAGCACAGGTTCTGAGGTCAGGGTCATTTTGACTGTATTTACATAGAAGTGTAGGGGAATTTACACTTGTCCTGCTAACTGTGAAGTTTGAGGTTTGAGTTTATCCAGAGGCACTTTGGCGGGAAGTGGGGAGAGAAAGCCTGGTATCTTATCTAATGCTGCTTATAACAGAAATATCACAACTGAATGACTTTGTTATTGTTGTTGTTAGGTATTTTTGAGTTGGACCAACTAATAGCTGACCATGTAGTAGGTTTTCAGAAGACATAAATCGCATGGGTATTGGTAGTTTATTTTTCTCCCAAGGGGCAGCTAGTGGATTTGAATGGGTGGTTCAAATCCACCGGCTGCTCCTTGAGAAGACAATCTTCTCCCGTGTTCTCTGAAAAACCTTTGGAAGGACAGCTATGGGTCAGTTCCGACTTAAAGGCACATAACAACGAATAACACCCCCCTTTGGGTTGGTAGCACAACTTCTTACCACTACTTCAGCAAACATGAAATTATTCTAGTACAGCTATGGAGGCTAGAAGTCCAAATTCAGGGTGCGGCTCTAGGAGAATCTCTCTTTCTAATAGGAATATCCTTGTTTTCTTCAGCATCTGTAGGTCCCAAATTCCCTGGATATTTCCATGTATCTTGACCTCATTGAGTAGGGGCCCCAGTTCAGAGAGAGGCACTCCATTCCTGCTGAGTATTTCAAAGGTCTTCCTCCTTTTAATGAAACTCCTTTTCCACCTCTTTTATCTTTAATGGCATAAAAGGTATCACTGATCACAATGTAGGGAAATGCCATTGATATCTCATTAGGATTGCGATGGGATTAAGGAGTGTTGCATTCCATCCTTAATCCTCCTACAACTATTTGGTTTATTTTTATTATGAGGAATTATTACATAGCTTTCATATTATATCATCATGTATTCATATTTTGAGGGAATGTTGTGTTGTTGTTAAGTGCCGTTGAGTCATAGGCGACTCATAGCGATTCTATGAACAAAAGTCCTCAACACTTGCTTGCTTGACTTTCATCCTTTCTCCAGGTTCATTGGGTTTCCGGAGGCAAGCTATTTATGGAAGTGGATGCCACTCCTGTTTCTAAGAGTGTTTTAATCAGGGAGCGCCACCAAACACTATCCACCATGGATAACCATTATCACATTTGACACCTTAGTGTCACAGTGTTCAGCTTCACAGTTACCACAAGTTACCCCTGTCCAGCAAGTGGATACACCAAGGGCTGTACAACCTAGAAGAATGTTTGAACAAAAACGATGAAAAACAGGCCTTAAGGCCGCAGATTAGAGTCACCTATCTTTGGCAATATATTGTTTCATGTTAGTGGTAGCTAAGAAATCAAAAGATACATTGCACTGAGATAATCCTCTGTCAAAGATCTTTACAAAGTGCTAACGATGTCTAGCTTCAAGACATGTTCTCCTGATTCCAGACAGAGTCTTTCCAGTTGTTTCCTATGCATCTGAAAGCTGGACACTGATTAGGGATGACAGAAGAAATGATGCCTTTGAATTGTGGTGTTGGAGAAAAGTACTGAAAATCCAGTGGACTGTCAGAAGAACAAATAACTCTTGTTTTGGAGGGAGTACAGCCAGAGAGCTCCTTAGAAGCAAGGACACCAAAATGTCAACTCATATATTTTGGTCATGTTGTCAGTCCTTGGAAAAACAGACTTCCTGCTGGGAAAGGTTGAGGGAGGGTCAGAGAAAGAGAAGAAGACCCTCAAAAAGATGGATTGACAAAGTGACCGTAACAATGGGTTCCTCCACCAAAAATAACCCCCAGAGACTCACGTTGCCTCAGGTTGGACAAATATAAGGCATAATTTACCCTACAAAGTTCATTTGTGGAATCAAACCGAACTTATATCCTTGCTAGGTTTCCATTCCTTTCTTGTTCCAGTTCCTCTATGCCCTTACTACAACCCCAGGGAGTGCTTCCTCGATTAACAACTTCTTCACCATCCTCACCTTACAATACTATCTATCCAATGGGCTCAAGGCCGTGGATATCTTCTGACCCTCTGTCTTCTTGAATGGAAGGGTCTCCTGCATCTACTCCAAAGAGATTTGCTTCCACCAAGGAAGTAGTCAGCCCCTTTAAATGTGGACTTCTCACAGAAATAAATAAATACTTCGCATTCTCCTCAACCAAACTCTTTCCTGTTTGTTGTCTCCAACCACTTTGCTTAATCTTTTGCATATGATTAGACCTCACAGGTCTGAAAAGGACAAGCCTCACAATGGCTAATTCATTTGATTGATCCTTTTTTCCAAGCAAGTGTGTTTGAATATTTATTGGTCATATTAGTCAAGGCTTTCTGACTCCTCTTCTTCAGCCTCAGTTTTTCTCTCAATGCCTCTATTCTCTCTGTCTCCTGTGTTGCCTAGTCAAAACCTATTTATGGAAAATCATTAAACCAGTCAATAATTCAAATTCCATTTCTCCCTTTTTTCACTAAGTAAGGAATAGGGAACAGAAGGCTAGGATAATGGAAAAACTTTTTTTTTTCATTCTATATGAAACTCTAGACCTTGTTAAAAATATTTTAGGTATCAGGCAACAGGGATGAGGAAAAGTTAGCAAACAAGGACCCCTGATGACAGCAGGCATCTGGCATCTGCCCTTGTGAAAGGAAAAAGCAGTTGTAGGTCATTCCTTATTTAGAGATTGTTGATTAAGCACAATGGAAAGGGGTGTCTTTCTCTTTCCAGATGAATCTCCACCTGTCCCAGCCTTTGCATCTCATCTGGTGCTTGTGAGAGCTTAGGGATGCCGGTTACCTCAGATGCAGCTCAGCTCAGGGCATAGTTAGCTGTGATGATGGACAAGCCTTCACATTTAGCAGGAGAATGGTTGTGGTTATCCTTAGGTGCTAAAGAGTCAACTACATCTCTCTTTTAAATAGTGGTCTTGTGGTAAGTCACTATGCTTGCTAACTCAAAGGCAGGCAGTTCAAATCAACCAGCTGTTCCAAGGGAGAGAGATGGGCAGTCTTCTTCCATACAATTGCCTCTGAAAACCCTCGGAGGGTCAGCTATGAGTCGAGTTTCAATTTGACTGCACATAACGACTCATAATGACCTTATGAAAAACCATTTGAAACTTCTCCCTATCCTACCTTCTCCTCACAATCTATGTTGTACTCAAGCTCATTATTGTAGTCATTGTGTCAATTCACCCAGTGAGTGTATCCCTCTCTCTTGCTGACCCTCCATTTTTTTCCCAATTAGAACAGCTTGGTTCAAATCCTGCCCTCCTAATTTTTTTTTAAAATACTACTTTGTAGCTGTGTGATATTAAGAACATCTCCTCACATCTCTTTGACTTCACTGCCCTGAATATAAAATAAAAACAACAGTGGTGACATCTGAGAGCTGTTCATAAAGAACAGACATGAAAGCCAGCATGTACAATGGCAAGTCCCAAGTAAATATCTGAAAAATGTTCATTCTGTCCTCTCTCCCTGTGCTGCAAGCTTCCCTAAGAGATGCCTGGGACAATCTGACTCATTGTTCTGATTCCCTGGTTCAGAAAATTGACCCCAATTAACTCTAAAAATTAACATTTCAGGACACTGAAATTAGAAGGCATTTTCATATCATCTTGTTCAACCCACCCATTTTGCAAAGATGAACGTTAATTATATCCTTTTTGATGCTGGTGTTTACAAAGCCTGGCTAATGTTTAGCTGATTGCACCTTCAATGTTATTTGGTGACATAGTGCCACAGGGTTTCTTCAGATCTTTTGAAATGGTCTTCTGAAAGGGCAATGAGGTGGGGTCCTCACAGGTCCCCAGAGATGGCAAGCCAGCAGATGGCCAATGGCCCTGGGTTACTCACACATCCTTCCTGAGAGAAGGCTGTTTTCTCTGGAAACACGTGTTCTCTAGTAGAAATGTGTCCTGCCCTGGTCACAGGGATGGAACTGGAGGAGAGGAATTCATGGGAGCTGTGAGTTTTACAGCGAGAGCAGGAAGAGGCTTCAGGAGCTTCCTTGCCTCAGGCAGCCTGGAGAGTTTCACAGATAAACATTCAAGAGTTTTTGCAGCCTTTAGTGACTGGACACTAGAACTCAAAAGAGGGTGCCCTTCCCCATCCCAAACCAGCCATTAGGAATCTACAGGTGGGTCATTAAGCCAAGTGATCTCAGGTAGCCCAGAGAAGTTCCTTGCCAACCAGGTTGCCTTATCTGAGGGGTAGACATCCCTCCCACTGCTGATACAATGCTTTCTTGGGGATTCAACAAAACTCAACCTCTTGTTGTTGAGTTGGAACCAACACATAGTTGACCCTCTATTGGGTTTATTGCTGTCAGGTGCCATCCAGTTGACTTCCATTCACAGCAATCCTATGAGCCTCAGGTCCGAACCTTGCCCCTTCTTGCGCCATCCTCAGTCCCTAACACTTCTGAGCCCATTGTTACAGTCCATTTTGTTGAGGATCTTCCTCTCTTTCTCTGACTCTCCATCTTTCCCAGCATGATTTGTACAGGAGAAGACTGGTCACCTTTCTCCTGCGGAGCCACCAGTGGATTTGAACCTCGAAAGAGGCACCACTTTTGGGTTCATGATGCAACTCTCTATGGACTAAGCTACAGAAATCTCCCTCCCAAGAGATTGTTTTTCTCTATATAGTTAAGTGAAGTTGAGCTGGAACTGACCCATGGCTGACCTTCCAGTGAGTTTCAGAAGCTGTAAATCACAAGAGAAGACATTGCCTACTCAAACTGCGTGCATTTGGATTGGCAGCACAACTCGTTACAACAAAGCTGTGAGAAGTACAACAAATAGTGCAAGTACAATACAGTGTGAAGGGCGCAACTACTTCCAAAACCGTATTATTTTTTTGTGCTGAATCTACTCAATTCCACTAGGGCAACAGGAGAGTCTAGATTGAGACATCTTGGTTTGTAAACCACAGCATTCCACATGCACAGCGTTGCCTGCAGCACTTTCCTCAGAGAACTTCCGGTGAAACTCTGGGAGGAGAATGAATCCTTAGGGGGAAGGACACATGACTCCACTGGAAAAGGTTCCCAAGATGATTTAAAGGAGCTGCCTCGACCCTTTAAGTTTGCCAGATTAAGCAAATAAAAATGCAGGAAGCATAGTTAAATGTGAATTGCAAATAAAAACGAAGCTGCTCCCTGGAGGCAAAGATTTTGAAGCTGATCTCATATATTTTGGGCATATGGCCAGGAAGGATCAGTCCTTGGAGAAGGACGTCGTGCTTGGAAGGGTGGAGCGACAGTGAAGGAGAGGAAGACCCCGGATGAGATGGATTAACACAGTGACTAGAGCAATAATAGTAGGTCTATTGGAGACAATGAGACTGGCTCAGGCTAGGGCAGGGTTCAGAGCTGTTGTACACAGGGTCACTATGAGTCACAGACAACTCAATGGCACATAGCAACAACAACATGTTTTACTCATAAGCATGTCATTGTGGCACGGCTGCTAATTTAAAGGTAACACTTAGTATCCACCAGATGCTCTGGAAGAGAAAGATGGGTAATCTCTATCCTGAAAGACTTGAAGACTTGGAAATCTGAGAGATGATCGTGGTGAATTGGAATTGACTTGTTCGTGGTGGGGTTTTTGTTATGTGATATTAAGGGAGTTTTGGTAGTGCAGTGGTTAAATATCCAACTACTAACCAACAGTAGGTTAGTGATTGAAACCACCAGCCACTTTGCAGAAGAAAGACGTAGCAGTTGACTTCCATAAAGATTCCAGTCCTGAAAATCCTACAGGATAGTTCTATTCTGTTATACGGTGTCACAGCAATGTGTGTATGTGATGCTTAACTGCTAAGCCAAAGATCTACCCAGCAGTATCATGAAAGAAAAGATTTTGCAATCTTCTTCCATTGAGATTTCAATCAGCACGAGACACTGTTATCCTCAGATGATAATCTTTTAACCTTAAGCCAAAAATTCATCCTAAAGTGGTCTTAACATCAAGCAATAGTTTAGTAAAAAAATCTGTATTGAGCTTTGTGCTGCTTGAAGATTACAGAACTTAGGTTCAAGCAAATCCTTCAGGGATTTGATACTCCTGATAACATGTCAGAAGTGTGTATTCTTCTCACAGTCCAGAGTACCTTCATTATTCTTTGCCAAAGGCATCAGTTCTTCTTCAATCTTTCTCATTCAAACAGAACAAGGGAATACAGTATAGTTTAACATCAGGCAAGGTGTGTATCAGGGTTGCATCCTTTCACTGAATTTATTTGATCTGCATGCTGAGCAAATAATTCAAGAAGCTAGACTATTATGAAGACGAACAGGGCAACACATGGGGAAGGGTCATTAATAACCTGCCATATGCAGATGACACAATCCTGCTTCCTGAAAGTAAAGAGGACTGGAAGCACTGGTTGATGAAGATCAAAGACTACAGTCTTCAATATGGAGTTGACTAAAAGAAAATCACTGGCTGATGAGTGACATCATGATAAAAGGGAAAAAAAATTTAAATTGTCAAAGATTGTATTTTGCTTGGGTCCATAATCAACGCCTGTGGTTTCAAATATTTATTGTTCAAAATGGTTTTGCTAGCCATTAACATTTTGGTTGTGATGAATTATTTATTAAGATAGGATTACAGTGAAATACAACCCCCATCCTACTTACTATCTAAGCTCCTGGAAGCTCAATGCTCACTCTCTTTTGATATGTTCACCTTTCTAAAACACAGTTGCTGTGCCACAGCTGACAGTGTATACAGATTCATGGCCCATCGCTCACCAATTTCTGCAAGACTGGTCTGCATCACCCACAACAGGTGAGTCATTTCCCTGAGGAGTTTGAACCTCTGTGAGACCTTCCATCGAACCCATGGGACATAGAGAAGTTGGGGAATTGCAAGAAGGAGGAACAGTTGATGTCAGAAATCATTTGGGATATTGCTGTTGGCCTCCCTTTTTTTGTAACTAGTGTGCTACTAATATTGAAAGAATAAATTATAAATCCAATGCTTGTGGAAACAAGTCAAGAAATCAACTCATTTACTGCATCAGGCAAATCTGCTGCTAAGACCCTCTTTAAAGTGCTAAAGAGCCAGGATACCAAGCAAAGAGTATGGGTTGAACCGTGATCTGCTAAAAGAGTACATGTAAATAATAACATAAAGTATGAGTTATGTAATAATCCCCTATGATCTGATACACCAAGTATTTGTAGGAGGATTACAGATGGAAAGCAACACTCCTCAATCCATCACAGTCATAACTGAGTGTTAGGAAAGGTCTTGTGTCTTGTAGCACCTTTTATCTCACTAGAGTTAAAAGGAGAGGAAAGCAAGCTCAGAGGAGTCTACCCTTAGTATCACAAAGAAATAACAGCCAGGATAGGAGTGCATCTCTGTGTCTGGGTCCTTTAAAGACAAAGCTTCTTGATATCCAGGAAGGCTAGAACACTTGGAGTTCTCCAGAGAACCCCAGATCTACAGATGTTAAAACAAAACAAAACAAAAAACCAACCAACGACTTTCATCCATGCCCAGCAGAACGAGGGCTTTCTCCTAGAAACGTCATTCTAAATTTGGACTTCTAGCCTCCTAAACTGGGATAGAAGAACTTTACCTTTCTCAAAGCTATCTACTTGTGGTAGCTCTGCTATAACAGTATGCGATAATTGAGACAGTGTGTCCGTCTAAGCCATGCTGCCATGCTGTTTTCAGTGAAGGCTGGACTGCATGTGAAAGAAAGATTGAAGAAGAACTGATGCCTTTGGCAAAGAACAATGAAGGTACTCTGGACTGTGAGAAGAATACACACTTCTGACATGTTATCAGGAGAATCAAATCCCTGAAGGATTTGCTTGAAAAAGCAAAGGATCAGCAAAAAAATAAAAGAGGAAGATCCTCAAGCAGGTGTATTGACATAGTTTCTACAAAACGGCTCAAACCTAGCAATGACAGTGAGGGTGGTGTGAGCAGGGTTTTCTGTCGCACATAGGGTGACTACAAGTCAACCAGCCTGACAAACAAGTATGTGTACAGATCAAATTGATGACGGCAACTTGAAAGATTAGATAGGATATTTAGGGGGCACTGAGTTTGCATCAGTGAGGAAGAAAAAAAAATAAAAAATGAATTTGTCAACAGTTTCATAACTGAAAAATTGTAATCATTGTCAATGAATTGTACATGTAGAAGTTGTTGAGCTCATGTATGTTTTCTGCTGAGTGCACAGGCTCACTAAAACAAAACATTAGAGATATTAATAATAATAAGCATTCTACCCAAGAGGACATTATGGAACAATTCTACTCTGTAGCACTTGGGAGTACAATGAATTGCAATTGATTCACTGTCAGCTAACACAATGTAATATTTGGGAGATTTATATATTAAAAATGTTTATCTGAAATTCAAATTTAATTGGACATTGTGTATTTAATCTGGCAACCCGACTACCCTCCCCACCCTTAAACAGGAAACTGACATTTAAAAATGTCATTCTAAAAAAAAAATACAGTCACTGTTGGAAATACACACACAAGCAGAGGAAGTTGAAAAATTTAAAATACAAACCAATCATAATTTTACCACTCAGAGCTAACGAATGTTAACCTCTTGGTCTATTCCTTATCAGTCACTAGATATAAAACTTATTTCTAGTCATGTTGTGTACAAAATTAAATTATAACAAAAGTATAAATTTGGATTATACCAAAGACACAGCCTTATACTAAGCTTTTTCTTTGTAATATATACAGATATATATTTCTGTATTCGCATACACATACATAAAAATATTTGGTGGTAGTTGTTATTAGGTGCCATCGAGTTGAATATGATCTATAGTGACCCTATTAAGAACAGATCAGAACACTGTCCTATCCCGTGCGATCTTCACACTCCCTTACACACGGCGGTCACCATGTCAATCTATTTGGTTGAGGGTCTTCTTCTCCTTTGCGGACCCTTCACCTTTTGTCCCTTTCCAAGAAATAGCCCCTCCTAGTAGTATGCTCATCATCTTTGCCTCCAAAGAGCACTCTCTCCTAGGCATATTTATTCGTTCTTTTGGCAGTCCACAGGATGTTCAGTGCTCTTCTCCAACACACAGCTCAAAGACATCAATTCTTCTTCTGTCAGCCTTATTTATACTTAATCAATAAACAGTTATTGACAGTCTCTTGTTATCTGGCAGTTATGAGAACAAAGTTCTCTAGGGACTTTGTATTCTAGAGGAAACAACTTACTGCCACTAAGTCAGAACCAATCCATAGCTGAATCTCCATTGCTTTTCCAGAGGCTGCAAATCACACAGGAGGAGACTGTCCATCTTTATCCAAGGAGCTGGTGGATTCGAACCGCCTGCCTTTGAGTTGATAGTGTAACTCATGAGGTCACCACAGATACAAATAGCTAGTGAGCAAAAGACCAATGCCCGTGCATTGCAGGGTGTGTGAGAGGGAAAGTGAGTCCCACATGGAACCGGAAGACGTAATCTATCCAGGTCTGAAGGGTAGGGTAGTTTGCCTGAGGGGATAGGGGGTGCTGTTTCTCAACGGAGTAATTGCTGGAATGCTTCACCCAGCTCCACAAAGTTTTGAAGTACAAAATGACATGTATTGTTGTTGATTGCGATTGTCCTTTTTGAGTTGAGCGCGATTCATAGCGACTCTATGAACAAAAGACCTAATGCCTGTCCATAACTATCGTCATTTCTCCAAGTTCACAGAGTTTCCAGAGGCATGTGGTTTAGGAATTTGTTGCCACTCCTGCTTCCAAACCTGTTTTATAACTAGGAGCTCCACCAAACACTGTCCACATTGGGAAACCATTCTGGTATTTGATACCCCAATGGTACAAGGTTCAGCATCAAAGCAAACCCAGGTTATCTTGTACTGCACACTGACAAAGAGTGATGTACAAAGTGGAAGAGTGTACCTCCAGATATAAGAGCACTAGCCTCATTTAACTGTGGTTAAGTGTTGTTAAGTCTAATACAACAAAGAGTTAGTTTTGCACAAAAGACCTGAACTCTGTTTTATAACAAACATTATTTCTGTGCATTTATAGAGTTTAGAGAGTTTGCAGAGTTTAGAGAGTCTGTAGAGTTTCCAGAGCCATCTAGTTTAGGAAGTGGGTGCCACTCCTGCTTCCCAGCATGAATCAGTCTGGAAGCTCATACAAACATTGTGCTTAAACCATTATGGTATTTGACAAGACTATGGAACAGTGTGCAGCATCACAGCAACTCCAAGTTGTTCAGTTCTGCAAATAGACAAAAGATTGCTGTATCATTTAAGGAATATTAATTCTAAAATTAATAAATATGCGGGGTTTTAAAGCTACACCTTTGAGCAGACTCCACCCTAGGCAAAGGCTCAAGTAAATACAAAAATAAAGGAGAGGGAAAGAAAGAGATGGAAGGGAAATAAGATAAAATCAGTGTTAAAGTGAATGATCAAGAATATAAAGTGAGGAGCTCTTTTTTCCAATCCGCTAGATGCTCTGCAAGAGAAAGGATGAGCAGTTCTCCTCCCATGCAATTTACTGCCTCTGAAAACCCTCCTGGAAGGTCAGCTATGGGTCGGTCCTAACTCTGTGGCAACACAACATAGGAGCTCTGATGGCCTAGTAAGAAACTGCACTGCAATCTCAAAGGCATGTGGTTCAAATCCACCAGCTGCTCCATGGAAGAAGGGTGGGCAGTCTCCTTTCGTGTGCTTTACTGCCTCTAAAAACCTGCTGGAGGGTTAGCTGTGAGGTAGTTACAACCCAATGACACATCACCACAACCACCATGGCAGTTAGTTGTTGTTGTTGTGTAACATAGAGTACGGAAAGAAAGTAAAAACCATTTGCCGAATTTCCAGGAATAAAGCTAGCAGCAAGGAGTCAGTACTCTGGGAAAAATAACTCTTTTTGAGTACTCTGTTTCCTGGGAGCTCGGATGGCCCAGCTGGTGGGTAGTTGCACTGCTAGCCCAAAGGTGGGAAGTTAGAATTCACCAGCTGCTCCTTGTGGAAAAAAAGATGGGCAGTTTCCTCCTGTGCAATTAACTACCTCTGAAAACATGCTAAGGATCAGCTAGGAGCAGATTCCAACTCAACAACAAAGTAATGGAAGATTTTTTTTTATTGTCCCTAGGTGGCGCAAGTGGTTTCTAGTAGACTACTAACTCACCCCTAGAGGCACCCAATTGGGGCGGGGGTGGGGGGAGAAGCCTGCTAATCTGTGACCATAAAGATTACGTCTAAGAAAATCCTCTGGAGTAGTTCTACTCTGTCATAGCAAACTCAATCCAACAGCAATGAGTACAATTTAGTGATCCTGTGAATAACACAACTGAACCTTGTCCTAACTTGTGCCATCCTCATCAACTCTGACACACGTGAGCCTGTTGCTGTAGTCACCGTGTTAACCAACCTCTTTGAGTGTCTTCCTCTATTTCGCTGACCCTCCACCTCTCCAAGCATGCATGATGTGCCCTTCCAAGGAATAGCGTCTCCTAGCAACATGCCCCAAATTACGAGAGATGAAACTTCACCATCTTTGCCTTCAAGAAGCATTCTGGCTGCACTTTATTCAGGACATATATGTTCTTTTGGTAATCCATGGGATATTCAGTATTCTAGCCCAGCATCACAACTCAAAGGCATCAATTCTTCTTCTATCAACCTTTTAGTTTTGGGGGGAAATTCCCTAGTACATAGTGAAATATCCTTACAGGCCTTCATAAAGAAATGTTCATCAAGTCGGGGCTGACCCATAGCTGACACCCTGGTGATTTTCCAGAGGCAGTTAATTACATGGGAGGAGGTTGTCCATCCTTCTCCCTCAGAGCACCTGGTGGATTTGAAATGCATGCCTTCAGGATTGCAGTGTAGCTTCTTGCCACTAGGTCACTAATGCAAATGCCATTGTTACTAAGTGCCATTGTGCTAGTTCTGACTCATAGAGATCTTAAGTGTGACAGAATAAAACCCTGCACAGTCTAGCAGCATCCTCATTATCTCTGCCAGGCTTAATCCTGTACTGGCAGTCATGGTGCTAATCCATCTCACTGAAGGTCTCCTTTGTGTTGGTAATTCTCTACTTTTCATAGCATGATATCCTTCTCAGAGATTGACTCCGATAGCATGCTTAAAAAATATGAGATGAAGTTTCACCATCCTTGCCTCTAACTGGATCCATCTTATGGGCCACTCTGGCTGCAGTTTCTCCAAGACACAATTATTTGTTCTTTTGGCAGTGCATCTTAAGTACTCTTCTCTAACACCAGAGTTCAAGAGCACTGGCCTTAATATAAACATTTCCTATTCTACAAGATTTTACTTGTGTGTGACATTAATGATATTGTTTGATGATTACTGCATTCTGTTAAGTATCTTTCATTTGGAACAGGCACAAATGTGGATCTCTTCTATTCAGTTAGCCTGGTATGTTCCTTCCAAATTTCTGGCCATAGTTTAGGAGCACATCCAGTGTTTGCTAAAACACCTCAATGTATAGTCTACCCTTTTCCCCACCCAATGCCTTCAATCTACCCTGGACTTCTTTCAATACCATTGCTGGGTACCAGTTCTTGATCATATGCTACTTCCTAAAATAGTTCAATGTAGACCAATTATTTTCTGTACAGCACCTCTACAATTCTTTTTTTAAATGTCTTTTGATAGCTCCTGAGTCTTTCAATATTTTGCTTATAGAATCTTCCATTCTTGCAACTTAAGATTTGGATATTTTTCTTTTGTTCTTTCAGCTTAAGAAACGACCCGCCATGTTCTTGCCTTTGGTTTTCTAACTCCAGGTCTGTACAGTTTTTCTAATAATATTTGCTTTATCTCCTCAAGCTGTCCTTTGAAATCTCCTGTTCAGTTATCTTATTTCATCATTTCTAACTTTTGTTTTTGCTTCTTTACGTTCTGAAGTAAGTTTTGTGGGTTGGTTTCTTTGTGTGTGTGTGTGTTGTGTTTTTCGTGGGGTTTTTGGTGTCAGTAGTGGGATACATCAAAGCAAGTTTTGAAATTTTCTTCTGATATACATTTTGTTATTTTCTTTCTTTCCTGTCTTTTTGATAGCATTTTGCTTCCTTTCTGTATGATTTTTTAAATGCCCTCCCTTAACTCTTCTGAGCTTCTATTATTAGTTTTTAATGCATCAAATCTATTTCTGAAATTATTTCTAAAATCAGGTGAGATGTACTCTCATATTTTATTAATTTGTTAGCAAAAAATATGCTCATTTTCTTTAGCTCTTACTTGAACTTGTAATTTGTGGTCTCTTCCACAGTCTGACCTTGGCATTGTACTGACTTTCATTGAACTTCTCCAACATCTCTTTCTACAGATGTAGTCAGTCTGAATCGTGTGCATTCATCAATGTTCATATGTTCATGTGACCAGTCATCATTTATGTTTTCTGAAGAATGTATTTGTAACAAATAAGTTGTTGACTGTACAACATTATGTTGTGCTATCTCCAGCCTCATTTCTATCACCACAGCCATATTGACTTCCAAGTCATCTTCTTTCTTTGCAACTTTTGCATACCAATAGCCAGCTGTTATTATTAAAGCATTTTGCTTTCATGATTTGTTAATTTCAGGCTGCACAAATTGGTAGAAATACTGAATTTCTTCCTCTTTGGTTTTAGTGGTTGATATGACTGTTGCTAGGAGGAGCTATTATCCGGAGAAGTACACGATGCTGGGAAAGTTGGAGGACTGGCAAAGGAGAGGAAGATCCTCAACCAGGTGTATTGACATGGTGACTGCTGCAATGGGCTCTTGTGTGTCAGGAAGGATGAGGATAGCACAGGATAAAACAGGGTTCAGATCTTTTGTTCATAAGGTCACTATGAGTCGTACTCGATTCCATATCACCTAACAACAACACAACAATGTCTGTTTCAATAATAGTCTTAATTACAGATCTCCTTTGTATATGTATGGATATTAGCAGATCACTGAGAGGATTGCACTTCAGAATAGATCTTGAATGTTCTTTGTGACAAAAAAATGTGACATCATTTCTCTTCAAGTTGTCATACCCAGCATGTTATTATTATGTGCCATTGAGTCACTTGCCACTCATATCAACTCTATTTATAATAATTCTGAACCCTACCCTATCCTTAGCCAGTCTCACTGACTCCGACACACATACTTCCATCACCTCAGTTACTGTGTCAATCCATCTCATCTGGTGTCCTCCTCTCTGGTGCTGTCATTCCACCCTTCCATGCATGATGTTCTTCTCCAAGGATTGGTCCCTCCTAGCCACTCACCCAAAGTATAGTAGATATAAAATTATGTGATTTTAAAAATGCAAATACTATTCCATTTCAGTTCACCAGTGCCTAGGATGGTGATCTTTATTCATTCTTACTTCATACTTGATAACTTCCAATTTTCTTAGTCCATACTTCATACGTTCCATGTTCCAGTTATTAAAAGACGTTTACAAACGTTTCTCCTCGTTTTGAGCTATGCCACATTGGCAAATTAAAGTCCATGTTGGCTGAACGCCTTGCTCCATCTGTGCCTCTACTTTTAGGAGGCATTCTTCCTCAGTCATATTTTAAGTACCTTCCAACCTGAGTGCCTCGTTCTCTGGCACTATATCAGACAATGTTCCACTGCTATTCTTAGGGTTTTTGAGATCTCCCATTACTTCAGAAATGCATGACAAGTCTGCTCCCTAATTTTTCCTGGTATGGAAGCTCTACTGAAACCTCTCCAGCATGGATGATCCTGCTATTTGAAATACTGGTGTCATAGCATCCAGCACCACAGCACAACACAGTGATAAGGGCGGGGGGGGGGGGGGAACGACGAAAATCTACAATGGTAAGACTCAGAACATATGGGCACTTCTTAAACTCCTGTTATCCCTTTATTTTACAAGAGCATTATCCAGATATCCAGTTTCCCAAAGTTTAGAAGTTATGTACAAAATGACACATATTGTTGTTATTGATTGCCATGGAGTCAAGAGCGATTCATAGCGACTCTATGAATGAAAGACCTAATGCCTTTCCATAACTATTGTCATTTCTCCAAGTTCATATTTTCATCAAGGCAACATAACCTGGGATGGGAGAAAGAGATAGGTTGCTGGTGGTGACTACAATATAGAACACTAGACAGAGAACAACGCTGATGAGCAGAGGGTTGGATTGACTGGTTCTCAATCCAAGGCTGATGGAGACAGGGACAGCACACACCTTACCACACCTTTATAAAGGAGTAGCTCCCTGTATGGAGTGACTTTAGATCACTCTGCCCTTCTGGAACAAAATGAAAGAGAGGGAGTCATCCATACAGAAGGAGCTTTTGGAGTGGGGGACCTTCATCAACTGCTTCATATGTTAATTCCGTGAAGAAAGCATCTCCTGGCACGGAAGCTTACAAAATAAATACACAGAGTGATGAGATTGTCCAGGTCCTGCCTAGAACCTCATCAGGATCCCCATTTCCTGTCTTTCATATTGGGACCATAAAAATATGGTTCGGACTGATGGCTGACATATGAGGTGACAGACAAGGAAGTGGTTTCCTCCAGAAATAGCCAGGGCATGCAACTCTACAGCTATTGGGTAATTATGAGCTCCAAAGGCTTCTTCATGGAGAACAACTCTTGGTTTGAAAGAGAAAATTGTGTTGAATTTTCTCTCTTCCCCTTCAAAAAACCAAACATCCTTCTAAAACCCCAAACCTAACTCTGTCTCCTTTGAACTGTTATTTTTAATAATAATAACAACAACCATGTTTTAAATTCACTGGATTTTTCCTACGACATTTGTATGTGCAAGCATCGTGCAGGCTGTGCTTATTGAAAGGTGACGAAGCGTTTAGATGAGAGTTTTGTCTCTTAGCCAAGTTCATTGTCCTGTTGGATGCTGGTATCAACAGTAGAGGAGAAAGTGGACTTTTCATCACTTTATTTTACTTCTTTGAGGCCACGTCAGATTGTTCTTGGGTCTCCAGTTTCTTAGCTACTAGCTGAAAGCTCTTTCAACAGAAAGGAGCCCTGGTGGCACTTCTTACTGGAAGTTTGAGCATCAAACTCCAACGGCTCTGCAGAAGACAAGTAAGCTGATCCGCATTCATAAAGAATAACATCTCTCTGGTGGCCTAGTGGCAAGAAGCTGCACTGCAATCCCAGAGGCACGTGGCTCAAATCCACCAGATGCTATGACTGCCAAGAAAACAAACAGATTCATCCTAGAGAGGGTTAAACCAGGCTACTCCTTGGAGGCAAAGATTCCAGGGCTTCATCTGACATACTTTGGACATGTTGCAAGGAGAGACAGGTCTTTGGAGAGGGACATCATGCTGGGTAGAGTAGAGGGACAGTGCAGGAGGGGAAGACCCTCTGTGAGGTGGATTGATTCAGTGACTGGGGTTATCGGGATGGGTGTGTCAGAGGCAATGTGATTCGCACAGGATAGAGCAGGGTTTAGGGCTGTTGTACATAGGGTCGCTATGAGTCGCAAATGACTTGACGGCACATAACGACAACAACATGCTGAAAAAGGAGGGACAATCTCCTCCTATACCGGTCAGATCTGATTTGACAGTACACAAAAACCAATAATACACATAAAAAAAGAATAGCATCTCTCTTCTACTAAAAAAGAAAGCACTGTTACCAGTCAATTTATACTCATGCTGTACTTCCTTAGGATTTCCAAGGTGTAAATCTTTACCGAAGGGACTGACTATCTTTCCCCCGTGGAATGCCTTTTGGATTCAGTCCACTGGCCTCATTGGTTAGCAGTCCAACATCTAACAGTTTATTCCAAGGTGCCCTCCCACGCCCTCTGCTATAAAGATTACAACCACAGACTCCCTCTGGGCAGCACTATTCTGTTCTGTGAGGTTGCTATGAGTAAGAATTGGTTCAACGGCACCCCAAAACAACACCAGTGGCAACAAAGCAGCTAGCCCAGGCCTGACACTGACAGCAGAAGCCTGTTGCTGCTGTGTTCCAACAAATCAGAAGCGACCCATAGCTGACTCTCCAGTGGGTTGTCAGGGGCAGTTAATTGCATGGGAGGAGATTGCCCATGCTTCTCCCGCAGAGCAGCTGGTGGACTTGAACCATGTGCCTTTTGCAACTCAGCTTCTTGCCACTAGGCCACCAGAGCTCCTTCAGCAGGAGCCTGGCAGTTATTTCCCCACCTCCCACATTTCTTTCCTTCTGTTCTCCTACTGAAGAGACACTCTTGGTTTGAGGGATAAAGGTGCAGTTGTTTACATGGTCCTAGGCTGTTACTTCTACTTTGTCCAGACACCTCTTTTCCATGAGTACTAAACAAGATTGCCCCAAACATCTGCTCTTTGTAAAGTGCCTCAGAACCATCAGGATCATGGAGGTGGGGGTGTTGCTGAAGGGTCAACACTAGACAACCCTCTGAGCTAAATAATCCAGGCTCACTGCTGACTGTGATAGCAGACCTAGCGCCATGCCCCTCTCCTCCGTATCCCATCACCAACATCACCAGGGCTCTGTGAGTGCTCACATCTGAACCGAGGCACTGAGAGAACCATCAAACAGTGTCCACGAGAGGAGTGGAGAAAGAGACCACGGCCTGCACATCCAAGTGAGACTATTTTTAGACAATAAAATCAAGGAAATAAATTCCTTGTATGAAAATAAAAGAGTTGGAATTGATTAGTATATGATTAGTATAATCTTAGCGATGGATGTGTCCTGTTTTCAGCTCACACGGGAACATCAGCAATATACAATTTAGGGCACTATTTGTGTCTCAGGGAGCTCTGGTGGCATAGTCCATAGGGAGTTGTTTCGTTAAGCCAAAAGCTATGTCTCTCTGGCGATTCAAATCCACCAGAAGCTTTAGGAGAGAAAAACGGACAATCTCATGTGATTTACAGCTTCTGAAAATCTGCTGGAGGGTCAGCTATGAGTAACTTTGACTTAACAGCAATGAAATCTATGTGTGCATTTCATCCCATTAGGCATAGAATTTAGAAATTTTTTTTCTTACCAGGCTGAGGAAGGCATTCTGATTTCATATTATATTCATATTTGTCTTCACGACCTATGTTAATCTGTCATCCTGGAGTGGCTTTTTGTTGCTATCATGGTGGAAATGGTCAACAGTATTTCAAGTTTTCGTAGGATCATCTAGAATAGACAGGTTTAAATGGAGCTTCTAAACTAAAACAGACTAGGAAAAAGAGCCAGCAGCTTATTAAAAAAAAACACACAAAAAAAACCCCACCATCGTCGTTGTTGTCAGGTGTCATCAACTATAAATCACAGTGAACCTATGAACAATAGATGAAAGAAAAATCCTATAGAATATTGTCCCAGATGTTAACTCATTTGCTTTGGATGCATCAATAGGAAGGATCAATTGCTGGAAAGGGACATCATGTTTGGTGAAGGGGAGGGTTACCAAAGTGAAGGGCAATCTTCAGTGATATGGATTGACACAATAGCCTCAAGAATGGACTCAGACATATAAAAAAATCACGAAGACCACACAGTATCAGGTAGCAGGAAACGTTTTGTTCTGTTACCCAGGGGGCCATCTGAAGCTGGAGCCAAGTTAACAGCAACTAACAACAAGACCATATTGTTTTAGGTGATGGG
>NW_006399824.1:13796041-13813758 GCF_000299155.1 Elephantulus edwardii | reverse complement strand
TGTCAATACATATTCTCGTGAGTTTTATCCCTCTAAGTAAATGCTGCCTGAAGGTCCACCTGCTGAATCAACAACAGGTGCAGCTGTGGGAGAATTATCTGGTGGTACAAAGAACCATGGGATAAATACATTTTTTAGCTATTTCTGACAACAGAGGAAAACACAAATACCTATAGGGGATTTGGGACGAGTAATAAGAATTAAATGCAAATGAATCAGTTCCCCAAGTATGGGAGAGATTATGATACTTTTAAAAGATTTCAGTTCCAAAGATTGGGACATAGGCGGTTTAGCCTTGTTGTAACCAGAATGTTCCATTAACCGTTTTGGGCATTCCCTGACATTTGTCTATTTGTAGACTCTGTTTCCCAAGTCTGCTTCTAGCCAGTAAATTCCCTAACTATGATTACCTTCCATACATGCACTCATTTCTCTGCACTTACTCCCAAATGGTCCACATTGATTTGCAACGTTAATGAAGTAAGTACCCAGCTATCCTTGTTCATGAGCTATTACCTCAGTATTGATTGTAGCCTTAATTGACAATTACTTGAATGGACCGGGCTACACTGAGCTTTTATTAATTTTCCATTGTGATGCTCATTACTAAACTTCACTGCAGTTGTGTAACAATGTAAACTCCCCACTGTGGCCAACTGAAGTGGAAAATTCCACTGGCTAGTTCCCAAACCTATCTATTCTAGAAAAGAAAGAATTTGGTATTGTTAAATTCGATATCAGAATTCTAGGCCTGGATTCCTGAGGGAAGAGAATCGTGACTTTGACTGTGAAAATAAATAGAATTTGCTAAATTATGTTTCCTTCACTGTTATTTCAGAGGCTGTTAGGTGCCCAGAGACTTGACTGTCCCCCTCCCTGCTTAGAGAAACAATAAATTTCATGTTACTGTAAAATGATATTCATTCTTCCACCTTCTTCTCCTAAAAAAAATAATAATATAAAAGAAGGAAGATAGGTGAGAAAGGGGCAGCATGAGGAAAAATAAATTATGTGCCTTTAGAAACTTGCATTTCTTTCAGCTGAATCCATAAATATCTTCCCCCCCCCACACTCCCCACTTGCTCAAATAAACAAAAAGCCTCAGATTTCATACCTTCCTCTAATAATAAGCAAAACACATTTGAAATGTCTAGACTGTATTGGAAATGAAAGCGAGAGCGTCAGCACGGAAGAGCTGTTAAGAAAAGGAAGGCATGCGCAAAAGGAGGGGTTTGGGCCCTCAAAGGAAGATGACTGACGTTTCTTCAATTACTCTCTGGCAGGAGTGGAGACAGAAATGTTTTCAAGTGAAGGTGTTACTTCAGTGACTATACTGAGTCCACAAATATTTCTTCCCTAGGCCTATGCAATTTGACTTTTTAATTAGTCTCCCACTCCCTCATTGCCCTCTAGTCAGAACCAACTCATAGCTGACCTTCCAGTTGATTTTCTGAGGCTGTAAATTACCTGGGAAGAGATGGCTCATCTTTCTCACACAGAGCAGCTGGCGGCTTTGAACTGTTTATCGTTGGGTTGATCACAAATCCTTACCTTCTGGGCCACCAGAAATCTTTTTAAAATAAGGGGGCATCATTTAAAACACCACTTACTAATTACCTTAAATAATTGGCGATCTATGACCTGAGGGCTTGTTTTCCTGCAAAGAAGCAGTCAGCTTGAACTGAATGCCCAAACTGCATTACTTATAACCCTGCAGGTACAGGCTTTTCAAGGAGTATTAATTTCCAGACACTCAGCTTCTATATGTTCTCTTTGCTAAATCTGAAATGCTTGGCAACCTGTTGACTTCTGATCCCCACATTCACCCTGCTTTCTCAGTTCCCCTTTAACATCACCTTTCCCCTATTATAAAGTATGGGAGAGAATGATAAAATGTGATAGAGGCATGTAGTCCAGATACCACATTAATGAGGGTGTTGCCTGTAGTGGGTTGAATGGTAACACCCAGAACATGTATCCACAACAGAATCTCTGAGCGTTTTTGTTATTGTTGTTATGTGCCTTTGAGTCTGTTGTGACTCATAGTGACCCTATGTCCAACAGCTCTGAGCCTGCTCTATCCTGAGACAACCTCACTGTCTCTCACACACCTACTCCCATTATCCCATTTACAGAGTAAATCTATCTAATTGAGTGTCTTTCTCTCCTGTGCCATCCCTCTACCCTTCCAAGGACTGGTTCCTCTTTGCAACATGCCCAAAGTATGTCAGATGACGCTTCAGAATCCTTGCCTCCAAGGAGCTGCCTGGTTTCACCCACTCCAAGATGAACCTGTTTGATCTCCTAACAGTCCATGGTATGTTCAATATTATTCTTCAGTACCACAACTCAAAGCATCAATTCTTATTCTTCTATCATCCTTAGTCATTATCCAGCTCTCTGGTGCATAGCCAATAATTGCAAAGACCGTGGCCTGGATCAGGCACACCTTAGTCTCCAGACTGACATCATTGTTCTTCAGTACTCTGGAGAGGTCCCTCACAGAAGATTTTCCCAATGCAATTCATCTTTTGATTTCCCGGCTGCTGGTACCAAGAGTTTTGATTGTAGAACCAAGCAAACTGAAACTGTTAACAATATCAATCCCATCACCATCTATCATGATGCTGCCAATTGGCCCAGTGGTGAAAATCTTTGTTTTCTTGATATTGAGCTTCAATCCATATTGAAGGCTAGACTCCTTGACCTTCTGCAGCAAATGCCTCAGGTCCTCGTCAGTTCTGGCAACCAAGGTTGTATCTTTGTACATGTGATGGGGCTAAGGATCTTGAAGTAAGATCATCCTCGAACAGGGCAGTTCTATGTTTAAAGAGAAAGGAGGTTTGGCAGTGCAATGCATAATGAGTTGCTCTGCTTACAGAAAGATCAGTGGTCCTAGCACACCTGGATTTCTGAGGGGAAAAGATGTGTAATCTTGTCCCATAAAGATTTACAACTTCAGAAGCTTTGAGTTGTACATGACCTCACATCAGTGAGTTTGGGATTCAGTCTAACAATGAGTATCTTTATGAGATTAATGAGAAGAAAACATGCTCAGAGACACAGAGGAAAACTATGATGATGAAACCAGAGTCAGCCTAAGTGGGTCTACATATCAAAGAATACCAAGGAAAGCCTGGAGTCAGGAAACAAGAGGAGAGAGGGAACAGATTCTCCTTCAGAGCTTCTTAAAGGACCCAAGACTACTGATGACACCTTGATTTCAAACCTCTTGGGCTCTAGAATGGTGCAACTTCTGTTGTTTTACACAACCAAATTTTTGGTAATTTGTTACAGCAGCCACAGGAAACTAATACACTGTGGAAAATGCAGTAAAAGTCAGTTTCCAATTATCAGTTCCTTCAGTGTCCACCTCAATTGTAAAGACACATCCTTACTGAGATCATACTCTTCCCCGGGCAGCCCAGGCCTGGAGGTTAAGCCGGAAGGGATATGAAAAACCTACCTTTTCCCTCACAGCCTGACAACAAGCAAATGTAATGGGCAATGGTCGGGCCTAAGTTTCTGGCCTACTTGACCAAGCAGATGCTGTTGAACTGATTTCACCTCCTTTTGGCCCCACGTATTGCAGAGTTGAACTGTGCTGCATAGGGTTTTCAAGGCTGTGACGTTTTAGAAGCAGATCACCAGCTCTGTCTCTAAGACACCTTTAGGTAAGTTCAAACCACCAAGCTTCTGATTAGTAGCCACATGCTTAACTTTTCACACTGCATGCTGAGTTGGTCAAGACTGCCAGGACCTCTCTACCCAGGTGGACTTCCTCTCCTTCATTTGATAAATGTTGACCCCAATCTTGCACCTTTCATACTATCTCAGTGTCTGCTGCTTTAGAACCAAACCTTGCAATGGAAAGCAAAAATTCACAACTTTTATCCATTTCAGATACAAATACTGTGATAGTAATTTCAATACCCCCAAAATGATCCAGATATTACAATATTCTAAGAGATGAGATCATTTAAAATACCAGTGCTGACATTGCTAAAACAAAATTGTTTCTATTTCCATTTATTTCCTTTAAGAAACTATGTTCTTGGCTTTTATATCTAGAAGTACTAAAACTGGGAATAGGTTTGGAACTGGATTTTACTTCATTTTTTTCCCCCTCATTGCTGTTGAGTCAGAACCAACTCACAGCTGACCCTCCAGTGGATTTTCAGAGATTGTGAATCACACAGCAGAGGGTCTGTCTTTCCTCAATGAAGTAGCTGTTGGATTTGAACCACCTGTCATTGAGTTAAGAGCAGGTGTCCTTGAGCCTTTGCTCAAGGGTGGAGGTCGGCATGGATATGTGGCTTTAAAATCCCCTTAGTGTGACAGAATGGGACTGCAGGACAGGGCCAAATTTATTAAGTTTCAAATGATTATTCCTTAAATGAACAGCAATCTTTTGTCTGTTTGCAGAACTGAACAACTCGGAGTTGCTGTGATGCTGCACACTGTTGTATAGTCTTGTCAAATACCATAGTGGTTGCCCATTATGTACAATGTTTCGATGAGTTTCCAGATTGATTTATGCTGGAAAGCAGGAGTGGCATCCACTTCCTAAACTAGATGCCTCTAGAAACTTTGCAAACTCTCTAAACTCTATAAATGTACAGAAATTATGTCAGTTATAGAACATTAAGTTCTTTTAAGAACTGTCTAAATGGGATCAAATTGACAATGTCTTTGTTGTTATTGTTATGTTCTGCAGAGTCGTTTGTGACTCATAGCTGTCCTTTGTACAAGAGTCCTAAACCCTGCTCTATCCTGTGCAAACCTTATTGTCTCTGACACACACACCTACCTCCATTGTCCCAGTGACTGAATCAATCCATCTCATTAAGGGTCTTCCTCTCCTGTGCTGTCTCTCCAGCCTCCCAAGCATGATATCCCTCTCCAAGGACCAACCCCTCCTTGCAACATGTCCAAAGTATGTCAGACAAAGCTTCAGAATCCTTGCTTCCAAGGAACAGCCTGGTTTCACCTTCTACAGGACAAATCTGTTTGTTCCCCTAGCAGTCCATGGTATAATCAACACTCTTCTCCAGCACTACAGCTCAAAGGCATCAATTCTCTTTCTATCATCCCTAGTCATTGTCCAGCTCTCTGATGCATAGCAAGAAATTGTGAAGACTCTGGTCTGGATCAGGTGTACTTTAGTCTCCAGACTGACATTGTTGCTCTTCAGCACTCTGGAGATGTCCCCGACAGCAGACTTTCTAAATACAATTAGTCTCTTGATTTCCTGGCTGCTGGTACCAAGAGCGTTGATTATGTAGCCAAGCAAACTAAAACTGTTAACAATCTCAATTTCTTCACCATCCAAATTGATGCTGTTAATTGGCCTAGTGGTGAGAATCTTTGTTTTCTTGATGATGAGCTTCAATCCATATTGAAGGCTGCAGTCCTTGACCTTCTGCAACAAGTGTTTCAGGTCCTCCTCAGTTTCAGCAAGCAGGGTTGTATCATTTGTTTAAAGCATGTTCTTGATAAATCTTCCTCCAATCCTGATGCCACATTTCTCCTCATAGAGCCCAGCCTCCCAGACAATCTGTTCTGCATAAAGATTGAAAACGTATGGAGATAGGATACATCCCTGGTGTACACACTTCCTAATTTTGAACTATGCAGTATCTCCTTGCTCTGTTCTGACAACTGCTTCCTGGCTCGAGTAAAGGCTTTGCATATGCACAAATGTTCTAGGATTTTATTCTTCTCAGAGTCAACCACAGTTTGTTGTCATCCATACAGTCAAATGCCTTTGCATAGTCAATGAAGCACAGATAGACATTCTTCTGGTACTCTCTGCTTTCAGCCAAGATCCATCAAATTCTAAATTGACAATGGCAACTTGAAAAATTAAATAGAAACCTTAGGATGTGGTGATTTCCTGTTAATAAGAGAAGCACAACTCAGAGAGGACACATGAAAGCGATAGGACAGCTTAATGAGAGTCATCAGCGTCACCAAATTGTAATCTAGAAACTGCAGAATGTATGGTTGCTGTTAATTTTCTCAACAACACCAACAAAACAAAGAAAGGAGAAAGAGGGAGAGAGAGAAACAGACTGACAAAATTGATGATGTACACATCTACTCAGACACACCTTGAATGAGAATCACAACTGAATCAGTTCTTCCACAACTGGTCGCTGATTAAAGTATCTTCATCCTCAAATGCATTTTCTGGAGCATTATCTTCCATGATTACTGAGGAACCATCATTTTGATGGTCTGGGGGTGAAAGGGACATGAAACATAGAGTAGATTTTTTAATTTACACAAAAGTTCTATAAAGGCAAGAGCCCCAGAAGGCTGCAGGAGAGATTTTTACTTACAAAGTCCTCCAGAGGGATGTAGGAGAAATACCTTTATCTATCTAAGCCACTCTCCTGCTTTCTCTTTCTCCTCTCTACATGATTCTACATCCTTGTAGAGATTGGGGAGGAAGAGTTTGTAGAGGAGAATGTATTACTTTTACATCAAGCAAGTCCTTCAAAAAGAAAAATTATAACTTCACTAATGACTGTCATTTGTGAAGTACTTACTGTATGTCTGTTGAGAAAAGGAATTCTCATCACATTTGGCACCAGAATTCCTGACAGAAAGAAAATCACCTAAGAGGAATATCTTAGAGACTGAAGATTCAACCAGTGAATGAATGAAGAGTGCTAGAAAATTTGGAGAGAAAAACCAATCCCCACTGACTTTTGATTAGCATCCAAGTTCTTTAACCAGTTTGCCACCAGAGCTCTTAAAGATAAACAAAGATACACCAGCACAAACATATCTGTGTGTCTACAAATGACCTGTGTTATACAGATAACACAACTTCGCTCGCAGAAATTGAAGAGGACCTGAAGCATTTGCTGCAGTAGGTCAAAGGCTGCAGCTTTCAACATGGATTGCGTCTCAACATCAAGGAAACAAAGACCCTCACCACCAGGTCAATATGCAGTATCATGATAAAGGGAGAAAGGGTTGAGATTGTTAATTATTTCAGCTGCTTGGATCCACAACTGACACTCTTGGCACCAGCAGTAAGAAAATTAGAAGATGAGTTGTTTTAGGAAAATCTACTGTTACAGGCCTCTCCAGAGTGCTAAAGAGCAACAGTGCGTGCATGATCTAGGCTATGGTCTTCTCAATTGCTTGCTATGCATCTGACAGATGGACAATGAATAAGGATGACAGTAGAATTGATGCCTTTGAGTTGTGGTGCTGGAGAAGAGTCTTGAATATACCATGGACCACCAAGAGAATAACAGGTCTGTCCTGAACAGAGTGAAAGCAGTTTGTTCCTTGAAGGTAAGGATTGTGAAGCTCCATCTCACATACTTTAGCATGTTGCCACAAGGGCCTGGTCCTTGGTGAAGAACCTCATGCCTGGAAAGGTGCAGAGTCAGCACAGAAGAGGAAGACCTTGGATGGGATGAACTGACAAGAGTAACAGATGCAATGGGGTCAGGTGTGTCGGAGACAGTAAGGAAGACTCAGTAGAGGGCCAGGTTCAGAGCCATTGTTCACAGGGTCACTACGAGTCATAGTTGGCACAATGGTACAAAACAACAATAACAAATTACCAGCAAACATACAAACAGGTGCATCCTTTACCCACTCTCATTGTGGCTGAATCTGACTTAACTCATAGCTGACCCTTCAGCAGGGTTTGGGAGGTGGTAAATCACATGAGGAGTGATTGGTGGACTTGAACCACCAGAGAGGTGCTGCCTTTGGGTTAGGTTACAGCTAAATGCAGATTACACCTCAGAGCTCCTCTAATAGGTGCATATCATACCAAAATCCAAAGCCATGTAATTTTTTTTTTAAAAAGATACTTTCTGAAGAATTAACAAATGTCAAAATGCTTGACACCAGGCAGACAAGTGGTCAAATATATCCCAAGATGTAGCGGTGAGTAGTGGTTAGTAGTAGTAGTGGAAATGGCAAGCTTTTTTGAGGGGGATTTTGACAGTAGCTATTTTCATAGAAAATGGATATTCCCTTCGTCCTATAATTATAGGAGGAAATGATCATGTGTCTGATGATTGAGATCTTGAATGAGTCCTTCCTTCCTCCTGAGTCTGCAATGCCCTTCATAATCAGAGCCTACAGTCCAATGAAACTCTCTAACACCAAGCCATCATCTTAAACCTGTCAGACTTTCTTCTTTTCCAGACCTCGTCCAGTTCCCATTGTTACTTGAGATCATTACCCATCCCTAGGATTCTCTTCTGAATTCTCTTAACTTGGTGTCAAGTTGTGAGCTTTGCCTCTGCCACCACCAAGTTAAAGCTATTGCTGTGTGCTGTGGAGTCTATTGTAAGAACTTTACAAATGCCATTGTGGTTGTTGGGTACCGTTGAGTCCACTGACCCCCCAATGGATTTTCAGAGGCCATTAATTACATGGAGGAGATTGTCCATATTTCTCCTGCAGGGCAACTGATGAGTTTGAATAGCATATCTTTGCATTGGTAGTGCAACTCCTTACCAATTGCGAGATCTATATCTAGACCAGAAAGCTGTTGTATGAGCAGAGCCAGGGAGCATGGTTTAAAATCATGAAAGAAGTGCATTATGGATGTATCCTTTATCTATAAATTATCAATCTATATGCTGAACAGATCACTTGGGAGGCTGGACTTTATGAAGAATGTGGCATTTGGATTGGAGGAAGACTCATGAACAACTTCGTTGTGCAAATGACACAATCCTGTTTGAAGAAACTTAGAAGGACTTGAAAGATTTGCTACAGAAGGTTAAAGAATGCAGTCTTCAATATGCATTGTTTTTAAACATCAAGAAAACCAAGATTCTCACAACCAGGTCAACTGGCAGCATCTTGATAGGAGAAAAGATTGAGGTTGTTAACAATTTCATCTTGCTTGGTTACACAATCAACACTTCTAACACTGGCAGTCAGCAAATCAAAAGACAAGTTGCTTTAGACAAGTTTGCTGTTAGGGACCTCCCCAGAGTTCTAAAGAGATCAATATCAGTCTAGAGACTAAGTTATGCCTGATCCAGGCCATAGTCTTTTCAATTGCTTGTTATGCATCTGAGACCTGGATAATGATTAAAGATGACAAAAGAAGAATTGATGCCTTTAAGCTGTGGTGCGGAAGAAGAGTACTGAACATACCAGGGACCACCAAAAGAACAAACAGATCTTTCTAGAAGAAGGTGAAACAAGAGTGCTTTAGAGGCAAGAATTTTGAAGCTCTGTCTTATATACTTTGGAAATTTTGCCAGGAACTTGGAATGTTGCCAAGATCAGTCCTTGGAAATGGACATCATGCTTGGAAAGGTAGAGGGTAAGTGCACAAAAGGAAGACTCTGGATGAGATGATTGACACAGCAACTGTGGCAATGGTGTCAGGTGTGTCAGAGATGGTGAGAACAGCTCAGGATAGTGCAAAGTTCAGAGCTATTGTTCACAGTGTTGCTATGAGTTGTGGTCGACTTAACAGCACATAACGACAAGCCACTAGAGCTCCCCAGGATGTGCGATTTTAATGGTGGTGTTCTCGGGTGCATGAGGTTCATTCTGACTGCTAAGGACCTCCTATGAAAGAGTTAATCTGCCCTGCTGTTGCTTTGTGCTGTCCAGATGCTTGTGACTCATAGTAATCCCATGTACAACAGCTCTGAACCCTGCTCTGTCTTGAGCCAACCTCATTGTCTCTGACACACCCACCCACAGTACCCCAGTCATGAGTATCCACCTCATCCAGGGTCTTCCTCTCTCGTACCATCCCTCTACCCTTCTAAGCATCATGTGTTCCCAAGGACTAGTCCCTCCTTGCAACATGTCCAAAATATGTCTGATGAGCATTCAAAATCCTTGCCTCTAAGGAGCAGCCTGGTTCCACCCTCTCCAGGACAGACTTGTTTGTTCTCCTAGCAGTCCATCTGCCCTAGAGATTAAATAATTTTTTAAAAAATTTTTAATTTATGCTAGTTTATTTATAAAATTTGGATACATTGTTTTTCAGACCAGATTCTTCTAATTTTTCTCTCTCTCTCACACACCCCCATCAAAAGAGACTGTAATTTTTACAGAAGCCATTCACGAGGCCATTTTTCCTGCAGAACCAACCTTTGGATTGGCAGCCAGGAGCTTAGCCGCCCATTGAGTCACCAGGGCTTCTTATTTTAGTATTATTAACTTTTCAACATCTATTACCTCTAGTGAGGGAGCTCTGTTGGCCTAGTGGTAAGAAGCTGCACTGCAATCCCAAAGGCACAAGGTTCTAATCCACTAGCTACTTCTCAGGAGAAGGATGGACAGTCTCCTCCTGTGTGATTAAACTATCTCTGAAAACAGCACCCGACAACAACAACAACTATGTTTAGTTGCTCCCTAACTATTTTTGGTGTATTTCTTTACTATTAAGTTGAAAAAATGATTTTAAGACATAGCAATAGTATATAGGATTTTACCATCATACATACCTGGTTGGTTCTCACTGCTTTTTTATCTGATTCAAGTTACATCTGTGTACTGGCCCACAATACATTTTAAGTCAATTATAACTGTGTATCCTGAGCCAATTACTACTATGGGAATCATGGTTACTTACTGAGTATCTTGTCTGGTCTCACCTTTGAGGACCAAAACAGAATCAAATCTATGGGGGGGTGTGTGTATGTGTGTGTGTGTGTGTGTGTGTGTGTGTGTATGATTTTAACGAATGTTTACAGAAAATTTGGATTTTCATTCAGGGCCGCTATGAGTCGCAGGCGACTCGACTGCACATAAAAACAACAACAACAACTGTTCGACATTTTCCTCCCTACCCCCAACTCCATGGGTTTCAACAAATTTTTCTTGCAACTTGGTAAGTTATGTTGTGGTTGTTCTTATGTGTTGTTGAGTTTGAATCAACTCCTAGCTGACCTTCCAGTGGTTTTCCGAGTCTGTAATTGCTTTTTTAAAATTTTTGTTTGTATTTTAATATATATTTTTAATGATATTTTAATGAAAGTTTGCAGAAAACTTCTATTTCCATTCATTCATTTTTGCACATTTTCCTCCCTACCTATCAACTCCTAGTTTGCTTTTCTCTTTAAAAAGATTCTTTCATTGTTGCAGAATTTCCTCCCTCCCCCTCCCCAGTCCACTTTGCTATGTATCTCTGATTCTGGACTGTTGTCATGCAAATAATACCTAATCATATATTTCTTTTAGACAGTTCTTACCTTTGTCTATTTAAATGCACAGTTCATTATTTATCCCTTCTTTTCTTAGTTTCCTCCCAACCCCCATGTCAGTCCTGTTTTATAACAGTGGCATTATTCATTATTTGGCCTTTTGTGACTGAGATATTTCACTCAGCATAATGTCCTCCAGTGTCACCCCATTTGTACAATATTTTAGTAGTTCCTGGTTTTTCAGTTCTGCATAGTATTCCATTATGTGATTATACTACAGCGTCTCTATCCATTCATTTGTTGATGGACACTTGGATTTCTTCCATCTCTTTTCTATTGTGAGCAAAGCCATGATAAACATAGACATGCATATATCTGATTGCAATCCTTACTCACAGTTGGTAGGAGTGTAAAAAGCTGCAACCACTCTGGAAGGCGCTTTCTTAAAAAGTTGGACACAAGGAACTTATGAAATATGATTCAAAGTGGGTGACCCTGGAGGACATTATGCTGAGTGAACTATCTCAGTCAAAAAAGGACAAATACTGCATAGCCCCACTATTGTAAAATGGGACTGACATTGGGGTTGGGGGGAAACTGAAAAAGATGGGATAAATAATGTATACTGCATTGAAACAGATAAGGGAGAGAACTGTTTAAAAGGGATGTATGATTAGGTATTATTGTCATGACAGGAGTCATTCTGGGAATGAAGGCTGCACAGTGGAGTGGACTTGGAGGGAGGGATTGTATAACAATGACAGAATTTTTCTTTTACTTTTCAAAGAGCAAAGTAAACTGGAGGGGAGGGGAGAAGGATGGGCAAGGAGAAAAGTATAACAATGAATGAATGGAAATCCAAAGTCTCCATTAATTTTCATTAAAATTAATAATAAAAAAAGGAAAAAGTTGGAAATAGAAATACCATTACTACTGAGGCTGTAATTGTATGGGAGAACATTGCCATCTTTCTCCCACTGAGAAATTGGTGGATTCAAATTAACTAAAAGTTCAAATTGTAATACCATCACTCTGAGACTTCATCACTCTGAGACTTGCACGTAGGTACGTGCATCGGTGAGCATTTCTTCTTTCTGTGTTTATTCATTTATTTTACAAAAAATAACTCCCCTTGGCTCGCTCTTTTAGTGGTACAGTAACTGTTGTCAGCTTGGAACTAGCCAAAAGGAAAAAAAAAATCGATCATGACCCAGGTACTCTGAAATCTTGTCTTTGGAGGAAGAGTTAATAATCAATCTTCCTGTGCCTTCTAGAACATAGAATTAAGTAAATGGCTCAGAAATATTGATTCATTCCAACAGTAATTAAGTAATGTGGAAAATAAGAGGATTTTTGCGTGGAAGTCATCTTGAAGTAGCTGTGCACTTAAGAAAAATATATTTACACAGAAAAGTCTGTATCTTTTTCAAGAGAGTAAGTAGATTCTGATGTAGTAATGGGACTATTTATGCAGTAAACTCTCATGGGCTCTTGCATAAATAATGATTCCTGAACTGTGTGAATGTTTAAATGTGAAAACCGCCTTTGTGAACTTTCGTAAGAATTTGGCTTTGTGATTAGATCAAAGGCTGAATTTATATTCGCCAACGAAGCATTGTGAAGACGTGAAGACATTTTCTAATATAAGAACCGTAACTAGAAGCACATTTTCTCCAAAGATGTGTTTTGGGAAATGCTTGAGCATCTTAATGGCCTCAATATCTTGCAAAGGATTTTCTTGGTCAGCAACTGGCCTCAAAATCCTTCTCGGACATCGGCAAGCCCTGCTCTGCAGAGGGATGCCAGCCCGCCTGTGAAACATTTCTGCAGGGACTTTTGGCTGCCTTAACTGCAGGAAGCAAATGTTTGTTTGCTGCAGTACACGAATCAAATGCTTTTGTGTGAAAACACTTGCTGGAGAAACAAATGTTTGTTTTAGTAATCGACATTTGGACTGTTGGAACATTACCACTTAAGATATTGGTTTGAGAAATATACATTTCATTTGGAAAGCACGAGTTAAGACGAAGCACGTGACACAAGTCTAGGTCGCAAGGAAATGAGCTTGAAATTGGACCCAAATTTTTTATTTCCCCTGTCAGATCTGGCTAGGAAAAATGGTCCCTTCTTTGACATGTTGCCTTATAATGTTACTGAGCAACAACATTTAGGGAGGAAGAAAGTGATTTACTTCCTTCTAGAAGAATATGACTTATAAATTATCAAAGATGGCAGCAAGGGTGTATTTATCTAGTATTAATATTTAAATGCCATTTTCCTATTGAGTGTACCACATGCTCCATATTAATCTTTTAGATTAGACTTAGTACAAACTGATGTTTCCTAAATGGAAGATTTCTTTGCACAGTTCACTTTTGATTATCCATGCTAACTGGCAGGGGGAAAATCACAGATCCTTTAAAACAGCAGGTGATACAGAAATAAGCTCTGCCTTTGGAAAGCATTAAGGATTTCAGTAGCAGAAATAAGCTAATTACGTTGTAAGAGAAAGATACGTTGAGAAGGGAATTCGAGTGACAAGAAGGTCATTTCTAAATGAACAATGTTCGGTTCAGTCATAGATAATCCATAAACAGGAAGCCAAACCACATTGTGCTTGGGTGAGGCTGAAGGCTGGAGAAAAAGAAATATTTTTAAAAGTTTCTGTTTCTTTTGTTCTGTGCATTTTAAAAGATACTTTTAGCTTTTATGAAAGCCAGGAGCATATGTAAATGCATTTGATATTTTTGCCATTATATTCAAGTTTTTCTTTTGTGTGTGTGTGTGAAAATAAACTGCAGAGATCCAGATTCATCTGAAAATTTATGAGCTGAAGCGTATGATCAAATCAATATGTGCTTAATAATAAAATAAAATTAGAGCCCAAATTCTTTGCTGTTGGCCTTAGCCCGATTTGATTGTTAGCTAAGAAAGAAATATATTTTGAAAACCAAAAAAGGAGCCAGTATCAGTTTAGAATAGCCAAGTGGAAGGATTATTCATTAGAACGTCGAGAAACATGACTTCATATCCTGAGTCCACCCATTACTGTTTCCATTTGTAAATTTCATCCTACTGTTGAGAAAGATAAGTGATATAATGCATGTATATTTGAAGTACTTTGAGCTCCCCAGACTTAATAATTCAAAGTATTACAGTAAATTCCCATTTATTCTGATTCCAAAGTACCAGAGAGCTGAAATAATGAGAATTTTGTGTGTGTGTGCAATTTAAAAGATGCTAATGGCCCCGGAGCATTACAAGATTCTAAATTCTTTCGAATAGTCACAGAAAGATTAAATTTTGTTCAGCATAATTTTGCGGTAAGAATGTTTGATAGAGTTCTAATTCTTTGAAGATAGTAATTAATCCATGTGTGGCCTATGGTAATTCCTCTTAACTTTAGTCTGGAAATAGTATCTTTGCATTTTCAGGAACTTTGGCTTTGTATTTCTAGCATAATCATTCCCAAAAATGTATAGCACATTTTAAACCACACAAAGTCTGACAACGGATCACCCATGTCCTACTTTATTAGTTGTGAATGATTCATATGGTTACAAGTAGGAGGGGGGAAAAAATGAACCCATCTAGCTAAAGGAAAAGATAGTATTTACTGCTAGGATATTCCTCCCTTTGATAGTATCCAAGCCCAAATTTAGATGTAAACCCGAACCAAAGAATAGAAGTCTGAGGAAAGCTATGCATCTCTGTCTCTCCTTGTATCTATGTTTTATTTGCTTCATAGTCTGCAACCCACTTCTGCCCTATTCCAGTTGGCAGTTTCATGGTTACTGATACCACCCATTTCATTGGAAAAGACCTTGAACATTGTTTTGGTCCCATTTGAATTATGGAGAGGAGAATAAACCTCACTAGAGTCAGGTATTTATTTCTTCATTTTTCAATCCTGATATACCTCAACAAGCTGCATCCAGAGAGAAGAAAGGCCATAGCCCAGGTAAATAAGGAAGGAGCACTGCTGGTCTAGTCCCTAGGGTTTTGTGCAGCTAACACAAAGGTCATACTTCTTTGGTGGTTCTAACCCACTAGTGGCTCCTTGAAAGAAAGATGGGCTGTCTTTCATGAGGCTTATAGCTTCAGAAACCCAGTGAAGGTCAGCTATGAGTCAGTGCCAACTCCATTGCAGTGACTTTTGCCTTTAGGTATATAATCATCACCATAGATAGAGGGAGGGGCCATTGTCAGAGAGGAAGACTCAATGTAAATTGAGAAACCTTCACCAGTAACTCTCAAAGTGGGTCTCAGAATTTCTTTACAGACTTAAAAATCACTGAAGATGCCAAAAAACGTTGGTTTATGTAGGTAATAGCTATCAACATTTTTTAGCATATTAGAAATCAAAACTGAAGATGTCTCATTTTTAATTCATATTAAACTAACTGTAATAAACCTATTATGTATTGACATCAGTGGTATTTTATTAAAAAGAACTGTATTTCCCCTAACAAGCAGACAGCTTGACATTGTTTTACAAATGTCTTTAATGTCTAGCTTAATAAAAGACATCTGGATTCTCATATTTGCGTCTTACATTTAATGTGTTATTTTGGCTGGAGTATTTGAAAAAAATAAGGCCTCACACAGTTATTTATTTGAGCAATAGAGGAATATTTAGTAGTCTTTTTATATAACAAAGAATATTCTTTTTGGTAATATGCCAACATTTGACAAGTGATAGTTGTAAAGTGGTATCTGAAATTATATTAATGACAATTTTGTATTCAGTTACAATAGGATTCATCGGTTTATCTTGTATTTTTAGTCATGCCTGATTTCACAATATCATGCCGTAGTCATCTGGAAAATATTGGTTAACTGAGTCACACAAATTTCCAAATGTTGAACTATTTCATTATCTAATATAAAATAGGCAAGCACATTTTCTAATATCACTACCAATCTCATCATAAATGCTTTTTAAGCTTAGGAAGTTGTCAGGCTCAAAATGACAGATACAAGCTTTCCAAAATTCTAATTTTTCACTTGAAAGCTAACATTTTAACAATCTCAAGAAATACTGCAAATTGTGTTTCATGTAGTAACAGGCTTACTTAATTCATTTTTTAAAAAATGTCTGCCAAATACCCAAAACTAAATATCCATGATTTGTCAGTCATTCTTTTAAGTGAAAATAATGTCCCATTTAAGAAAGGAGGTTAGTTTAGCTCACAACTCAAGCATCACATAGTGATTTTCCTTGAGATAACGATCATATTTTGTTATGCAGAGAAGTGCTTTTAAACTTACTCATTTGATCAGACAGGATATTAAAAACACATGGACTCAAGGGTCACTGGTTAATAAAATTAATATGTTCTAACTGCTCCATTAAGGATATTATATTAAACTGTCATTTTGTTTGGTTTTTATGTTGGGGTTTGCTGTTTTGTTTTTTGGGATTTTTTTTTTCTTCTGTGAATTCCTGGCAATAGAGATGACGATGACTTTTAGTACAGCCTGGTACATCTGTTTTGGTTCATGCAATGCACCAGTGATTTTTTCATCATTGTTTTTTTTTTTTATATTAGTGCAAATGTCAACAAAGTAATGAATGCAAATATTATTCTCTTTATGTTGCTGTTGTTAGGTGCCACTGAGTCAACCACAATTAATAGTGACCCTGTGAACAACAGGCCTGAATCCTGCCCTATCCTGTTTGGTTGTGACGATCTTCACCGACGCTCAAGTCCATGGTTGCAGGCATTGTTTCAATTCATCTCTTTGAGAGTCCTCCTGTCTTTCAGTTCAGTGACCCCCTGCTTTTCCTTTATAGTGTCTTTTTCGAAGGATTCCCTTCTTGACAATATGTCAATGTACGTGAGATGAAGTTTCACCATCCTTGCGTTTAAGAAATAAATGGTTCTACAACAAGGAGAAGATAAAATAGATGAATGGGACCTTCTAAGAATCAAATCCCTCTGCACATCCAAAAACTTCTCCAATACGGAAAAAAGGAAGCCACAGACTAGGAAAATGTATTTGGTAATGACATGTCAGATAAGGGACTTATATCTAGAACTTATAAAATACTTGAGCACCACTACAAGATAAAGGTAAATAATGCAATTGAAAAATGGGCACAGGATATGAACAGCCACTTCACCAAAGAAGACATTCAGATGGCCAACAAGCACATGAAGAAATGTGCAAAATCCCTAGCTCTAAGAAAGATGCAAATCAAAACAACTATAAGATATCATCTCACTCCGGTAAGACTAGAAAGATTTAACAGAACAGCTAGCAACAAATGCTGGCGAGGTTGCGGAGAGACTGGAACTCTTATTCACTGTTGGTGGGAGTGTAAAATGGTGCAGCCACTGTGGAAGGCAGTATGGCACGTTCTCAAAAAGTTTCAAATAGAGATACCATTCGACCCAGCAATTCCACTACTGGGAATATATCCCAAAGAGACCATAACTGACATCCAAGCAGATATATGCACACCCATGTTTATCACAGCTTTGTTCACAATAGCAAGGAGTTGGAAACAATCCAGGTGCCCATCAACAAACGAATGGATAGAGAAGCTGT
>NW_006399824.1:13789794-13793866 GCF_000299155.1 Elephantulus edwardii | reverse complement strand
AAAATATAATTATAGAAAAAAAATAAAATAAAAAAGTAAATACATGGTTGTACTTTCTGCAATACAGATTTGTTTGCTCCTTTGGTATTCCAAGGAACATTTAATACTCTTTATCAACATCAAAACTCAATTTAACTTCTGCCATCCTTAGTCATCCAATTTAAAGATACATATGAAGCAACTAAAAATACAATGATGTGAAGGAGGCACACCTTAGTCCTTCAACTGACATCCCCACTTTTCAGTACTATAAAGAGAACCTTCACAGTAGATTTGCCTAATGCAATGTCTTTGTCTTTCTTAACTGCTGCTACAGTGTTGATTGTTGCCTTTTGGTCCAGTGGTGGGGATTTTTCTTTTCTTGAGCTTGAAATGTAACCCATCTTGAAAGCTGTAGTTATTGTACCACAAGGATCTCAAAAGAACATTCTCACATCCCCTTACTCATCACCAAGAAGCTGTAGACTTGTTTTCATGACTATTGTTGTGATTCAAAGATTCCTATGTGGTGTAAACAATTTGTGCTTGACTAGTCATTTGAAATCACCCACTGGTATTAAGGCAAAGAAAATCCTGGCGATCTGTTTCCATAAAAGGTTCTGCCAAGAAAATTCTTTGGAGCTCAGTTCTAGTGTGTAACACATGGGTCACCATGAGTCAAGAGTTGATTGGTTGAAAATGGGTTTTGTCTTTTGCAGTGGTCTTGCTTCAAGTCTGCTAAACATGCCTTTATGTTACTGAAATCTTGGACAAGCCAATTGTATTCTTATTTTTGCATAATAACTTTGTGGTAATAACAAAAATGTGTATTAATGCTTTCTGGGGAAATTTCATATTTTTAAAGAAAGCTCAAAATTTGGAAATTTTAGCTATCATTTCTGGGGAGATTTAAAAAACTGAGATATAAAAAGTTGGTAAAAGACTTGAGTTGATGAAGTTCAAGATAACACTCAATGGGAGAATATTTAGAACAATAAATGCTGTGGTTTCTCTGTGCTGGATCATTTTGCAGGAACCGAGAGAGCCATGCCAGGAGTCATGTGGTGTGGCAATGTTCCAAATCACAGAAAATTAAAAATGCAAGGAAATCCTTAATACTGAAGCTACCACACACTGGTTTGAAAATTACAATGATAATAACAAAAACAATAACAAAACTGAAGTTTAAAAAAATTCAGTTAATACAGGTAATGTTGACCAGGAGACCACCACCATGAATTTACCAAGACAAAGATCAATCCAGCACGAAGGAAAGAGTGGCTTAGTTCAGGTTCATTTCTTTACTAAAGAGTTCTGGTGGCCTAGTGGATAGGGAGTTGTGCTGTCAACTATAACTGCCATATTACATCATTATATAACTGCCAAGCCACTAAAAACCATGACCAGCCACATTCATACTTAATTGCAACCATTATATCCAGGGTTACTCTTGCCTCACATGTCAGCATTTGTTTCTGCTAAATGTATGATTAATGCAAAGAAGAGTTGGTTAGTAGATCTTATACTATTGTGATAAATGAGAAATGTCAGATAATGAGATAAATGAAAAATGAAGAGTGTTGGTAATGAGTCAACAGAAGCAATAGACCTAAATCACTAAAAAAATTCAATTAATCTAAAAGAAGGAAGGAAAAAGGGAAAGGGCAACATAGAACCAACTGGAACAGTACAGGGAAAAAAAGGAAAAATATTTTACACTTGATCATGTCAATAATCACATCGAATTATCAGGAACACCTATTAAAAGGAGAGATTATAGTAATGGGTAAAAAAAGTAAGACACCAACTATTCACTGTTTATAAGAATTTACACTTTAAATGTAAAGAATTTACACTTTAAATGTAAAGAATGAGTTAAGTGCAAAAGGGTGAGAAGAGATATGACATGCTGACATTAAATGAAAGCTGAAGTATCTCTGTTATTGTCAAACGAAGTATATTTCAGAGCAAAGAATACTACCAGGGAGAAAGGTCATTTTACAAAAATAAAGAGATCAGTTCACCAGGAAGAACTAACAAATGTAAATATTGATAAATCTAATATACTTTCAAAGCACATAAGTACAAACTTTTAGAACTTCAAGAAGTAATAAATCCACATATTTCAAAACCCTTCACCCAGTATGTGACTGAACAGGTAGATAAAATTTAAAAAGAAAAAAGTAATCTCCTTCCATGTAACTTACTCCTTCTGAAAACTAACTGGAGAGTCATCTATGTGTTAGTTCCAATTTAACGGTACATAACAACAATAAAAAACTCAGCAACTGACTGAATAGGTAAATTAAAATTTTCAAAAAGGAAGTATCTATATAAAACACTTAACATAATTAATCAACTGGACTTAATTGATATTTATAAAACACCCTGTCCCAAAACAGCAGAAGAGAGATTACTTTGAAATGTACATGAAACATTTAGCAAGGGAGATCATATTCATTCTAACCCATAAATAAATGAATCTCAGAATACTTACAAGATTTTGGACCATATAAAATAAGTAATCTGGTACAGTGGTACTAAAATAAAAATCAGTACCAGGGAGATCTCCAGAAAATCTCCAATTATTTGAAAATTAAATAACATGTTTCTGCATTACTTATGGATCAAAAAAGTAACAATAAGGGGAATTACAAAGTATTGTTAACCAAAATGATAACATGATATTAAAAAACCGATAAGATACTGCTGAAATTGGTTCAACTCTCATTTATCAATGCTATTGAGTCGGAACTGACTCATTGTTGACTCTACAGTAGGTTTTAAAAGGCAATAAATTGCTTGAGAGAAGACTGCTCAGCTTCCTCCATTGAAGCAGATGGTGGATTTGAACCTCAAGCCTTTGGATTGGCAGTGCAATTCTCTACCACTAGAACACTAGAGCTCCCAAACCATTCTTAGCAAAATTACAATAATCTAACACCAAGAGCTGAAATCAATGAGGTAGAAAACAGAAAAATAATTGAAACCATCAACAAGACCAGGATCTGGTCTTTCAAAAGGGTCAATAAAATTGACAAATCATTGGCAAACTTACAAAAGTAAAAGAAAAAAGACAAAACACAAATAACTAGATTAAGGAATGATAGAGGTGACATTACAACCAAACCAGAGGAAATTAAATCTATAATATTGGAATATTATAAAAAGATATAGTCTGATAAATTTGAAAACCTAGAGGAAATGCACAAATTCCTTGAAACTCATGGCCTATCTACACTGGCATGGACAAATGTAGAATATATGAACAGATTCAGCACAAAAGAAGAAATTGAGCATGTCATAAAACGATTCTTCTACAAAAATGTCCTGAACCAAATATTCAGGAAAGATCTATCACCAATTTTACTTAAATTCTTTACAAACACAGAGAGGGGGGAAAAAAAGGAATACTCCCAGAGTCATTGCCTGTTCACGGATGTAGTTATTGCTGTTAAGTGCAGTAGAGTCATAGATCAGCCATAGTGACTCTATGAATGAAAGTCTTGAACGTAAAACTTTCATCTTTTCTCCAAGTTCACAGAGTTTCCAGAGACAAGCTTTTTTATGGAAGTGGATGTCACTTCTGCTTCCAAGCCTGTTTTATTCGGAAGATCCACGAATCCAGGCCTGAGGGCCACAGGCCCAAGGGCCCAAAAGCCTTTTTAAATATGAGGCCAAATCCAATCAGCTCACACCCTGTTGCAAGCAGCAGCTGCACCCTAGTCTCAACCCTAAACCAGAAAACACACTTTAGCAGAATACAGCCATTCCACTCACCTTCTCAGTGGACAGGAAGACTCAATATAGTCAAAATGACAATCCTATCAAAAGCAATCTACATGTTTATAGCAATCCCAATATAGATAGCAGATTCCTGTTTCAAGGAGATCAAAAAGGCAGTTGTCAAGTTTATTTGGAGCGGAAAGAGATCCCAAATAAGCAAAGCACTTCTGAAAAACAATAATGAAGTGGGAGGCATAGCACTCCCTGATCTCAAAACCTACTGTTGTTGTTGTTGTTATGTGCCATCGAGTCATTTGCGACTCATAGCGACCCTATGTACAACAGCCCTAAACTGTGCTCTATCCTG
>NW_006399824.1:13780197-13789039 GCF_000299155.1 Elephantulus edwardii | reverse complement strand
CTTCCCAATTTTGAACCATGCAGTGTTGCCCTGCTCTGTTCTGACAACTGCCTCTTGGTCCAAGTATAGGTTTCGCATTAGCACGATTAAATGTTCTGGGGTTCCCATTCTTCTCAGAGTCAGCCACCAGAGCTCCCTGATTATTCAAAACCTACTACATGGCTGTAATACTCAAAACAGCATGGTACTGGTACAATGACAGGCACACAGACCAATAAAACAGAACTGAGAACCCAGAAATGGACCCATCTATCGATGATCAACTAAAATCTATCAAACAAGGAAACTACAATCTCTCCAACAAATGATGCTGGCAAAACTGGACTGCTACCTGCAGAAAGCTGAAACAAAATCTCCATCTCACACCATACACAAAAATTAACTCAAGGTGGATCAGCGACTTGAGGGTAAAGCCCCAAACCATAAAGATCATTAAGAGACAAAATAAGACCAGGCTTAGCAGGCTTAGCCTATAATATAAAGAGATTGACAAATACAGCCAGAAAGCACAATCAGGATAGTATAAAATGATGAATGAGACCTTGTAAAGACAGGATGGAAAGAAGACTTACTGACTAGGAAAAAAGCATCTGACATACCATCTCAGACAAGGGTCTCATAACAAAACTACAGAATTCTACAGACCTCCACAAGAAGAAGATTGGTAACCCAATTACAAAATGGGCAAAGACATGGAAAGACTTTTCCTACAAGGCGGCATTTGGATGACCAACAGACACATGAAGAAATGTTCAAAACCACTGGCAAAAAGAGCAAAGCAAATTAAAACCACAATGAGATAGCATCTCACCCCAATAGCAGTGGCAAAGTGTAAAAGGACAGCAAGCAATAAATTTTGGAGAAGATATGGAGAGATTGAAACTCTCATACACTTGGTGGGATTGTAAAATGGTACAACCGCTCTGGAAGGCATTTTGTTGTTTCCTCAAAAAGCTGAACATAGAAACTCCATACAGAGCAGCAATTACACTGCTTAAACTATCATCCAAAGATATTAGAAATGAGACACAAATGGAGATTTGTACATCAATATTCATAGCTATTCACCATTGCAAGAACATAGAAATGGCCCAAATGTCCAACCACAACTGAGTGGATTGAGAAATTGTGGTGCATTCACACAATGGAATACCACAAAGCACCCAGGAGCAACAATTTCAAAAATTACTATCTAACTTGGGAGATTACTATGAAATTACTATATAACTGGAGAGCAATATGCTGAGTGGACTAACTCAGTCTTATAAGGACAAATACTGCTTAAGACTTTTTCTTTTTAAAAAAATAGGAAGATAACTAGTAAAATGTTTATGAAGGTCCAAGGGGGGAAAGGGTGGGAGCAGAAGGGTTAGGATGGATAGAGGGGAAATCACAGGGTTGCACAATTTGGTGCATAAAGGGAAGGTGTTCTAGGAAATGAGAAAGATCTGGTGGGGACCTGAAAAGACAGGATAATTGTGGCCATAGTTCAACGATGATTAATTTTAAAAAACATAATGTATTGGAATGATTGTACGAAACATACTGTCATTGAAGGAAAGAGAGGCACAATGTCTGTGATTTTTGTTAAGAATAATTTTAAAACACAACATTTGTAATAAATAAATAATTGCACACACATGCCTATAGTAGAAAAGATGTTTGAAATAAATAAATGACTTCAAATTTCAGGTTAAGAAACTAGAAAAAAAACATAAAAATCAAATAATCAGAAGAAAGGAAATAATAATTAACAAGTAAAAAAATCAATGGACTTGAAAACAGCAAAATAATTTCAATAAAATAAAAGCTGCTTTATTTAGAATGACAATTAAACTAAACTGTTCAGCCAGGAAGCTAAGGAACAAACACATTATTAATATCAGGAATGAGTAAAGTGGCATCGCTATAGCCTACAGACTTTCACAAATGGGCATTCTTATGAAAAACTGTATGCCAGTAGCTGGTGGTAGAGTTCATAAGAAGTGCTGTTCTGGCAGTTGTAATCAACCATGGTTCCAGGCTTCTTAGATGGACAATCTCTTCCCATGTAATTTACAGCTTCCAAAAACCCTCTGGAGGGCCAGCTATGCATCAGTTTTAGCTGGATGGCAACCAGTTTAAGGTTCTTTTTTGTGTCAATGATTTTAATAATATAGATGCAATGAGTAAATTCTAGGAAAAAAATGACCAGAAGTCTTTACAAAAGAAAGATGGCCAGAATAGCCTACTACAATAAAAGAAATTAAAGTTGTCACCTAATTTTCTAAGAAAATAATTTCATCAGTGAGTTCTATAAAATAATTAAGGAGGTGGCTATGTACTGCAATCCTGAAGACATGCGGTTTGAATCCACCAGATTCTCAACAGGAGAAAGAAGGGCAGTCTCCTCCTATATGATTTACTGTCCCTGAAAACCCTATGGAGGGTCAGCTATGGGTTGGTTCTAACATGGCGATATGTTTGTTTTTGTTGTTGTTATGTGCTGTCAAGTCACCAGCAACTTATAGCAACCCTATCTACAACAGCCCTAAACCTTGCTCTATCCTGTGTCAATCTCACTGTCTCTGATATACCTACTCCCATTAACCCAGTAACTGAATCAATCCATTTCATAGAGAGGCTTCCTCTCCTGCGCTATCCCTACATCCTTCCAAGCATGATGTCCCTCTCCAAGGACCTGTCCCTCCTTACAACATGTCCAGAGTATGTCAGATGAAGCTTCAGAATCTTTACATCCAAGGAGTAGCCTGGTTTAACCTTCTCTAGGCTTATGAACCTGTTCATTTTCTTAGCAGTCCATGGTATATTCAATTCTCTTCTTCAACACCACATCTCAAAGGCATCAAGTCTCCTTCTATCCTCCCTAGTCATTGTCCAGCTCCCTGACGCATAGCAAGTGACTGCAAAGACCATGGCCTGTATCAGGAACACCTTAGTCTCCAGAGTGACGCCATTGCTCTTCAGTACTTTGGAGAGGTCCCTAACAGCAGACTTTCCCCATCACAATACGTCTTTTAATTTCCTGGCTGCTGATGCCAAGAATATTGACTATGGAGCCAAACAAATTAAAGCTGTGAACAATCTCGATCTCCTCACCATTCATCCTGATGCTGCCAATTGACCCAGTGGTGAGAATCTTTGTCTTCATGATACTGAGCCTCAATCCATATTGAAGGCTGTAGTCCTTGACCTTCTGCAGCAAGTCCCTCAGGTCCTCCTCAGTTTTAGCAAGCAGGGTTGTTTCATCTGCATAAAGTAAATTGTTGATGAATCTTCCACCAATCCTGATGCCACACTTCTCATACAGCCCACCCTCCTGGATAGTCTGTTCTGTATATAAGTTGAAAAGGTTGAAAAGGTATGGAGATAGGACAACAACAATAATACCAAGTCTATACAAATTTTTCAGAAACTGTTACGTTTAATTACTTTTCAGTTAGTTACTTGAAGGTCTCATGACCTGATACCATGATCTAACTAAGATATTATGACAAAGAAGGTGTATATAGACCAATAACCTTCAAAATAGAGGTAAAAACTTTTTAAAACAAAATTTTAGCAAAACAGTTTTATTAGAAAGGATATTACATAATGGTTATATGTCTGAGACTACAAATACTCAGATTCTTGACAAGAAAAGAAATGTTTATTTTCTCAAAAACAGTACAAGAATAATTGGATATTCATATGTGGAAAAAATTATCTTTGATCCATATGTCACACCATATTAAATTAAACTATCAAATGGATCACAGACTAAATGTTAAATCTAGAACTTACCAAGCTTTTAGTAGAAAACCTCAGGGACCTTGTATTAGGCAAAGACAGTTCAGATGTGACACAAAATCATGGTTCATGAAAGACAAAATTGATAAAATTGGACTTCAACAAAATTAGAAGCATTGTTCAATGAAGGAACAACTGGGAATCTGGGAGAACAAACAGCTCATGAGTCTGAGAGAAAACATTTGCAAGTGATATACATGTGGACTTGTGCCTAGTGCACACAAAGAACCTTCAAAATGTAATACCCATTGTCTTCAGGTCAAATCTCACTCCTAGCAAAACTCTGTTAGGTTTCCTAAGCTGCAAATCTTCGTGGGAGACTGTCCATAGTTTTTCTTTGCGTTAGTTAGTAAACTGTACAGCTGATCTTTTGGTTAGCAAGTGAATGCACTATGCCACAAAAGATCAGTTTTTAAACTGGACAAATTATTTAAACAGATGTTTTATCAAAGCAGTTATGCTGATGGCAGATAAGCACAATTAAAAAACCCATCATCTTTAATAATTAGGAAAATATAAATTAAAGCCCCAAGAGATAAGAAGCAAACTCGTTGTTGTTGTTGTTGTTAGGTACTGTTGAAACGCTTGAGACGCATAGTGACCCTACGTAAAACAGCTCTAACCTGTGCCAACTTTATTGTCTCTGACACACCTACCCCCACTACCCCAGTCACTGAATCAATCCATCTCATTGAGGGTCTTGCTCTCTTGCACTTTCCCTCTACCCTCCCAAGCATGATGCCCCTCTCTAAGAACTGGTCCATCCTTGGAACATGCCCAAAGTATGTGAGACAAAGCTTCAGAATCATTGCCTCCAAGGAGCAACCTGGTTCACCCTCTCTAAGATAAACCTGTTTATTTTTAGCAGTCCATGGTATATTTAATACTCTCCTCCAGCACCACAGCTCAAAGGCATCAATTCTCTGTCTATTAACCCGTCATTGTCAAGTTTTCTGATACATAGCAAGTAACTGCAAAGACTATGGCCTGGATCAGGCACACTTTTATCTCCAACATGATATTGCTGCTCTTCAGTACTCTGGAGAGGTCCTTGACAACAGACTTTCCCAATGTAATCTGTCTTTTGATTTCCTGATTGCAGGTACAAAGACTGTTGATTGTGGAGCCAAGCAAACTGAAGCTATTAACATCTCAATCTCTTCATCATCTATCATGATGCTGCCAATTGGCCCAGTGATGAGAATCTTTGTTTTCTTGATTTTGAGCTTTAACCCATATTAAAGGCTCCAGTCCTTGACCTTCTGCCACAAGTTCTTCAGGTCTGCCTCAGTTTCAGTGAACAAGTTTGTGTCATCCGGATAACGCAGGTTGCTTATGAGTCTTCCTGCAATCCTGATGTCACAATCCTCCTCTTAAAGCCTAGTCTCTTGGATGATATGTTCCGCATATAGATTGTAAAGGTATGGAGATAAAATTGAAAAGACTGGATGCTATGTTGATATGATTAGGTAGGTACTGTCTAATTGAGCATGACTTATAGTAACTCTGAAAAACAGATTTGATCTTTGCCATATTTTACCCCATCTTCACAAACTGTGACAAGTTCCACTCTATTATAGTCACTGTGCACTCCATCTCACTCAAGGTCTTCCTAGTTTTTGCCGTCCTAGGAAAAAGATACTATGTTGGGATAGGTCAGTGGCCACCTTAGTTCAGATACATTGCAAACATCAAGTAAAGGGCAGTGGGGTTTGTGAGTGAGGCTTGTAACTCTTGGAGTGGGAGATACAAATAATCAAGGAAAGGAGGTTAAAAAGATCTGTGTGGGAATGGGTTAGAGTGGGACACATCAGTTAAAAACTATGTTTAATTTGAGTATAATTGTTGTTGTTAGGTGTCATTGAGTACGACTCATAGCGACCCTGTAAACAAAAGATCTGAACTCCGTTTTGTCCTGTATCATCCTGACACTTCTTGACACACAAGAGACCATTGCAGCCAGCAGTCATTGTGTCAATCCACCTAGTTGATGATTATACCAGATGCTTATATACAGAAATGTTTACAGAGTGTGAATGTGTGTGTGTGTGTGTGTGTGTGTGTGTGTGTGTGTGTGTGTGCGAGAGAGAGAGAGAGAGAGAGAGAGAGAGAGAGAGAGAGAGACTATGCTCCTTAGAGACGAGAATGTCGAGATGTCACCTCAAACACTTTGGGCATGTTATCAAGGCCAGTCCTTGGAAAAGAATATCATCATTCACAGAAAAGCAGAAGGTCTGTGAAAGAGAGTTCCTCTACGAAATGGACAGAAGCAATGACAACAAGGGAGCGATTGTGAAGATGGCCCAGAATGAGGCAAAGTTTTGATCCATTGTAACTCTGGTTGCTATGAGTTGCAGTCAACTCAGTGGCACCTAAGAACAACAACAAACATATGTTTTCTTTCTTTGTCAGTCAATGCAGGTAAACACAACAGGTTAGCAGTGAAAGACAGTGGATTGGATCTCTGTGCCAGAGGAAATAGAGGAAGTTAAGACAATAGACTGGAGTTCACAGATTCAGCGTTCGAACCCGTCACTTCCAAAGTACTCAATTTGGGGCAAGTCATGTCATTTGAAACTCTAATTTTCTCATCTATAAAATGTGAATGCTTGTACTCACCTCATTATGAGGACTCAATGGGCTGTTGTTTGTGGTTATTCTAAGAGTTTGGCAAATGGTAGCTATTTATTATAGGACTTCTGGTGGCCTAGTGGGTAAGGAGTTGCAATGCCAAGACTAAGTCTGGAGATTTGGATCCAACACCTGTTCTGAGAAAGAAAAATGGGACAATCTCCTTCCGTGACAATGCCCTGGAGGGTCAGCTATGAGTCAATTCCAACTTAACAGCACATACAACAACAACAAAAACAACATTCTTGTTACAGATACCTTTAAGAAAATCTCTTTAATATAATTGGTAGAGTAGTGGTGGTGGAAAGCAAGGAACAGAATAGATTGACTCTTAAATCTGCTTGTGTCTTAATAATTTTACATGAAAACAGTAATGGGTAAAGAAATCCAAACACTTTGTGTCCAGGAAGACAATATACTGCAAATAACCATCCTTCCTGTGTGTCTAGGATGGGACTCACAGATGACCCTTGTTCACTTATGAAAAGGTCAGATATGAAAAAACCACACAAACAAAAACAGCCACGTGGATTGTGACTCATAGTGACCCTATGGGACAGAACACAACTTCACTGTGAGGTTCCCAAGGCTAAAATCATGGAAGCTACTTATTACATCATTCTTGTGTGGAGCAATTTTAGTGTTACAATCTAAGCACTTAAGAACTGAGTCACCAGGGCTCCTTAATCCTCCAAATTCCCAGTTTCCACCTCTTCACTGAGTAGACCCCACTGATCAACCAGAAATAAAATGTGTGGTAATCACTCTTTGCTTAACCAAACAAGTGGAAGCTTCTCTCCTTCCCTAAAGTGCCTGAATCATGCCCCACTTCAGCCTAAGTCAACATACTACCCCTTCTGAGTGTCCTTCCCCTCAAGAGTCCCTCCAAGAGAAAAGGTTGACTTTTACATCTTTTAGGGAGCTCTCGTGTGTCAGCTGTGAATCAGTTCTGACTTGGCAGCAATGCATCTCAGGCTTTTTAGTCAGTTTTCGGGTGGGGTAGTGTATGGAGAGTTGTCCTACTAACCCAGAGACTGTATGTATCTCTGATGATTCAAATCCATCACTGACTCTTCTGGAGAAAGACGAGCAATCTCTTCTTGTGTGATTCACAGCCTCAGAAATCCAATCGATGGTCAGCTATGAGTCAGTTCCAACTAATCAACAATGATTTAGGGTTGTTGGGTTTTTGGTGGGTTTTTTTTTCAGTTTGAAGTATATTTTTATTTTCTATCCGAGGATGTCATGTCACCTGCTTACCCCATACCTGGATTTTTTTTCTTCTCCTTTAGCTTTTCTTATCCTCCATCTTTATAAAAGAAAATGCTTCTCCCCCTATTTTTTTGAGCCATTTATTGATCTTAGGGTTACAGTACTCTATTAAACTACTTACCCATATCATCACTACAATCTTCATTTTCTTTTCCTCCTGTACATTTCTTTCTAAATAAAGTATCTCCTTGTCAACGTGGATAATCTCCTCAGATGTGATTTACTGCCTCTGAAAACCCACTGGAGGGTCAGCTATGAATCAATTTTGACATGATGGTACATAAACAACAACAACATAACTGACTTTGACCTGTATAATAAATACCAAAGGAAAGTGGACAGGCCATAGTAACAAAAAACAATAACAAAAGACACACTTCAAAGTAGCAACAATAAAACCCGGCCTATCAATAGTCACACTTAATGTGAATGTCTTAAATGGACCAGTTAAAAGAATAGAAGAATGGATTAAAAAAAATAACACAAAAAAACAGGGCCCAGCAATATATTGCCAATAAGAGACACATCTAAGAAACTAGGATGTTTCCTAGTTAGATAGATTTCCTAGTTTCCTCATCTCAGATTAAAAGTCAAAGCCTGGAAAACCATATACCAAGCAAATAGCATCCACATAAAAGCAGGAGTGGTAATACTAATCTCTGATAAAATAGACCTCAGTGTGAAAACCACCATAAATGGTTAGGAAGGGCAAGAGATCAAGGAGACATAACCTTGGTCAATATTTACATACCAAATCATACAAATGCAAAATACATTAAACAATGGTTAACAGACTTGAAGAAAGAAATAGACAACACCACAATTGTGGTAGGAGACTTTAACACATCAATCTCAACAGAGTACAGGCTAACTAAAGAAACTCAATGAAGATGCAGAAGAGTGAATACTGAAGTCTAATTTATCAGAGGAAAAAAACATTGAAATAATAAAAAGTATCTTCTCAGATCACTATGCCATAACTAGAAATTAATGGTTAGAAGGTGAAGCTTACAAAACTACCCATATGGAAACTAAATAATACCCTACTTAAGGACTATTGGGTTATGTTGTTGTTGTTGTTATGTGCCATCGAGTCGTTTCTGACTCATAGCGACCCTATGCACAACAGCCCTAAACCCTGCTCTATCCT
>NW_006399824.1:13727373-13778182 GCF_000299155.1 Elephantulus edwardii | reverse complement strand
GGCCCTTTTGATTTTCTGACTCTAGCTCCTCGCAAATTTCATTTTAGTATTTTGCTTTGTCATTCCGAGCAGCCTTTTGGAATCTTCTGTTCAGCTCTTTAGTATCTTGATTGAAATAAAAAGTGAAATGAAAATGCACCATATCATATCAAAACCTCTGGGATAGAAACTAAGCCTGTCCTTAGGGTCTTTCATAACAATGAGCAAGAAAGAAAAAGGTAGGAGGAAGGAAAAGGAACAGGAACTGGAATGGAAAGGAATGAGCTACCACAAGATAAAAGTAAATAACAAATTGAAAAATAGGCACAGAACGTAAACAGACACTTCACAAAAAAAGACATTCAGATGGTGAACAAACACAAAAAGAAATGTTCAAAACCCCTAGCTTTAATAGAGATGCAAATAAAAACAACTATGAGATATCCTCTCACCCCAGTAACAATAGCAAAATTCAACAGAGCATCAAACAACAAATGCTGGTGAGGTTGTGGAGAAATTGGAACTCTCATTCACTGTTGCTTGGAGTGTAAAATGGAGCAACACTATGGAAGTCAGTATGGTGCTTTCTCAAAAAGTTGGAAATAGAAATACCATTTGACCCAGCAATTCCACTACTGAGAATATACTGTAAAGAAACCAGAACTGTCACTCAAGCAGATACATGCACACCCATGTTTATTGCTGTTTTGTGAGTTGGAAACAACTCAAATGTCCATCAACAAATGAATGAATAGAGAAACTGTGGTATATTCACACAATGGAATATTATGAAGCACTGAAAAAAACCCATAACAAAGAATTCATGAAATAGTATACAAAATGGATGACCGTGGAGGATGTTATGCTGAGTGAAATATCTCAGTCACAAAAGGATAAATGCTGTATAAATATTACGAAACAGGACCACTAGGGGGCTTGAGGGAAACTAAGAAAAGAGGGACTAAATAAATTACATGGCATTGAAACAGACAAGGGAAAGAACTGTATAAAAGAAATATATAATTAAATATTATTGGTATGACTAGAGTCCGAAATAAGAGCTGCCTAGTAAAGTGGTTTGAGGGGGGAGGGGAACTGTATAACAGCGAACGAACTTTTTTTCCAAGGAAAAAACCTAACTGGAGGGGGGAGAGAGGAGGGAGGAAGGAAAATGTGTAACAATGACTGAATAGAAATGCAAGTTATTTACAAACTGACAATAAAACCTCAATTTAAAAAAAGAGTAAAAGAACAAGAAACTAATCTCACAGTCTTGAGAAGAAAGAAAATTATATGGACAAGGGCTGAAATCAATGTGATAAAAACAAGAAAAACAATTTAAACCATTAGTAAGACCAGGAGCTGGTTTTTCAGAGTCAATAAAATAGATAAACCATTGACAAACTTGACAAAAGAAAAGAAAGAAAAGACACAACTAACTTGAATAAAAAATGAAAGAGGTGACATTGTAACAGAATTAATGGAAATTAAATAGATAATAACAAAATATTCCGAAAAGCTATACTCTGGTAGATTTAAAAATGTTGAGGAAATGGATTAATTCTTAGAAAACCACACCCTACCCAGATTAACACAGACAGATGTAAAACACTTAAACAGACCCATCACAAAAGAAAAAAAATTGAGCCGGTCATAAAAAGACAAACCCCACCAAAAAAGTCCTGGTCCAGATGAGTTCATGGGTGAATTCTATCAAACATTCAAAGACAAACTATCATCAATTCTATTTAAATCATTTATTAAAATTGGGAAAGAAGGAACACTCCCAGAGTCTCTCTATAAAGAAGCATAATCCTAACACCAAACTCAAGCAAAGACATTACCCAAAAAAGAAAACTATAGATCAGTATCTTTCATGAACATAGATGCAAAAATCCTTTAAAAAACCCCAACCATACTGTCCAACAGAATATATAGAATAAAACTAATTATGACCAAATGGGGTTCATAACAGATACGCAAGGATAGTTCAACGTAAGAAAAACAATCAACATAATTCATCACAATAGCAAAGAACAAGAACCACGTGATCCTATCAATTGATGCAGAAAAGATCTTTGAAAAAACCCACACTTTCTGACTAAACACTCAAGAAAACAGGAATAGAAGGGAATTTCTTCAATATAGTGAAAAAATGTAAGTGCAAATCCAAGACCCAACATCCTTCTCAAGGAGAAGGATTAAAGGCCTTAATCTTGTGAACAAGGACCAGACAAGGATGTCGCTATCATCACTCCTATTAAATATTGTATTTATTTTCCATGGCAATAAGACAAGATAAGGAAATAAGAAGCATCTAAATTAGCAAAGAGGTGGTAAAACTGTTGCTATATACAGACTGCATGATAGTGTACACAGAAAACCCCAAACTAAGCCAAAAAAACCTGTTAGACCTAGTAGACCAATATAGTAGAGTGACAGGATATAAGATCAATATATAAAAATCAGTGTGATTTCTCCACAGTAACAAAGAAAACATATAAAAGGAAACAGAGGAATACCATTTACAATAACCAATCACAAGCTGAAATACAATCACAAATGGAAATACATGTGAATAAACCTAATTAGATACACAAGAAACCTTTATAAAGAAAACTACAAAACACTACTACAAAAAAACAATAAGAGATCTAACTAAATGGGGAAATATTCCTCGTTCATGAATAGAAAGACTCAACATAGTAAAAAATGACAATCCTACCTAAAACAATCTACATGTTTAATGCAATCCCTATACAGATACTAAACTCATTTTTCAAAGAGATAGAAAATGCATTTGGCAGGTTTCTTTGGAAAGGAAAGAGATCTTGAATAAGCAAAGCTGTTCTGAAAAACAAAAGTTAAGTGGGAGATATAGCACTCCTTAAACACAAAATCTATTATGCGGTTATGGTAACCAAAAGAACATGGTATTGGTACGATGACAGACACTAAGACCATTGAAGTAGATTTGAGTACCCAGAAATCAACTCATCTACTTATGGCCAATTGGTATTTAACATGAAATAAAAACTTATCAAATAGGAAAACGACAACCTCTTCAACAAATGGTGCTGCCAAAAACTGGACCTCTACTTAAAGAAAACTGGAAGAAGGATCCACATATTACACCATATAAGATAATTTAAAAAATCAACTCAAGATGGATCAGAGACTTTGGCTTAAAGCTCAAAACTACTAGGATCTTAAGAGACAAAATAGGAGCAAACTGATAAAGACCCAGCCTATGGCATAAATAGGCTTGCAAATATAGCTAGAAATGCATAATCCATAGAGAATAAAATTGATGAATTAGATCCCTGTCTGAATAGAAAACTTTTCCCAATTGAATAGAAGAAAACCTACAGATTAGGAAAAACATTTGGTAATGACATCTCAGACAGAAGTTGCAAAACTACAGGGCCTCCGCAAGAATAAGACTGATAATCCAGTAGCAAAATTTGCAAAAGACAAGAAGGCATTCAAATGGCCAACAGACAGAAGAAGAAATGCTCAGAATCACTAGCAATCAGAGATGCAAATCACAACAACGAGATACCATCTCACTCCAGTAGCGGCAGCAAAATGTGACAGGACAGTAAGCAATAAATATTGGAGATATTGGAACTCTCGTGCATTGTTGGTGGGACTGTAAAATGGTATAACCACTCTGGAAAGCAGGTTGGCATTTCCTCCAAAAGTTAGACGTAGAACTCTCTTATGACTCAGCTATTCCACTGTTAGGAATATTCTCCAAGGAAAACATAACTGAGAAAGAAATGGAGATATGTACACCCATCTTGTTAGTCACAATAGCAAGAAAATGGAAACAGCCCAAATGTCCATCAACAAATGGATTGAGAAATTTTAGTACCTTCACACAAGGAAATATTATGCAGCACTAAGTTATACAGGTGTCCAGGACTTTCATTCATAGGGTCACTAAGAGTCGCCGAAGACTCGACGGCACTTAACAACACCACCACCACCAACAGCATATAGACAGAGAGAGCAGTTGGCCTAGCGGACAGAAAGCCATGCTCCCAAGCCAAAGGTGGGTGACTCTACTCTGCAGCCCTCAGGCCTGACTTTGTTTTTGGTGAAACATTCTTCTAGGTCATGTAACCCTGGTATGTCCACTTGCTGTACAGAAGTAACTCGTGGTCACTGTGAAGCTGAACACTGTGACACTGATGAGTCAAAAGTGAGAATGGTTACCCATGGTGGACAGTGTTTGGTGGAGCTCCCCGATTAAAACAAGCTTGGAAGCAGAGTGGCATCCACTTCCAAAATAGTTTGCCTCTGGAAACCCTATGAACCTAGAGAAAGTTATACAGGTGTCCACGACTTCTGTTCATAGGGTCGCTATGAGTTGCCTATGACTTGATGGCACTTAACAGCAACAACAATAGAACATGGGAGGATCTAGTGAGCATTATGCCAGTGAACTAACTCAGTCTCATAAGGAAAAATAGTGCATAAGGTCATTATCATAATAATAGAAGAACTGGTAAAATGTGTATAAATGTCCAAAAGGGAAAGGGAAAAGTTAAAGGAGTGGAAAATGGGGAAAGGGAAAATCACTAGGACAGGAGAGTTAGGGGACAGTTTGGAGAATGATGGTGAAAAAATAATAGAGACTCAATGTGGACTAGAAAAAGTGGAGTAATAATACACAGAGATCAATAGTAATTAATTTTTTAAATACAATGTATATGAATGATTGTATGAAACAAAATGTAAGGAATGGTTGTATAAAATACAATGTACATGGTGGGGGGGGGGATTGTCTTTGTGCAGTTTTGGTGTCCTGGTGGGTAAGGAGTTACACTGCAAACCCAAAGAAAGGTAGGCGGTTCAAATGCATAAGCTGATCAATTGCAGAAATATGGGCAATCTCCTCCCTTGTGATTTACAGCCTCCAAAAACCTGCTAGAAGGTGAACTATGAGTTGATTCCAACTCTATGTCAAGGAGATGCTTGAACCCATCCTTACAGCCACCTTGCTGATCCATCTGGGTGAGGAAGGATCTAGTCACACAAGTGGAAAAAAAAGGTTTTATCAGGAAATCCCAAGTGGGGATAACAAATTCCACAACATCCTTCCAGTTTCTGCATGGTTCTTTAGGACCGGCAGTTGACTATGAATTCTTGCTTTCATTTCCTCCATGGGCTTCAGTCAAATTCTCAGTGTTTCTGGTTCACCTACTTCAACTTGAAAGTGGGGCCCAGGGCCCTTGGTGATTACCTATCTCACAGGAAATTTGAGGTTGAGAGAGATAAGACATTAAAATATTTTTAGTTACCACAAAGGTAGATGCTTATGAAGGAAGAATATTGAGTCCTGTAATATTAAAAGATAGTCAGGAGAAGTTGTTTCTGCTTTTTTATCACACAAGCGTTTTGACGTTCTTGAACTATTACTCTTCATTGAGCCTACCACAGAATAAGTCTTTCTCCCCAAACAGCAGTCATTTTAGCATTTTATTCATGCCATCTGGCAAACAAGATTTTCTCAGCCTTTGATTTTTATCAAGATTTACTTGACTCTTCAAAGCATTTGATTCAAAGTGCACTGTATCAGTAAGTGGATTAGTTGAATGACTGAAAGACTAGTACTGAAGGCATAATGTGTGTGTGTTGATTGCCTCTGAGTCGAGCACATCTCATAGCGACCCCATGAACAAAGGCCTGAAGCCCCTCTACAGCCATCAACATTTATCAAAGTTCATAGAGTTTCTGGAGGTATGTTGTTTAGGAAGTGGATGCCACTCCTGCTTCCAAACTTTTCATAGTATGTTCTTGTTGTTATGTGCCATTGAGTCGCCTGCGATGTATAATGACCCTGTGTACAGCAGCTCTGAATCCTTCCTTGTCCTGAGCCAGTCTCACTAATTCTGACACACCAACCCCCATCACCCCAGTCACTGTATTGATCCACCTCATCCAGAGTCTCCCTCTCCTGCACTGTCCGTCCATCCTTCGGAGCATGATTCTCCAACCACCAGTCTCTCCTGGCCATATGCCCAAAGTAAGTGAGGTGGAACTTCAAAATCTTAGCCTCCAAGGAGAGTCACCCTCTCCAAGACAAGCCTAATAGAAGGCATAATAGTTTATTATCGTATTTCTCCTCACAGGGTATATATACTTACGTAAAATGCTAAAGAACAATAAAACAACTGTCCAAATAATGGACATTTTTGAGAGAAAGTTACTATTAGATGCAGAATTGAAACTAGTGAATGGCAGTTCCACAGACCATTCATTTAATGCCTCTTCTATGGGCATTGACTATTATTATGTTTGCTGTTGTGTACTCTCGAGTCAGAACTGACTCTGAGCTGACCCTTCAGCAGGTTTTCAGAGGCAGTCAGTTGCAGCGGAGAAGACTGCCCATCCTCCTGTGGAGCAGCTGGTAGACTCAAACTGCAAGACTTTGGGGAGTTACAGCGCAGCTCCTTGCCACTAGGCCACCATTAGGCATTGCCATTAGGCACCTTCTTAAGTGCTAGGAGTGGTGTTGGTAGGTGTTATGGTGGCAGCTCTGACCCACAGTGACCTTGCATACATAACATAATATGGTAAAACCCTGTTGGATCTGGTGCTATTCTCACAATCTCTGCTGTGCTAGGAATACAGGATCAAACCCTAGGCTGTTTCCCTCAGGAAGCTACTATTCAATTGGAGGGATAGAACACACACCTTCAAACCCCCAAAACTTAAACACACTGACGTCAATGGGATTCAGACTGATAGCAACCCTCTAAGGCTGAGAATCATAATCAGAGGAGTGTCCATTTCTCTTGCGGAGCTAATTCACTGGAGACATCCAGCCCTTTGATAAACAGGATCACACCCTAAAGGTCACATCATCAGAGCTCCGTGGAGATAGCACAGTGTATTTCTAGTATCTGCAGGATTGTTCCATGACATATTTGATGGACTGTCCATAGGAACTTGGGCTGCTGACCAAAAGGTAACACTTTTCTGATGGTTTGAATCCACAGAAAATGACTCTGAGAGAGAAAGATGGGCAATCTCCTCCTGTGTGATTTACAGCCTTTGAAAAACCACTAGAGGGTCAGTTATGAGTCAGTTCTAACTCCACAGCAATGGGTTTGTTTGGTTACTTGTTGTTACGAGTTTTTGTGAAGAATATGGAGGATACCGGGAGCTTTGGTGGTTAGTGGCAGAAGACAGGCTTCCAATCCCAAGATGGGCAATCTTCTCCCATGTGATTTACTGTCTCTGAAAATCTGCTGGAGGATCCACTATAAATTGGTTCCAATTCAATGACACAACAACAACATAAAGGATGCAGCAGTATAGTTACTAGGTGACATTGAGTCAACTACAACTTTTAGTGACCCTATGAGTAAGAGATCCGAATTTTGCCCTATTTTGTACCAGCCTCATGATCTCTGACGATCTCCAGCCCATTGTTACAGTCATGTGTCAAACATCTAGAGTCTTCCTCTCTTTCTTTGGCCATCCACCTTTCTGAGCATGTCTTTTTCCAAGGACTAATTTTAGACATTTAAAAGCAAGGTACTGATTGTGGAATAGACCTTCATGTGAAAGTGAAAATTGAGACTGAAGAAAACTAAAATAAGTTCATGGAAACCAAAATATGATCTTGAGTCTATTTCACTTGAATTAAAAAATTATCTTAAAAACAGATTTGAAGCATTGAAAACCAGTCATTGAAGACAAGATGAGTTGTAGGATGATATCAAGGTCACAACAAAGAAAGGGGAGAAAGTAAAAAATCAAACAAACAAATAAACAAAATAAAAAAACCCACCAAACACAAAATTAATGTTAGAAGAGACTCTGAAAACTGCACTAGAGCATCAGGAAGCTTAAACAAAGGGGATAAATGCCAAAATAAAAGAATTGAACAGAAGGTTTCAAAAGGCAGCCTGAGAAGACAAAGAAAAGTATTATAATGGAATATGCAAAGAGCTAGAGTTGGCGAATAAAAAGAGAAGAACTCACTTGGCATTTCAAAAGTTGAAGGAATTGAAAATCAAATTCAAGCCTTGAGTTGTAATACTGAGAGATGCTATGGGTAAAATCTTGGATGATCCAAGAAGCATTAAAAGATGGAAGGAAGATACAGAATGACAGCACCAAAAAGAACTGGCTGACACTGTAAAATTACAGAAAACACTATATGATCAAGAGCCAGTGGTAATGAAGGAAGACGTTCAAGCTGTACTGAAGGCTTTGGTAAAACAGGGCCCAGGGAACTGATGGAATACCAATTGACATGCTTCAACTAACAGATGCAGTTCTAGATGTGCTCACTAGTCTATGCTTGGAAATTTGGAAATTTTCAACTGATTAGAAGAGATAACTTATTCCCATTCCCAAAAAAGGTGATCCAATAGAATGTGGAAATTGTCAAACAATATCATTAATACAATATGCAAGCAAAATACTGCTGAAGATCAGTCAAAAACAGCTAATACAGTGCATAGAGAGAGAACTTCCAGAAGCTCAAGCTGAATTTAGAAGAGGCCGTGGCACCCAGGATATCACTGTTAATGTCAGATGGATCCTTACTGAAAGCAAAGCATACCAAATGAATGTCTATTTGTGATGGGTTTTTTTGTTTGTTTGTTTTACTATGCAAAGGCATTTGGCTGTGTGGATTGTAACAAATTATGGCTAACATTGAGAAGAATGGGAATTCCAGGACACCTAATTGTGCTCATGTGAAACCTATACCTAGACCAAGAGGCTGTTGTGTGAAAAGAGCACAGGAACATTACATGGTTTAAAATGAAACAAACAAACAAAAAGTACCTCAAAGTTGTATGTTTTCCCCCTTACTGATTCAATCTGTATGCTGAGCAACTTATATGAGAAACTGGACCCTGTGAAGAAGAATGTGGCATCAGGATCAGAGTAAGACTCATCAATAACCCATGTTATGCTGACACAGCCTTCTTGCTGAAAGTGAAGAGGACTTGAAGCACTTATTGCAGAAGATTAAAGAACACAGCCTTTAGTATAGATTTCAACTTAACATCAAGGAAGCAAAAATTCTCACCCCTGAAAGGCAACATCATGACAGATAGAGAAAAATTGAAATTGTCAACAATTATACCTTCCTTGTATCCACAATCAACACTTTGGTAGTAGTAATCAGACCAGGAGATGGATTGCACTGGGAAAGTCTGCAGTCAGCGACCTCTCCAGATTATTGAGGAACAATGATTTTCGTTTGAGGACTAAAACACATCTGATTTAGGCCATCACCTTTTCAGTAACTTACTATCAATCTGAGAGCTGGACATTAAGTAAGAATGACAGAAAAGATTGTGCATTTCTGGTTCTACTTGGCACTCTCTTTTTATACCTTAGGCTGGCCATCTAAGATTGGTTCTAGTTTATTATCTCTGATGAACTTTAATGGTTTGGGGCTTTACTCCTAGGTCTCTGATCCACCTTGACTTGATTTTTATGTGTGATGTGAGATGTGGGTCCTGTTTCAGCTTTCTACAGATAGCAGTCCAGTTTTGCCTGCATCATTTGTTGAAGAGGTTGTCATTTCCCCATTTGATAGGTCTTACTTCCTTGTCAAATATTAGTCGACCATATATGGAGCCAGAAATGCACAATTTGGAAAGGATGAAAATGATGATTGGGACATTCTAAAGATTAAATCTGTGTGCTCATCAAAAACTTTTCCAACAAGGTGAAAAGAAAGTCCACAAACATTTGGAAGGAAATAGTATCTCAAATAAGAATCCTTCAACAAAAGTTTACAGAATACTCTTGAACTTCCAGACAAAAAAGACTGCTAACACAATTACAAAATGGGCAAAAGACGTGGAAAGACTTTTCACAGACATTCCGGTGGCCAACAGACACATGAAGACACACTGGCAATAAAAGAGATGTAAATCAAAACCACAATGAGATACCATCTCACCCCAGTAGCAACGGCAAAGTTTAGTAGGACAGCAAGCAATAAATATTGGAGAGAATGTGGAGAAGTGGGAACTCTCATACACTGATGGTGGGACTGTAAAATGGTGTAAACACTCTGGAAGACAGTCTGACATTTCCTCAAAAAGTTGAACCTAGAAACTCATATGACCCATCTATTCTAGTACTACAAATATACCCCAAGGGAATTAGAACTGCGATACAAGTGGAGATTTGTACACAGATGCTCATAGCAGCATTATTCACCATCGCAAGAACATGTAAGCAGCCAAAATGTCCAACCACAACTGAATGGATTTAGAAATTGTGGTACATTCACACACTGGAATACTATGCAGCACTTAGGAGCAACAATTTAGAAAAATACTACATAACTTGGGAGATGCTGGAGAGCATTATGCTGACTGAACCAACTCAGTCACATAAGGACAAATACTGCATAAAACCATTATTGTAAAAATAGAAGGATAACTAGTAATACCTGTATAGGAACTCAAGGTGGGGAGGCCTGAGGATGGGTGGGGCAAAACCACAGGGTTGCATAGTTTGGTGGGTAGAAGGAGTGGGGAAGGAAATGGGAAGAATCTGGGAGGAAAAACAGGATAATGAAGGGCAAGGTCACATGGTGATTAATTTTATAAAACATAATGAATGAAAATGATTGTATGAAACAATGTGAATGAAGAATAGTGTGAAACGGAACGTATATGAACTTTGTAAGTAAACCAGTTGAAAAAAAATCAAAATTAAATAAAAAGAATGACAGGAGAAGAATTGATGCCTTTAAACTATGAAGTTAGAGAAGAACACTAAATATTCCCGATTTAAAAAAAAACCTAACAGATATATCCCGGAGAAAGTGCAGCTAGGGTGCTTCTTCAAGGCAAAGGTGATAAAACTTTAACCCACATACTTAGGGTATGTTGCTAGTAGAGGCTATTCCTAGGAGAGTGACATGCTTGGAAAGGTGGACGGTCAGCAAAAGACAGGAAGACCTTCAGCCAGGTGGAAAAACAAGGTAACTGTCAAGATTGTAAGAATGGCACAGAGTAGAACAGGGTTCACAGTAGTTGTTCACTGAGTCACTATGAGTCGTATTCACTTAACAACAAAAACAACAAAAATTTAGAAAATCATATGATTGATCATTAATATTTGGAAAAAGCCATCGAGGTGAAGTCATTCATCATACAAAGGGAAGCAAAAAGCCAAAAATTCACCGCCAATCGGAATCACAAAGGACAGTCAATGCAAATAGTGACAAATTTCAGAAAAATCCAGTCACCTCAATTTGTAAGGCCTTTCTCAGAAGAGGGATTTACAAGAACTCAGAATGAAATGTCTTAAAAGAAACAAGTAAACAATCTAAAAAAGGAGAGAAAAAGTATTTTTAAAGTCCCAGCAAAAAGCCATGTCAGCCCTGTGACAACTATGGGCCATGGCAGTGGAGGAGGGTTTTCCACCAAAGAACTGGAGGGAAATAGATTACCTCTGAGATTATGTCCTAGTAGATCAGTTGCTAACAAGTTAATTGTGACTCACAGCAACCTCACATACATATCAGGGCACAGCTATGTCCCATAGGTTTCTCCACAGCTGATTTTTTAATAAGTAGATTGCCAACTTTTTTGTTCGGTAATTCTGGGTGGACTTGAACCTCCAGCCTCTAGTCTGAAGCTGGGAACATTAACTATTTGCATTGGCCAGGGACTCTGGTTTGTAGCCTAAGTGATGTTGTTGTTATGTGCCCTCGAGTTGCCTGAGATTCATAGTGACCCTATGTACAACAGCCCTAAACCCTGCTCTATCCTGTGCCAATCTTATTGTCTCTGACATACCTACCCATTACCCCAGTCACTGAATCAATCTATCTCTTTGTGGGTCTTCTTCTCCTGTGCTGTCCCTCCACCCTCCCAAGAATGACATCCCTCCCCAAGGACTGATCCCGCCTGGCAACCTGTCCAAAGTATGTCAGATGAAGCTTCAGAATCCTTGCCTCCACAAAGCAGCCTGGCTCCACCCTCTCCAGGATGAACTTGTTTGTTCTCCTAGCAGTCCATGGTATATTCAATACTCTTCTCCAGTACCACAGCTTAAAGGCATCAATTCTCCTTCTATCATCCCTAGTCATTATCCAGCTCTCTGATGCATAGCAAGTAATTGCAAAGACCATTTCAAAATGATATTTTTCTCTAGAGAAAAGTTTCTCAAACATCCCCAAGATGCTAATATTCTATTTCTATTTTTACAACTATTTAACAATGACCTTAAACAAGAAATGAGTAAAGAAAACACACACACTTTGCTAATTACTAAAGTTAAAATGAAAGGACAGATTTTGCTAAATATTCCTTTGTGTAGAGCCTAATGACTCGAGAGCTCTGGAGGCCTAGTGGTAAAGAGCTGCTCTGCAATCACAGAGGCACATGGTTTGAATCCACCAGCTGCTGTGAGGGAGAAAGATGAGCAATCTCCTCTTGTGCAATTTACTGCCCCTGAAAACCTGCTAGAGGGTTAGGTATGGGTCGGCTCTGACTTCACAACTCACAACCACCACAACAAAGCTCAATTAGAAGGTCTACCATTCAATGGTGTAAAAAGAACCCACTCTTGACTCTGATAGGAAAACCAAATTTTAAAAACCTTCAAACTTACTGCCTTTGAACTGGAACTGGCTCATAGCTGACCCTCCAATAAATAGCCTTTCAGAGACTGTAAATCAAACAGAAGGAGGTTTCCCACCTTTCTCCAGAAGAGCAGCTGGTGGATTTGAGCCACCCACCTTTGGGTTGGCAGTAAAAGTTCCTTCCAACTAGACCTCCAGAGCAACCTGATAGGCAAACCACTGATGGGCAAACGACGGCCCTAGTGGCACCACCACCACCTCCAGCCTCTACTCCTCCCACCCTCTTGCTGAAATATTTTCCATTGTCTGTGCCCTTTGGCTCTAATTTATGTGACACCCATATTTTTTAAATTTCAAAAGTAACCTCAGGTGATTCATTTCATAATAGCCCAACTTGCCATGCTGCACTCCCATAACTTATCCTAAATATGATCCATTTCTCCTCACTCTTAGAAACCAGCCAGGGGTACTGTGGAAGAAAGGCCTGGTGATTTACTTCTCGAAGGTTGCAGCCTTGAATATATAAAGGGATGAAAATTTCTCCAGCACACAGTGAGTGGGGATGAAAATTTCTCCAGCACACAGTGAGTGGACATGGCATAGAATCTACTCAAAAGCAAATTGTGGTTGTTTTTAGCAAAATAAAAACTCATATTTTTTTATTTACAATCCCTCACAAGGATAGTAAAGACTAAAGTGCATCTGACTGAAGCCAGAGTGCTTTCAATTGCCTCATCTGTATATGAAAGTAGAACAGTGAGTGAGAAAGACAGGAGACAGATTGATGCCTTTAAATGGTGATGTTGGTGAAGAGTACTGAACTTACCATGGTCTGCCACGAGGGGCACTGGTGGCATAGTCCTTAGTTGCTGTGCTGCGAACCCAAAGACCTGGAGTCTCTTGTGATTTGAATCCATCAGGGACTCAGAAGATTAAAGATGAGCAATTCCTTCCCATTGTGATTTGTAGCCTTGGAAATCTGATGGATGGTCAACTATATTACAGAACCAATTCCGCACAGCAAGTAAATGAGAGATGGAATTTCCAGTAGAAGAAACAAATGTGTTTTGGAAGAAGTGTATACAAGGAGGTCCTTAGAGGCAAGGGTGATGAGACAAGGCCGATTCATATACATTGGGCATGGTTTCAGGAACAACCAGTCCTTGGAAAAAGATAATACGCTTGGAAAAATGGAGAGTCAGCAAAGAAGACGACCCTCAATGGAATGAATTGCTTGACATAGTGACCACAACAATGAACTGGAGCACAGAAGAAATTTGTAAATGATGCATGTCAGGCAAGATTCCAATCTGTTGTGCAAAGAATCGAAGCCTCAGCACCTAACAATAACAACTGAGTCTGGTGGTAAGGATTGTGTTGCCAACTTGAAGGTAGAACGTTTAAATCCACCAAGTCTTCCACAAGAGACTTTCTCCCATGAGACTTTACTGCCCCTGTAAACCTTCAAAGGGTCAGCTATTGGTTGGGTTCTGACTCAGCTGTACACACAACAGACCTCTCTAATGATTACATCACCTTTAAGTCAAATAGTTTTTTACAAAGGCGTTGTTTCACATTGAACTAGACAAAAGCAGCTCTTGGGTTTGAACTACTTTCAGGGAAAGAACAGGTTAGCCTCGCCCAAGAATTCATGGTATAGTTACAGGAGCCAACAGACAACTTCCAAGCAGTAAGTCAGGTATTTCTTTGAGATTGGGACAGTAATAGCTCTAGTATCTCATTGTGTTCTTGGATCTTCACAAATTGCTTTACATGCATTCTCTTACTGACTCTGCCCAGTGACCTGCTGAGGAAAGGCCTATTTTATAAATCTGGGCAAAGAATTGAGCTAATTGTTCAGGAGGAAGCTGACCATCCAACCTATGATGTTCTTTACTCCACTCCATCCCTGACCTCTTACCTTGGGGGTCCCCCTTCTGTCTATTCTCCGTAGATAGGGGTGTGTGTGTGTGTTATTAACATTCACATACTGAAAAGTTCCTCTACTTGCTTCTATTGTTTCTTTTTGCTTAAGAAAGCTAGAAGTAAAGGAGCAACTTACTAGAAATAAGATTGCGGGACCCTTCTCTTGATTTACGGGGGCTCTCATGGTGTAGTCTGTAGCGAGCTGCACCGCACCCTGAATGGTGATGTTTTTCTGCTGGTTTAAATCCAACAGCAGCTTCAAAGAAGGAAGATGAGCCATCTCCTCCCATGCTAAATACAGCCACCAAAAAATTCCTTAGAGGGTTGACTGCAGAGTTGATATTTTCTTTTGATTTAAAGTTGACAGATATGAAGGCATCGTAGCCCTGGTGGAGACAGAGCACACTCAACATATTCACATATGCTTCTATGGCATGTTTTTGCTTCAACAGGATGTCTTCATAGTGTTTCTAAGGCTGAATTGTTTCAGAAGAAGACAGCATCAACCCATTGGTTCATGGTGGTGGTTGCCATTGACTCTGATGCAAAGTGACCCTACAGATTAAAACCTCACCCACCCCTGTACCATCCTCACCACCTGTGCTGAGCTTAAGCCATTGTTGCCGTTACTGTGTCAATTAATTTAATTGAGGGTCTACCTCTCCTTCAGTGACCCTCCACCTTTCCAAGCATGTCCTTTAGGGACTGGCTCATTGGGACAACATGCCCAAGATCTGTGAGACAAAAATCTCACCATTCTTGCTTCTAAGGAGCACCCTGGTTGCATTTCCTCAATCTCCATAATAGTCTATGTGTTTCCTACTGCCAAAGGGGGCCTTTAGAGTAGTGAGAGAAGATCTTCACCCTGAAACCCACAGCATCCCTTTTCAGCAGGAAGTAGCTAAGAGAATACGCCGTCCCCTTTTCCTTATGACTCAGGGTGAAGTCTCTCTCAGGGAGGAGTGATAGGGAATGGCAAAGGACACACTGACAAAGAAGATTAATCAGAACTGGCTTTGACAAGCACTGTGGCATTTGGACAAGAACAAACTGGGAGGAGGGTAGAGAGAATGGTGCAGCGGTGAATGAATGGAAACCCAAAGTCTCTGTAAATGTTTATGAAAATTAATAAAATATAATTATAGAAAAAAAATAAAAAGCAAAAAAAAAAAAAGCTTTGTTCTTTTGGCAACCCATGTTCTATTCAATGCTCTTTAACACACATCACAGTTAAAAGGCATCAATTTGCATTATATCTTCTTTATTTACTGTTCAGCTTTCACATGCATAATGAAGTTCTTTTAAAACGCCATGGCTTGAGTCAGGTGCACCCTAGTCTTTAAACTGACATCCTTGTGTTTTTAGCACATCAAAGGAGTCCTTGACAGCTGATTTGGCCAAATGCAATGCAGCTTTTGACTTGACCACTGCTTCCATGGCTACTAATTTTGGATCCCAGCACAATAAATACATAAAACGTTCACATGTACTAACATCAAGATTGTTGTTTGAAAAATCTGGCACCATCTCTTTCTTACTCTCTCTTCCTCTCTCACATGGATAGATGCTCAAATTGCTGGATCTGTTGTTACTTAACTTCAGCTAGTCAATAATCCAGTACCGAGCAGTGAAAAGGAAGGATCTAGAAGGCAAATTAACTTCAACAAGAAAAACATGGGATTAGTCTAAAGCTTGACAATTTCCAAATTGGACGACTAGCAATACTTCGTTAAGACTAATCAAGCAATATATTAGATGGGCAGTTTTCAAAGCGTTCTGGGAAAGCCAAAGTCTTTCTGGGAATGGGGAGGGTGGGGAGTGCTCCTCATTCTTGTTCCTCCGAGCAATTCCCCTTCGGTGTGTTTTCTATTAAAGGCCGAGAGAAGATTTTGTTTGGAAATGAGTCTCTGCTGAAAAAACAAAACCAAAACCCCCACAACATAGTACAATTGTCCTTTCAACACGAGTTACTGGGCAGGAAAACATTGTAGCTTTTCCTGACATTGGAATGAAATCCCAGGAATCAGATCCAACTGATTTACACTCCCAGTGAGGTCTGGCTAGTCTTTGTTCTCCATTTGCAGATGCCCAGAAGGCTCCTGGAATTCTACAAAAAATGAAGTCATGGGGATGGTGCAAGTGGTTAGCAGGTAACCAAGAGCTTAGGGAACAACCTACCCAGGAGCACCTGGGAAGAAAGGCCTGGCAATTGTAATATGAAAATTCAGCCACTGAAAACCCCCACTCAGGCACATAAGGGTGTCAGAATTGACTGGGCAGCAATTAGGTTAGCCAAGTACTGGCTAGTTGTTGTTATGTGCTGTTGAGTCGCTTGTGACTCATATCGACCCTAAATACAACAGCTGAGTCCTGCTCTATTCTGAGCCAGCCTTATTGTCACTGACACACCTACCCCCATTACCTCAGTCACTGAATCAATCCATCTTTGTTGAGGGTCTTCCTCTCTTGCACTGTTCCTCCATCGTTCCAAGCATGACCTCCCTCCCCAAGGACTGGTCCCTCCTCGCAACATGCTCAAAGTATGTCAGACAAAGCTTCAGAATCCTTGACTCCAAGGAGCAGCTCGGTTTTATCCTCTCTCGGATGAACCTGTTTGTTCTCCTAGCAGTCCATGGTATATTCAGTACTCTCTTCCAGCACCACAGCTCAAAGGCATCAATTCTCTAACATTGTCCAGCTTTCTGATGCATAGTAAGTAATTGTGAAGATTATGGCCAGGATCAGGTGCACCTTAGTCTCCAGACTGACATCACTGCTCTTCAGTACTCTGGAGCAGACCTTGAAAGCAGTCTCTCCCAATGATTTGGTATATGGTTTTTAAAATATGTTGCTTAATTCTACTTTTTCATACTCCTTGTCATCCACTCATAACCGACTCATCTTGATCCTCCAGTGGATTCCTGGAAGCAGTAAATCACATGAGAGGCAACTGCCCATCTTTCTTCCAAGAAGCAGTTGGTGGATGAAAACCAAGAACTTTCAGATGAAAGCGCAGCATCCTGTCCACTAGGCAACCAGAACTTCCAAACTGCCACCCACAAAGCTCAGGGCAGAAAATGAAACAACAGTGTCTTCTCCCTGGTGTTGTGAAGACTTGGGCTACATTTAGTCCAGCACTCTTCCAGTGATTCACATGAAGCATTTCATTTCAGTATTTTGGTTGAAATAAATCTAAAGTGGAATCTTATCTCCAACATTTTATTGAATGTAATTCCTGGGGATGCTTTGCTGCATGAGGTAAAAAAAGAGAGGAGGTGAAGTATGCCAGGAAGGCTCCTCTAATTTCTCAGAGAAACTTGGAGATGCTGATCTGAGGACGATGGCAGCTTTGTTTTCATAGCTGACAAGCGGTGAAGCATTGTTGGTATTATAAATTACGAAACAAAAAATATGCCGTTGAATTTCTCTGGGCGGGAGCAGAAACTGGACTCCCTTCAAAGGTGGAGGGTGCACGGAAATGAAATTTGCCCTCGGTGCCTGCACGGTTCCTCCCTCCAATCTGTTCAACTCTCTGGGTCGCCTTTTACAACCCTCCGGGCCTCTCCTGCCGTCTCCCTTCTGAAGAAAGACCTGGATAAACTCGGCCAAGCCAAGATGGTGCAGGTGCATGCAATTTAATGTCACCCTCCCCTTGGGGGGGGGGGGGAAACACAAACAAACCAAACCCACAAAAACTGACAACAAAGAAAACCCAAGCCAATGGTGTCACATTAGTGACCTGGATACCAGTCACAGAAGCTTGATAATGACAAAGCATGTCTATGAGCAATACAGTAACTTTTACAGACTATTTAAAAAATACTCTTCAAGAGACAATACAGTGGTGGTGTTCAAGTGCTGCATTTCAAAGGGCATTGCACTAAGAAAATGGCTATGTGTCTCCAGTGGTTCCAATGTGCCAGCGGTTCCTCAAAAGAAGGATGCGCTCTCTCCTCCCATAAAGATTTGTTGTTGTTAGGTGCCATCAAGTTGAGTACAACTCACAGCAACACTATTCACAACAGATCTGAGCCCTGTCCTGTCTTGTGCCAGCCTCACCTCTTTTTTTACTTTAGTTGTTTGTGCATATATTTGAAGAACAGTCATATTAACAGATCTCCCTTGTGGGCTTATGAAAAGTATCACATATATACATACATGCTGTCATTGTTGGGTGCTGTCAAGTTGAATATGACTCATAGCGACTTTATGAACAATGGATATGAAGACCATCTTATCCTGTCTCCTCCTCTTCATTTATGCAATACTTGAGCTCACTGCAGCAGTCACTGTACTGAGGATTTTCCTCTTTGGCTGACCCTCCACTCTTCCAAGCATGATGTCCCTTTCCAGAAACTGCCTCTCCTAACAACATGCATAAAATATGTGAGATGAAGCTTTGCCTCCAAGGAGCATTCTGGGTGCCACCTTCTCTGAGACATGTTTGTTCTTTTGGCAGCCCATGGGATATTCAGTACCTTTCTTCAACACCATAACTGAAAGGCATCAATTCTTTTGTCATTGTTATTTACTATCCAGCTCTCAGATGCATAGCAAGTGACTGAAAAGACTCTGGCCTGAATCAGGTGCACCTTAGTCTTCAAACTGACATCAGGGCTCTTCAGTGATTCAGAGAGGCATTTGATTGTGTGGATAATAACAAACTATGACAAACATTGAGAAGAATGGGAATCTTAGAACACTTAATTATGCTCACAAGAAAGCTATATCCAGATAAAAAAGAGCAAGACAGCACTGTAAAGCTTAAAGTTAAAGATATGCATCTGGGTTGTATCCTTTCTCCATACCTATTACATTTGTATGCTGAGCAAATAGTCAAGAATCTGGACTCTATGAAGAAAAATGTGGCATCAGGACTGGAGGAAGACAAATCTATAACCTTCATTATGCAGATAACACAACCCTGCTTGCTGAAAAGTGAGGAAGACTTAAAGTGCTTGCTTCAGATCAAAGAATACAGTCATCAATGTGGATTACATCTCAACATCAAAGAAACAAAAATTTGCACCCCTGGCCTGATTTACAATATCATTTTAGATGGAGAAGAGTCTAAAAACTGTCAACAACTTCATCTTAACTTGGATCTACAATCAACACCCTTGGTACTTGCAGTCAGAAGATCAGGAGACGTATTGCATTGGAGAAGGGTGCATTCCAGGGCCTCTCCAAATTACTCAGGAGCAATGATATCATCAAGATTTACCTCCTTAGAAATGTGATAGAGGATCATTATGATTCAGAACTGAGTTGATGTCAGTGGGTTTTGATTTCTACTCCCTGAGACCATTTGCATGTGTCTCTACTCTTAAACAAAACAGAAGTCCCTCACTGCAATAGGAACAGGACCAAATGCCTAGCTGAACCTCCCTTGACTTTTTTTTCCCCCCCTGCCTCTTTTATTTTTTTTTTTAACAGTCCCTCCCTAAGGACTATCCACAGTTACCTTTGTATCCAAAGACGAAATTTGTAGGTGAAAGGAGTTAGCCTAGTTACACACTCGTTAATTTCAGAGTCCAAAATACGGAACACTTCACGAGTTTGCGTGTCATCCTTGCGCAGGGGCCATGCTAATCTTCTCTGTATCGTTCCAATTTTAGTATATGTGCTGCCGAAGCGAGCACTCTCTTGACTTTTAAAGGTGGTAGATCACATGGGAGAAGATTGCTCTTTTTTCTCCCATGGAATTGATAGTGGATTTGACCTGCCAGTGTGGTGATACCTGTGGGTTAGCCATGCAAATCGCTACAGACTACTCCACCAGGGCTCTCGCCTTTCCTGTTGTTCATTGTGTACCTCTGAGTCAGAAGTGAGCCCTAGCTGACCCTCTGGTGGGTTTCAGAGGCAGTTAATCGCATAGGAGGAGATTGCCTATCCTTATCCTGGGAAAGAGCTAGTGGATTTGAACTGTGTGCCTTAGGGATTGCAGCACAAGGGATTGCAGCACAGCATCTTGCCACTAGGCCACAGCAAATCAAGAAAGGTAGCTGGGTGCACTAAACATGCCTGTCAAACACTTCATTCTCATATTCAAGGCCTTCCATGATTTCTCACAAATCACACACAGAACAAAGGGAATTACTTCAAGTTCTTGGCATACCCTCTATTTATACTGTTGTTGCTGTTGTTTCCCTTCAAGTTGAGCACGACTCATAGTAACCCTATGCACAAAAGGCCTGAAGTCCCTCTACAACTATTGACATTTATCAAAGTTCATAGAGTTTCCAGAGGCATGTTTAGGAAGTGGATGCCACTCCTGCTTGATATTTATAGTAAGCCCTCTTAAACAATGAATGGTTAAGTACATGACTGGCTGCTAAAAAGGCCTGGCTATGTACTTCCCAAAACTCAGCCGTTGAAAACCCAGCGGGGTAAAATTGTATTCTGACATCACACACCTGGAACCAGACCTGACTCAACGACAACTAGTTGGTCAGTTAGTTATTGCTTTAAAACAAATGACTCCATACTTAAGTGATTGTAAAGAAACATTTATGGAGCTCTGATGGCCTTGTGGGTAAGGAGTAGCACTGTTAACCAAAGGCAGGAGGTTCAAATCCACCAGCCACTTGAGAAGAGAAAAATGGGCAATTTTCTCCTGTGTGATTTACTCCTTCTGAAAATCCATTCGAGACCAAGGAGATGGTGGACACAAGACAAAGTGAATCCCTCAGTGGGAAGGAACAGGCAGGAGTAGCAAGTGCAATGTACATGAATATGGCAGTCTGAAATAACTTTACACACTCACGAGGTGCTAAGAGCAGGACTAGCTAAGCTATGGGGCCCCAATCACTTCAGCACCTTCTCTGACAACTGTCTCTTGTGGTCCCTCGCTATGTGCCTGAAATCTGGGCAGATCTCTTAGGAGTGCATGATTTCTATCAAACAAGAGGTGGGGGTGGGTTGCTGCGTGTAACCCTTTCTACATTCACCATATACAACTACAGCCAACATGAGCAGGTACTGGGCAAGCATGGGTTACATGAGCAGATAATAGGTCTCTGGTTCATTGTGAGAGAATTCTCTTGTACCTCCATGCTTATTGATCCATAGCCAGCATAAGACCTTGGACACAACCAATGGCAACTCCCATCTCTGATGATGTTCAAAGAGAGGGAATTGGATGGAATAAGTTGATCATTGTAATGAAATTAATTGAAATTCTTTAAAAATTTCTAATATCTATGTACAGAGCTCTGTCACCATACCTTTTCAATCTGTATGCACAACAGATCATTCAGGAAACAGGGCTTTATGAGGCAGAATGTGGCATTAAGATTGAAGGAAGACTCATCAACAACCTACAGTATGCAGATGACACAACCTTACTTGCTGCAGAAGGTCAAGGATTGTAGTCTTCAATATGGATTGAAGCTCAACATCAAGAAGACAAAAAATCTCACCACTGGGCCAATTGGCAGCACCATGATAGATGGAGAAGAGACTGAAGTTGTTAGCAATTACAGTTTGCCCAGCTCCACAATCAACACTCTTAGCACTAGCAGTTAGGAAATCAAAAGACAAATTGCATTGGGAAAATTTGTTGTCAGGGAACTTTCCAGAGTGCTGAAAAGCAATGATGTCAGTCTAGAGACAAAGGTACATCTAATCCAGGCCATGGTCTTTGTAATTACTGGTTATGCTTCAGTGACCTAGACAATGACTAAGGATGAAAAAAAGAATAGATGTCTTTGAGCTGTGGTGCTGGAGAAGAGTCTTGAACATACTATGGAATGCCAAGAAAACAAACAGATCTGTCTTGGAGTGGGTAAAACCATGTGTCTCCTTGGAAGCTAGGATTTTGAAGCTCTATCTCATATACTTTGGGTACGTGGTCAGGAGGAACCAGTCCCTGGAGAAGAACATCATGCTCAGAAAGGTGAGGTACAGTGTAGGAGAGGAAGGCTCCAAATAATATGAATTGATAGAGTGGGGCAATAGGGGTTGGTGTGTCAGAATAAGACAGGTTCAGGACAGGACAAGGTTCAGAGCTGCTATACATAGGGTTGCTATAGGCTGCAGGTCTATAGCATATTATATTAATTGTTTTTTACTTAACTTTTTGCTTAAAGTCAACAAGACTTCGTGGAGGGCCTTTGTATTTAAAAGTTAGTTGTTAATATATTTTGGAGTTCTCTTAATTTGCTGTACTTAGGTAACCTGGGGTTGCTGTGATACTGAATCATGTGCCATTGGGGTGTCAAATGCCATAACGCTTACCCATGATGGACAGTGTTTGGTGGAGCTCCCAGTTTAAGACAAGTTTGGAAGCAAGAGGGGCAACCATTTCCTAAACAACATGCCTCTGGAAACTCTATGAACTTTGCAAAACAACGATAATTACACAAAGGCTTCAAGTCTTTTGTTTTAGTGTTGCTATGAGTCGTGCTTGACTTGACAGCAATCACCAAGAACAAACAACACTTTATCTTAAAAATATGTTTGGTTCACCAAAGAAGACATTCAGATGACCAACAAGCACATGAAGAAATGTTCAAAATCCCTAGCTCTAAGAGAGATGCAAATCAAAACAACTATGAGATATCATCTCACCCCAGTCAGAACAGCAAAATTTAACAGAACAGCAAGCAACAAATGCTGGCGAGGTTGTGGAGAAACTGGAACCTTTATTCACTGTTGCTGGGAGTGTAAAATGGTGCAACCACCGTGGAAGGCAGTATGGTGCTTTCTCAAAAAGTTGCAAATAGAGATACCATTCGACCCAGTAATTCCACTACTGGGAATATATCCCGAAGAGACCATAAATGACATCCAAGCAGATATGTGCACACCCATGTTTACTGCAACTTTGTTCACAATAGCAAGGAGTTGGAAACAACCCAGGTGCCCATCAACAAACAAATGGATAGACAAGCTGTGGTATATTCACACAATGGAATACTACACTGCATTGAAAAAACAAGGAACTCACGCAACATTATTCAAAATGTGTGACCCTGGAGGACATTATGCTGAGTGAAATATCTCAGTCACAAAAGGACAAATACTGCATGGTACCACTGTTTAGAATGGGACTGATATCAGGGTTGAGGTAAGACTGAGAAAAACTGGATCAATTATGTATACCGCATTGAAACAGATGAGGGAGAGAATAAATTAAAAGGGATATATGATAGGGTATTATAGTTATCACAAGAGTCCAGAATTAAGGGTGCATAGTGGAGTGTACCTGGGGTGGTGGGAGGGGTGCAGGGGGATTGTTTACCAAAGAAAGAATTTTTCTTTTGCTTTTTCAAAGAGAGGAGCAAACCGGGGAGGGGGGAGCGGGGAGGGCTGGGCAGGGAGAAAAGTGCAACAATTAATGGAAATATAAAATCTCTGTACATGTTCATTAAAATTATTTTTAAAAAATTTTAAGAAAACCCCAAAAAACAAATAAAAAAAAATGTGTTTGGAATACATGCAGATGCAATCTAACATACATTTAACATGACCAACATGGCAAGGGTAAAAAAACACTGGGAAGATCAATATTTATCTAACTTTAAAAGTTTTATGTTTCAAGTGTCTTTTTTATTGTCTGATATGTGGGACATAGTTCTTAATATTACTCTATATAGGCTAACAGATACGGTATTAGGCATATTCAGAAGATACAAAATTCAAAGCTTATTTATTATGTAAAATATGTTTTTATTTCACAACAATGTGTTTCTAAAATCATATTCCAAGGAAGCAACAATGGGTATTTATCAGACTATTATATTTATATTTTATCAGAATATTTACGTATCTTCATGTAAAGTAATGTAACAATTCCTTGAGGAAATAAACAAATGGATAATAAAAACCAAAGAAAATGCCTTTTATATTTCCCTTTGGATTGCCTTTCTTTTAAGAAATTGACTGATACTATTATGACTCACAAAACAAACTTGCTCTTCAAGAAATTGTGTGATTATTAAATCGTTTATGTTACGAATCTCTAAATAGGGGAGTTGAACCATTCCACAAAGAAATAAAAGGCATTTTATAAATTTTGTCTAACAATTAAATTTTCCTCTACATTTTAGACTGATTGGATATGATTTCACATTCAGTATTTTTCTTGTATAATCATAGGAATGATTCAAACTCTAAAATCCAAACCCACAGCCATCAAATCAACTCCAGCGCAAAGAGATCCTCCCTTGGGCAGTCCAATATTTTACACAGGAAGCCACCAGAGCTCCTTTAGAGGAACTCACCAGTGACACCACAATCATATGACTCTTGTGGCTTGGCCAGTGGAGAGTTGTGCTGCCAACACAAATCACAAAGGTGGGCAGTTTGAATCCACCAGAATCTCCATGAGACAAGCAATCTCCTGTGTGATTTACAGCATCTGAAAGCCCCCTGAGGGGTCTGCTATGAATGGGTCCTGACTCCACAGCAATAAGGAAGTTTTTTACCTCATATAACTGGTTCTGTCTGGCAAACAAGCTCAAATACATCTCCAATTGAACATACACCCTTGTATTTGTATCAGTTGAACTTGTATCTATATCTGTGTTGTTGTTGTTAGGTGCCATCGAGTCGCTTGTGACTCATAGCAACCCTATGTAAAATAGCCCTAAACTCTGCTCTGTCTTGTGCGAATTACACTGTCTCTGACACTCCCATCCTCACTACCCCAGTCACCGAATCAATCCACCTCATAGAAGGCCTTCCCCTCCTGTGCTGTCCCTCCATCCTCCCCAGCATGATGTCCTTCTCCAAGGACTGGTCTCTTCTTACAACATGACCAAAGTATGTCAGACAGAGCCTCAGAATCCTTGCCTCCAAAGAGCCACCCAGTTTAACCCTTTCTAGGATGAATCTGTTTTCCTAGCAATCCATGGTATTCTCCATACTCTTCTACAGCACCACAGCTCAAAGGCATCAATTCTCCTTCTGTCCTCCTTGGTCATTGTCCAACTCTCTGATGCATAACAAGTGATTGCAAAGACCATGGCCTATATCAAATGCACCTTAGTCTCCAGAGAGATACCATTGCTCTTCAGTACTTTGGAGAGGTCCCTAACAGCAGACTTTCCCATGGCAATGCGCCTTTTAATTTCCTGGTTACTGGTGCCAAGAGTGTTGACTGTGGAGCCAAGCAAACAAAAGCTGTGAACAATCTCAATCTCTTCACCATCCATCCTGATGCTGCCAATTGGCCCAGTGGAGAGAATCTTTGTCTTCTTGACATTGAGCCTCAATCCATATTGGAGGCTACAGCCCTTGACCCTCTGCAGCAGGTGCTTCAGGTCCTCCTCAGTCTCAGCAATCAGGGTTGTGTCATCTGCATAATGCAGATTGTTGATAGATCATCCACCAATCTTCACCCCACATATCTCCTCATAGAGTCTAGCCTGCCGGATGATCTGTTCTGCATACAGGTTGAAAAGGTACGGAGATAGGATGCATCCCTGGCATATGCCCTTCCCAATTTTGAACCATGCAGTGTTCCCTTGCTCTGTTCTGATGACTGCCTCCTGGCCTAAGTATAGGTTTCGCATTAGAATGATCAAGTGTTCTGGGATTCCCATTCTTCTCAGAGTCAGCCATAGTTTGTTATGATCCACACAGTCAAATGCTTTGCATAGTCAATGAAACACAGACATTCCTCTGGTATTCCCTGCTTTCAGCTAAGATCCATCTAACATCAGCTACAATATCCCTAGTATCACAATCCCTTCTAAACCCAGCCTGGACTTCTGGCAGTTCTCTGCTAATGTACTGTTCCAGTCGTTTTTGGATAATCTTAAGTAGAATCTTGCTTGTATGTGAAATCAATGAGATTGTTCTATAGTTTCCACACTCTGTTGGGTCACCTTTCTTTGGGATGGGAACAAATATAGATCTCTTCCAGTCAGTTGGCCAAGTGGTCGTTCTCCAGATTTCTTGGCACAGCTTGGTGAGCACGTCCAGGGCAGCATCTGTTAGCTGAAATGTCAATTGGTATACCATCTATTCCTGGGGCCTTATTTTTTGCCATTTCCTTCAAAGTAGCCTGAACTTCTTTCATCACCATATGCTCTTGCTCATTGGTTGTTTCATGAAAATCTTCTGTGTCTGCCAATTCCTCCCGATAGAGTGATTCAGTATATTCTTTCCATCTTCTTTTAATACTTCCTGGATCATTTAATATTCTATATATACTCATAAATTTATTTGTATCTGGCTCTTTGCAAAGCACTTTCACTGTTGGATCAGCAATAGTCCAATGAACTAGGAAGACACAGCACTAAGGGATGGAAAATGAGTGTGAACTACTCACTATTTCAAATCAGGAAAACACTTGTGGAGATCTGAGGACTAGACAACAAACATTATGAAAAAGGAAATAATTTCAGATTGCTTTCTAAGTGCTATTTCTTTTGACTGTCTGAGATCCAACTAAGAAAATTACCCATTCCAAATCTGTTTCTATAACTTACTAATTTTCAAATATAAATTTTTTCTACTTTCTAAATTTGAATACAAATGTTATTTTTTATTTTTGCTTGTTTTACAAATTTTTGTTATCTTTAAGTATTCAAATTTATTTGCTGTGGCAGAATATTAAGCCCAGGTATGAAAATGAAAGTTGACAGAAGATAAAAACAAAAGGATCTGTGAGTCCTTCCAGACAAATTAAAATTTAACTTCCTTTTTAAGATAGTCTCAATCAGAAGACCCTTCTGCCCCTGGATGCTGGAGAGTGCAAACTGTTATCTTGCAAGGGCTGAACTCACTCATTGTTCTTAGGTGACCTTGAGCTGGTTCTGAATCAAAGCAACCTCAAACACTGTCTAGTCCTGTGTTAAAGTTCATTGTTGCAGTCGCAGTGGGTGTTAATTCATCTTGTCGAGGGTCTACCTTCCTTTCTTTCACTACCTCTGCACGTTTCCTACCATATCTTCCAAGGCTCAGAAACAAACCAAGTATATGTCCAAAGTATGTACGAAGAAGCCTTGCAAATCTTTCTTGTAAGGAGTATCCTGAGTATACTTCTTTCAAAATAGATGTTTGTTCTTCTGCCAGTCCATATATTATACATTCTTTACCAGCTCCGTAATTCAAAGGCATTGCTTCTGCTATGTTTTTTTTTCTTTTTAAAAAATTTATATGGAACCACTATTAAAGATGACATGGAACTTTTTGCTGAAATTATACTGACAACCACAATTGTTTTCTTTTTTAAAAAGTTAAGTCATGCATCAATTTGCTTTCATCTCACTTGACTTTTCTTGTAAAAGCTGAGCTTGCAAAACCATTACGGTCAATTCAGTCTTCTAAATAGCTGATTCTAATTCACATTTCTTTCTTTTTTCACTTTGGTCTTTCTTATTCACTGTCTAGCTTTTGCATAAGTATGTTGTGAATGTTATGTGGCATGGTGATGGAACCATGAACTGGTACTAGGTCCACAGCTGATCCTCCAGTGGGTTTTCAGAGGCTGTAAATCACGCAGAAGGAAAAGTTCCTATCTTTCTTCCAAGAAACAGCTGGTGCATTCAAACCAGCTGGTGATTTGGCCATACAACTCCATTAGAATTCCCTGCTGCATAAGTCATCATTGTGTTCTATCAAGTTGGAACCAACACAGAGCTTATCCTCCAGTAAGTTTTCAGAGGCAGTAAGTCACATGGGGGACTGTCCGTCTTTCTCCTGGGGTGAAGCTGGTGGATTTGAACAGTGTACCTTTGCACTGGCTGAGCACTTACCACTAAGACACCAGGTGGTGCACATGAGGTGAATGAAAATACCATGGTTTGTGTCAGGTTCACCCTAGTCCATAAGGGAACATCTCTGCTCTTTAACAAAGAGGTCTTTTGCAGCAGATTTGCCTGGTGCAACTTGTGATTTTATTTTCTTGGCTGCTGCTTCCATGGGCTCTGCTGTAAAAAGGAAATTCTTGACAACTTCAAAAATTTTTCAAATTACCATGATTTTGTATATTGGTCCAATCATGATTATTTTTTTAATGCTGAAATGTAATACATACTGAAGGTTGTAGTCTTTGATTTTCATCTTTGCTTTAAGTCCTCTTCACTCTGAGTGAGGTGTTGATGAGATTTTGAAACATGTGGAAAACACAATAAATATTGACAAATAGTGTTTATCAACCTCTATTAGTCCACCACTGAAGAGATATTAGAAAGAATGGCAGAAGTGATCCAGAACTATTGAGTGTGGAAATCAATTCCATCTACCACATGCTATACTGTCACTGTGGTGTGGAGGAAGAGTGTGGAAAACCCTCCTGACTGCCAAAAGAACACCTTTTGTCTTGGTGGTAGTGCAACCAAGGAACCAGGGAGCTCTTTCGAGGCCAGGGTGGTGAAATTGTCTCGTTTACTTCTTGCATGCTGTCATAAGTGGCTATTCTTTGGAAAAAGACATCACACTGCAAAGGGAAAGGGTCAGGGAAAGGAAGGAAGACCCTTAATGAGTTGGATAAACACAGTGACTCTAAAAATGGGCTTGAGCATAACAGAGATGGTAACGATGGCTCCGGATAGGACGGGACCGGACAGGACAGCTAGACGATGATCAGAGAGTACAGAATTTATGTCTTTGAGTTGTGGTGTTGGAGAAGAGTATTGCACATATAATGGAATTCCAAGAGAACTAACGGTCTGTCCTGGAGAAGGTGAAGCCAAGCTGTTTCTTGGAGGTAAGGGTTTTGAGGTTCTGTCTCACATACTTTAGGCATGTTGCCAGGACCAGTCCTGGAGAAGGACATCAGGCTCAGAAGGGTGTAGGGATGGCACAGGAGGAGACTTTGGATGAGGATACAGTAACTAGGGCAATGGAGGTAGGTGCGTCGGGATCAGTGAGACTAGCTGAGGACAAGGCAGGGTTCAGAACTGCTGTACAAAGGGTCACAGGTGACTCAACTGCACATAACAACAATATTGGCTCATTTGAGTCTTGTGAACTGGTATTCAAATGTCGTCGTCTTTCCCTAATATTTACTTTCGCTTCAGCCATGCCAACTTGTTTTACCCTCATGTCTTAAAGAAGGATTTTTAATGGCAAAAATCACAAAGTGATTGGCTGCTTTAGACCTACCTAGAGGCTCAGTAGACCAAATTACAGCCTAGAAAATGCTATGAAGCAGTTTTATTCTGTCACACGAGTTTGTTATGAGTTGAAACAGACTTGATGCCACACCAAACATGTTACTACTCCCTTCCTTAACGTAATATGCTCATCCCATTCTTCCCAGCTAAGTGCCTTATCCAATTCATTCCTTGCTAACTCCCATGACTATTAATTGCCTTGAAGTTTGACTGCTGTAAAACGAAACTCCTCCAGGAATACTGGATGAATTGTGTATTTTTACTTGTTCCTTCAAGACAGAAAAAACAAACTTTCCTAGAATGACTTGTCCTGACAAGACATCCACTGTACCTAATTTTGCACTACTGGACCCATTATGTTAATAATAAAAAGATACAAGGCCTTTTGCAATCATTAAGATTGTTTTGTAAAAGTTCTCATATCCTTACTGCACTCTAAGCATTCTTCTTTTTTTATATTGTCCATTGTTGTTTTACTATAAATCTTTTCAACTACATTCTTAAGTTCCCTGAGGGTGGGTAGGGGTTATTTTAAATGTCTGCAACCAGAGATTTATGCTAAATACACAGAAGGCAGGTCAAATAGCACTTCATCTTAATAAATCCTAATACAGTTGTTCCCACCAACTGGTATGTGAGCATCTCAAAATAAGGCCCAAATAGTGGCTAATATTATTGTTGTTATGTGCCATCAAGTCACCTGTGACTCATAGGGACCCTGTGTACAGCAGTCCTAAACCCTGCTCTATCCTGTGCCAATTATACTGTCTCTGACACATCTACCCCATTATAGAGTCCTACCAAATATGGCAATAAAACCTAGATATCTACAAATATCTGCATTTATGTAATCCAAAGTAATTTTTTAAATAAAATTTTAAATTTTAATTGTGATTTTGACAAAAGTTTACAAAGTTAGATTTTCATTTATTGTTGCACAATGAATCTCCTTCACTTCCTTCTCCCCCAGTTCCTTTTTTTTTAAAAAAAAAATCTTTGTTCCACAATTACCTCCTCCCCTTTATTATTTACCTCTTATTCTTGGGCTATTATCGTATGTCTAAAGCCTAGTCTTATATTCCTTTTAAACAGTTCTTTCCTTCATCTGTCTTGATGCAATGGTCTCTATCCACTCTTATCCTATTCTCCTTCCAACCCCCCATGTCAAACTTGATTTATAACACTGATGTTATGCAGTATTCTTTCTTTTGTGACTGAAGTATTTCACTCAGCATAATGTCCTCCAGGGTCACCCATGTTGTGTAATGGCTAAGAGGTCTTTTTTTTTTCATGCTGCATAGTATTCTATTCTAAGAATAGACCATTTTCTATCCATTCATTGGTTGATAGGCACTTGAGTTGCTTTCATCTCTCTGCTATGGTAAATAGCATAGCTATAAACATGAGTGTGTATATATCTGCTTGGATAGCGGTTCTGGTTTCTTTGGGGTATATTCCCAATAGTGGAATTGCTGGGTCAAATGGTATTTCTACTTCCAACTTTTTGAGAAAGCGCCAAACCACCTTCCTTAGTGGTTGCACCATTTTACTCCCACAAGCAGTGAATAATGGTTTCAATCTCTCCACAGCCTCACCAGCATTTATTGTTTGTTGCTCTACTGAACTTTCCTGGGGTGAGATGCTATCTCATAGTCATTTTGAGAGCTAGGGATTTTGAACATTTCATGTGTTTTTTGCCATCCGAATGTCTTCTTTGATGAAGTATCTATTCATACCCTGTCCCCTTTTGTGAGTGAGTTGTTTACCTTTTTCTTGTTGAGGTGTAGGAGTATTCTAGAAACTTTGGATATGAGTCCCTTATCAGATATGTCATTACCAAATATTTTTCCCCAGTCTGTGGCTTTCCTTTCTACCCTGAAGTTTTTCAGTGTGCATAGGGATTTGATTCTTAGAAGGTCCCATTCATCTATTTTGTTATCTCCTGGTTGTAGGATTCTAAATTATTTTTTATTTTAAACCTAGTATGTTCATAGGAAACAACATAAAAATGTATTTAATTTCTGTGTAGGACAAGGGTTATAAGTTATTTTAAGTAAATATATATATGCTGTATCTTCTCACCCTCCTCTTTACACATTTGTTGGAAGCTATGTGCCATGCTGTAGAAGCAGGCTGCATAATTGCCAGACACTAGGCTATGTGTAAAATGATCTTATTTAATAATCACAAATATCTTATAATAAGGTAAATGATATTTTTAACCTTAAATATTAAAAAAAACCCAAAATAGACTCAAATAAAACAAAAAAACTTAGAGGTTAAAAAGCGTTTCCAACACCACTATATTACGGCAGAGCTAGAAAAGAATCGAGATCGAATTCCAGTATCCATACTCCTAATCACCACGCACAGTGGGACCCAAAGCACACCTAAGTTTGCAAAGTGGAGAAGGGTTTGTGTGTGTGTGTGTGTTCGCACGCGTCTGCACATACGTTTGTGTGATGATAAGAACGGAATGAGTTCCAGTACAGCACAGCATGTTACAAATACTGCTCAGTGCCAACGAGTTGACTTTGGCACATGGTGACCCTTCTTCAGTTTGTAAGATGTACTATGCACTGCTGTGGAGTACATTTTCACTCACAGTGAGACTTTCCCTCGGGTTTCAGAGGCTACAAATCTTTATGGGAGGACACTGTCCACCCTCCCTCAGCGCAGCTAGTGAATTTGAATTGAATCATCAACTTTCTGGTTAGTAGACCAACACATAGCACATTACAGAAAAAAAAAATCAAGTCGGAGCTGACTCATAGTTGACGCTTCAGTGAGTTTTCAGAGTGTAAACTGCATGGGAGAAGACCACCCATCTTTTTCCCACAAAAGAGCTGGTGGCTTTAAACGGCCAGCCTTTCAGCTGGTAGTCGAAATCTACCTAAGTAGCCACAAGTACCCAGTAATTTGCACCCAAAATCATTACACTCTCCCATATCTGAGTTAATCAATCGGATATGCTGTCTTTGAAAATCTATCCACCATGGGTGGTAGGCAGAATTCTAAAATGGCAGCCAAGATTTTTTATGCTACAAATATGATATCACGCTCCTTATTATGTTACATTAAGAAAAAAGAGAGATGTGCTACATCTACAAAAGAGATGGGCTAAATGTTACTACTCAGTGGAATTTTAAGAAATTAAGATACTCTCCTGGTGGCCACCATTTAATCATATAGATCCAGCAGGCCGCAGAACAGGGAGCTAGAGACTGAGAGCACAAGGGGAATCTGAAATGCATCTGTATTCAGTGAAGAGTGAAGTGGCCACCAGCAAGCACTTTAAAGTGGTATTAATGAGCTGAAGCCAACTCCTGGCTGGTCCAACCTCAAGGAATAGAGTTCTGCCAACAACCTGAATAAACCTGGAAGATAGTACCCCATTGTCCCTCTCTCCCGAACTCCATGTAAGAGCTGACCAACACTTTGATTTGGGCCACATAAGAACCTGAGAAACCATCTAGATTCACTCTGATTTTGCAAATATGAGATAAATGGGCATTGTCTTAAGTTACTATGCTTATTGTTTGAGTTCTTATAAAGGGGATAAATCCACAAAACTAATACTAAGGGTGATATAATAAACAAGGTCTTTGGATATATATATATAATCTGTAAAGATAGATGATAGATAGAGCACAAAGGTAAGAGTGCAACTATCTATGTACTATGTATTCAGAAGTGTGAGATGCTCCCATTTTTTAAAGCATCCTTAGAAGCAAGGATGATGAGATTCCAGTTCCTGTACTTTGGGCAAACTATCAGGAAAGACTAATTGTTAGGAGAAGATATAATTTTCTCAAGGGTTAATGAAAGAGAGGAATATCCAGACACAGTGACTGTAACAATGGGCACAGTAGAGACTGAGATGATGTTGGAGGACAGATAGGGTAAGCTTCAGATCTGTTGTTCATGGACTTGCTATGAGTCACAGTTGAGTCAACAACGGAAACTTTGAATGAGACAGAATGACAAAACAGTCACAAAGAACTCAAACATACCAGTCTGCATGAAGACAGCACAGTACTGGGCAATGTTTCATTCTACTACATGTAGGGCTGTCTTAGCCAGAGTTGACTTAATGGCAACAAACCACACGAAGAATGAAGAGTTTGATGATTAAAGGGATCCTGCATGAATACATAAGGGAAAACCAGTGTAGGCAAACAGGTTAGCGTATGATGAACAAACTGTATAGACTAGTAAGGAAACGTCCCAAAGCTCAGAGCAGCAGGAGCATAAAGTATTCATTAGCTACTGATTTGCTTTAAACACATAAACAAAAAAAATTTATAGATGACAATTTCTCAACAATTTCGTTTTCTATTGTGAAAGATGCTTACAAAACATCATGGTTATAGATGTTCAAGATCTTTTCCATGTATCTCTTCTTTATTAGTTACATTAAGAGACTTCTATACCTTTCAAAGTAAATTGCTAAAATCTCCTTATACAATCTCCTTATAGTAAAATCTCCTTATTGAATTGATTTTCATTTACTGTCATGGAGAACACACACAGAAAACATATCAATTCAGGTTTCCATGTGCACGATTTGGTGACACTGGTCACACTCATTGAGTTGTGCAACTCTTGGCACTCTCCTTTTCTTAGTTGTTTCTCCTCCACTAACATAAACTCATTGGCCACTAAGAATCCTGGGTAATCTTGAAGTGACTATTGTTATTTGATCCCATATAGATCTTAAAAGAGTACAATGCTCAAGGTAGAGACACTTTTTTATAAGTTCAGATTTACTGTTTAGATTTAAGAAGACTTCAGGGGTTATTTTTGGCATAAAGAGTTAAGACTTTAGGGTAACAGTTTTCAGGGGTTCTTTCACCCAGCCTCTACAGCTCTAGAAAGTCTGAATTCAAAGAGAATTTGAAATTCTGTTCTACATTTCCCCTGCTTTGATTAGAATTCTTCTACAGAAGATCATAGTGCTACATTTTATAGTACAATACAAATTTTTATAACATTTAAAATTATCTTGCCTAGCTTTCTAATTATCAAATTCATTACTTAGCTACCAAATTATTCTAATTATCAATCTCATGACCTAGATAAATAACGTTCACTTCTATTTCTGTGGTAGGTTATTTTTTCCTAACTAAACCTTAAGGTAGGGAGCTCTGGTAGACTGGTGGTTAAGGGGCTGCACTGCCAACCTGAAGGCACAGAATTTGAATCTACCAGGTGCTCCACAGAAGAAAGATGGGCAAACTCCTCACATATGAATTACTGGGTCTGAAAACCCACTGGATGGTCAGATATGTAATTCTAGAAATTGTCACTCTATAGTATACAACAAGAACAACAAACCTTAAGGTACTTTATCTGGATATATTGATTAGTAGATACCTCTAATCAAGAGAAAAGAAAATTAGTTTCCTAAAAAGATATGTTTAACTGTTTTGGTCCTATTATGGTATTACAGATTCATAAATAAAATGTTCAGGCAATACAGCTGAGGCAGCAGCACTGTTTGTTTCTCCCCATCCTCAAGGTGCTCCATGGGAATAAGTTAAGTGCTGAAGAAGGGACATTAAGTCTCCTCGTGGCTAGCACTGGCTGGATATAGTCAGTGCCTAATTTATTATCAAAGTAACTTATACTCTGGGGAAATTCTGGTTCACAAAACTAAAAGAAAGGTTACATCAATGGATTTTTTTTACAAAGAGTACTGTAAAAATTATATGCAAACATTTTATAAATGTTAATTATACCAAGGCTATCAGGAAGTCTTACAATAATTAATACTAATTATTGGCTAAGTATTTGTCTGACTAAACTGATTTCAACATACTCTGTATTTCTCATTGCTGGCCCTTGAGGGAGTATTCTGAGGTATGGATAGAAAATGTATTTATAGAGGAGTTGGAATCACATGACTTAGGTAGCCTTATCAAATCCTTTGAGAAATGTCCATTATATAATTCCTTTTAGACCACAGTTTGACAATAGGTAATGGAAACACAAAAATAAGTTCACATTTACATATAGACTACAAGCATGTTATGAAAAGTAATATACCCTAATATATTTTCAAATGGTATCTTGTCTTTTGATAACTCAAAGTAACATCCTTCCTAGGGTTAACTAAAAATATGCACTGATCCAGAATAAACCGTTTTCATGTAATTATTAACAGTGAACTAGAAGCAATTATATATAAACATGTAAATGTTTTTAAAACAACAATGACTCTAAAATTAAGTGCAAAAGTCATCTGTAGGTTACAGATTAAGTATAAAAGAACATGGAAGAGACCTACTAGAATATAAACGGTCATCAGTTAAAGTTTAATTACTGTTCAATAATTCATTCTTCTAAAAGACAATGCATCCTGATAAATTCTGGCCCCAGGAACAGGCATTCTTCCTGCAGAAGCATTTCTTTTCTTGTTCACAGTGCTACCGTCTGTATCTGAACTGTTCCTCATTCATGGTAACACAGGTGAATGCATTCAAATGGCATTTAACATAAATTGTACCAAACTGTCCTATAATTCCATTTTGGACTGAATTAATTAACTTCTCGGTGGGTGGCTGAGGTGCCGAACACAAGCCTGAAGAAATACTTGACTGCTTAACCCCCTCTTACATAAGTTGTCTCTAAATCACGACAACTTCCATTTTTAATAAATAATACCAGGCAAAATACATTTAGTAGGACCCTAAAGGGTAAAGATAAGGCATTTATAATAAATGGATTTAGTTTTCCACATACATTCACAGCCATTTAAAGGAGGTCATGGGGCACCGCAGACAGCTAAGGAGGATTTAACGAAACACAGCAAGAGTTGGCACGCTTGGTATTTTTGAAAGACTGTTTACCTTAGGAGGTTTATACTAACAAAATGCCTTCTTTGTCCTTGCAAAACGTTTAAACAAAAAGCATACTACTTTGAAGCAATTAAAAATAGAACTATCCTAAAATGGTTTTAAGTAATTTATATTCTCATGTGTGAAATGTGAAAGCAATTGTCTAAAACGTTATCTGCAGATCTCACAATTATCATGGTATCATGAAATATCTATTGTTTCTCCAACTGTAGTATTATCAAGATATGACTTAATATTTTAAGTTTATGGTCTCCATATATCAAGAAACAAAAGAATAAACAAAGAATGGGAAAAAACAGTTCATAAAAAGCTCAAACATCTTTTATTACATGACTTAGGTTTTGTCATAAACTTTGGGTTTAGGAAATGAGAAAACAAATTTTCTTTTAACCAACTCCTGGACAGAGTGTCTAACTCAGTATTTTTAGGTAACTTTTAACTAATGAAACATAAGGAAAAATAAAGAAGACAATAACTATAAATACCTTTTGGAGAGAGTGAAGGAGTAGTTAATCATCACCATGGTTACCGCTGCTTCGTGGGAGAAGGATGGGCAATCTCCTCTCGTGATTTACTGCCTCTGAAAACTCACTGGAGGTTCAGTTATAAGTTGGTTCTGACTTGACAGCACACAACAACAACAACTACTACTACAACTTGTTAGTCAAAAAGTCAACAGCCACAGTTTTTCTGAGAGAGAAAAATGGATACTTCTTTTTTTTTTTTAAATTTTGTGTGTGTGTACCGTCAAATCAGACCTGACTGGTACAGGAGGATATTGTGCCTCCTTCTCCGGTAGAGCGTCCGGTGGATTTGAACCGTGTTCCTCTGGGATTGCAGTGCAGCTTCTTGCCACTAGGCCACCAGAGCTCCCCGAAAAAAATGGGTACTTCTAATCCTGTTAAGAGTTATAGCTGCTGAGTCAGAATGGACTCACTGGCAGTGAGGTTTTTGGTTTTATGTCAAAAGGCGCTTATAGCAGAGTGGGTAACATGACAGGCTGCTAACTTAAAAGGTTGGCTGTCTGAATCTACCAGTTGCTCCCTAGGAGAAAGATGGGTCGGGGTGGTCTCCTTGCTAACATTTACTGCCTTAGAAATCCAAATGAAGGCCACTGTGAGTTAGACTTGACGGCTGTGGGTTGGTCTGTTTTGGCGTGGTCAAAGTAGAGTCTCAGGGTGGCGCAAACAGTAACCACTCAGTTAATAACCAAAGCATTAATAGTTTGAACCTACGTAAAGGCTCCTTGAAAGGAAGGACTGGTGATGTGCTTCAGAAAGGCAGACACTGACAACCTGATGAAGGTTAGTTCTACCCTGTAACACGCCAGGGGCACCATCAGTAAATACTGACTAGATTACAGCTGTGGTTCGGGTTTCCCGCCCTTTCAAACTGGTCTAAGGGTGTACAACTTCAGGCTGATTTCAAAGGCTTTATTATAGCATGTAATGAATGAGGCACATCTCCCAGCAACGAAAATAAAGAAAATATGCATGTATATACATTTGGCAAGAAGCTATTCCAAAGGTATAAGGTTCAAGTCTACCAGCTGCTACATGGTAGACGGACGGGCAATCTCCTCGCATGTGATTAAGTGCCTCTGAAAATCTGCTGGAGGGTCAGCCATGATACAACAACAACAACAACAACATACATTTTCAGGGTAGTGATGGGTGGTCCTTGGTCTCGTTTCACCTACATGGGTCAGGAAGAAAGGGTCTTGTTCCAGAGTTTTCACATTGGGGGCATTACAATTGCGAAGACAGTTTCCATGAATAAATTGTCTTCCTGTGTAACTTAAAATGGTAGTCTCCTCTCATAAAGATTTATGGCCTCAGAAATCTGACGGAGAGTCTGCTAAAATTTGCATGAGGAGAAATGACAAGAATATAGTTTGAGAGCTGTAATACTGATTTGCTGTAAAAGCACTAACTTTAAAACAAAACAAAGGAATTCCTCAGGTGACAGTTTCAGAAACAATTCTGCTTGCAGGGTCTTCCCACTCTGTAATTTAGTGGCAACAAGAGTCACAAATGCTGTCAAAAACAACACTGAGGTTTAAAGAAAATAGACGACCAACATCAAACAATAACACCCTTTTGATTTTTAATCTGTCATTCACTGAAATGAAGCTCACACCAGAAATTCAAGACCCTTCTGGCTAGCAAAATAAATTAATGCTATCTTTTTACAAGTTTTCCTACCTGTGATTGCTTAAATATTTTGGGCAAAAGAATTAAAATTGTTCTTTTCATCAAGTATATGCTAGCGCTGCCCACCACAAGAGATCTTTATATACTCATTCCCTTGAGTCCCAGTTCTTACTAGGAGCCCCGGGCAAACACAAAAGTAAAAAGGTGGTTACATCATTTCTATATAAGTAGGTAAAGGGGAAGGAGAGAAAAAGATTACTGTATAAAAATAATGAAAGGTTTCACTTAAATTAATGAGTTATTTTTTACAAGTGTTCATATTACTATAATACAGCTCTGATCCAAATAGAGCTCTTACCAGCTTTAAAAAGATCTCCAGGTATTATACACAGGGCAGTAATTTAATTCATCTATTTTGGTTTCTTCCAATGACATTTAGAGTTCAGTGTGATTTCAGATTTTAAGTGCTGCTGCTGACACCTCACGGAAATGGCTTTCGTTGGAAATTCTGATTAATTTTCAAAACTGTAAAGCCCTTCTTTATAAGAAGCATTAAGAACTGAAATTTTGTTCTTTTAAGGTATTCGTCTTCTTGCTATTTATTCCTCCCTTGATTTCATAATCCTGTTTGGGTCACTATGATTAGTTGCTATGGAAATTACCCCCTATGGAAATGATTTCTATGCCAGCCAGTATTTTAAGAATATGATTTTAAATTAATAATATCAATAGCAGACATCAACCTTTACTAGAAAAAGGAAATCTAATTAAGAAAAAAGAAAAAAAAAGATGAATCCTGAAAATTATTATCATGGGTAACTTTTCTGATAATTTTGAATCTGCCATCTGCTTTTTAAGTAAGTATTAAATGAATTTTAAGGTGTTATTCAGCTACCCATTTCCCCAAATTCCAAAGTCACAATGGAAATTAGAACCACACAGAGAAAAGTGAATTAAGGAATATCCTATCTACTATTGCTCTAAATTAATAAAGGTTATGCTTCAGTAATCAGAGTTAATGTCAACAGGATTTCAGGGCTCATCAAGGAAACAACTTTGAATAACATATTAAAAATTCTCTTTAAAGATGGAAGAATTTAATATTCCAAAATGTAACCCAGGAATTTAAAAGGTCAGGCCTATAAACTAGAGAGCTGAACAATAGATGAGAGCCAGTGAACCATTAGATGAGAATTCCAGAATGCTAGGAAGAAAATTTCCTTGTGTGGATTCTATAATTTGTGGCTTGAATAAAACTTTTGAAACATTCTATTACTATTAAAATTCGCACAATAAGGATATGGCTCACATTTAACACATTTTAAATTACAGTCTCTCTCTAAAAGAAATGTGAATGTTTTATTCTCCCTAGTGCTTTTTCACTGCCTGGTACTAATTTAGGGATGGATTAACCCTTCCAACAATTAGGACAGTTTCTAAAAACTATCTCTTGAACGTTGCTGAGGATATCACCTGTATATATCTATTTTTTTTCTATAACTAATAGTTTATTAATTATTGATGTAAATCACTGTCATCTTTACCTACATAAGTACATATTATTATATCTCTAATGGTTCAGAATTAAGTCTCACAGTTATAGATCGTAATAAATGTTTTATACATGGAGAGTCTTTCATACTTGTGCCTGCAACCATGACCGAGGGTCCAAAATGTCTTTGATGGATTTCTGCCTTGGAGCTGGCACTGGCATGGCTTCAGAAGTGCTTTCAGTACCTTTGTGCTCACAGTCAGTTACACCCTGCTTGCTGGCAGGGAGAAGTTTTCGAGGAGCAGCCATTGGTTTCTGGAGCTGACACATTAGGGTGGATAATTTGGTATCGAAAGTTGATGCCCGAGATACACTCGTTTTTTCCCACTTGTCCTTAACAAGATCATCCACATTGGACTGTGTTTTTAAGCTGAATGCAGGTTTATCAGAGGGAGGAAGGGGGGCACGCCTCTTCTTCCCCTTCCCATCTTGTAAATGCTCACTTGCAGGAGATAATACCTTCTTCTCAATGACCATTTCATGATTGCCATCAAAGAGCGAGGCCCATGGAGGTGGTAGAGATTCTTCACACTGACCAATGAGGAACTGTCCATCTGTCTCTTCAATTTTCTTCTGTATTATATCAGTTATACTTTCAAGCTTCATGGGAGAGTCAATGCCTATATTTACAGGGAAAAATAAATTGGGAAAAAAATAAAATTAGTAGGTATGTCTTTACTTGAAGAAGTTATTTTCTAAACAAATAGACTAGGTAATAGCCAACAAAATTTAGACTAGCATAAGCAATGTAACATTTACTTTTAAAAATAACTCTGAAAATTAAAAAATTTCTTTTTCACTCTATCTACCTAGTCGTCCATTCACCACACACATACATTTTGCCTCAATAAAAGAGTAGAATCCAAATTGCAAAGCAGTAAAGTTAAATGAGTACATTTTTGGTCATACAGATTAAGTATTTCTTAGACAATTTTTTTTTTGCCCCTGGATTTAAAGAAATCCAACTCTGGCTTCTACGTAAGAGTGGATTTCTATTTTCAGAAAGTATGATTTAAAGAAACCTATGACTACTGTATGTAATCAGACTTGTATTGTTTCCTGTAAGTCAGCAAAGTCTTGGTTATATAGAGGAGGAAAGCAGTAAAAAAACCAGGGAAATAAGAATAAAACAAAATAACTGAAAAAGAGATAAAGCTCTGATAACATTGTACTGCAGGGCTGAAACTGTTATTGGGGAAATAAAGAAGTAAAACTTTTATTGCATGAATCATTGGTATTTTCAAATTTATAAATTCCACGGTATAATTTCTGATCTAACATTTTAAAACATATGTAAATGCAAGTACATCAGAGGCAAATGAAACCAGAATTCAGTGGTGACTTGTGCTTGTTAATAACACATTCACTGAGGCAATCTTACAAAGATAAATACCCTTCAATGTGTGGAAAAATGGACTACTAATTAGTCGAGAAATTTTAAATTTTTCTAAGCATTAAACTTATCCAATATTTTTTGGATAGAGATGAAAGCTTCCATTCATTAATATTCATTTGCAAAGACTACTTAAAAACAAATTTAATAAAATACAGAAAACTGAACATGAGTCTATTTCAGAATCTATAAGCTCACATGCTCAGAATTTTCATCAGCTTCTCAGCTAATATTTATTTCCACTGCACCTTTATTCATTTTGAAGCCTTAAAATTTTTGTTTGATCTTAAGCATGCAAACTATGAAAAATGTGTATTCATTAATTTTGCATTAATTCATCTATTAAACATGAATTCCTGAGTCTATAATCACAGCCTTTTTTCATTCATTTTAACTGTGCCCTGAAAATTTTAGCATTTTAATGTCAAAAGAATAAGCTGCTTGAGTTTGGACAATGTTGTTTTTGTTACTCTGCAGCTCGGAAAGACAAACCCCACTCACTCATATCATGGTAGACAGAGGTCGCCTCTTTTGTTAAGAACAAAGGTGGTTTCCGTGGTGACATAATCTCAATTTTCATAAGTTCTTCACAACAATGCTTCCATTGGCCTAAGAAAGATAGAAAATGCAGGCTAATTTGAAACATAAATGTGAAGGTACTTATTTCATTTTTAAGAGATATAAACACTTTTTTCTCCTCTAAAAATGTAACAGATACTTTATAAACACTGTCTAAACAAGCTTGTACAAAAATATAGTACTACCTGTATCTTCAAAGTCCAAGTCAAGGCATAAAGATAATCTGATAAAAAAATAAAATTGAATGTACAGATGTTAAATTAAGATCTCTTTGTCTCACTAAATTGTGAGTAATTACTTGAAATTTTCTATTTAGTAAAACTTTGTAAAGGTTTCCTTTTTAAATTATTCAATAAAAAAATTCAGCATTTAAGATAAAGGTAAAAATCCCCTAGAATATAATTATGTAGAAGGAAGCAGAAAAAAACAAAGAATGCTGTGGCTATCAAAAATAGATTTAACTGTTTTTTATGCAAAACCATATAAAAGGAAAACACTTAAAAATGTTATTTAACTGTGAATATTTTAATTAAGAAGTAAGAATTGTTTAACAATTTAATTTATTCTCATTTAGAATGGTCATCACACTTTTCCAAATCAGATTTAATTTTCCAAATAAAATGTTAGAAAAATACTGTATTTTCACTTAGGTGAAGGATATTTATAAAAATCTACCACTATAAAAACACATCACTCAATAAAATGCCAATTACAATTCATTCATTGGGGGAAGGATACTTTAAAACCATTATAAATTTAGAATAAAAAAAAGAAGACTACTGAATCCCCAGTAAATTTAGTGCATTACTTTTCTTTCATATTATATTTTAGTGTTTTCTTAAGGAGCTCTGGTGGTGTAGCGTATAACATAGTGGACTGCTAACCAGAAAGTCAGGAGTTCAAATCTATCAGCTGCTCTGCAGAAGAAAGACAGCCAATCTCCTCCACAAAGATTTAAGCTTCAGAAAGTCAACGGAGGCCACTATGTATCAGAATCAATGGATAGCAGTTGGTATTTTCATTTTAAAATAAAACCTCAGATTTCTTCCTCCTGACTGCAAATAAAGTGGTTAACACTTACTGTGCAACTGTATTAGATACCAGAGTCTACATTTTACATATTATAAAGAAATTCTTGAGGTTCCCTGTACTTATATCCTATTTATACCAGTTGTTGTTGTGTGCAACTGAGTTATCTGTGACTCATAGCGGGCCTATGTACAATAGCTCTGAAGTGTGCCCTGTGCTGAGCTGATCTCAGGGACTCTAAAAAGCCCACCCCTTTTAACCCAGTAATCTTGTCAATCTATATCTTATCTGGGTTTTTCCTCTCCTGCGTTATCCCACTACCCTTCTGAGCATGATGTCCTTCTGCAAGGACCAATCTCTCCTGTCCACATGCCCAAAGTATATAAGATGGAGCTTCAAAATCCTTGCCTCCAAGGAGAAACTTGGTTTCACTCTCTCCAAGAGAGACATATTTGTTCTCTTGGAGGTCCATGGTATGTTCAGTATTCTTTTCCAGCACCACAACTCAAAGGCATCAATTCTTTTTCTCTTGTCCTTGGTCAATGTTCAGCCCTTTGATCATAGCAAATAATTGTGAAGACCATGGCCTAGACCATGTTCACTTTAATCTCTACACTAAGACTTTCTTTTACTGTTCTACTGGCATAAATGAAACCAAAATGCACTTATGCCTGTAAAAATGTGAAAGTAATATGTATATTTTCCTTTTAAAAATTATTTATCATGTGTAATTTGCTGCTTTTTATTTGGTTCTCAATATTCAATACTAAATTTAGCTTAAACAACCCTCACATTTTAGTAAAATAATCTCTTCTTTTGTGTTCTTTAGTCCATCAATTAGTCAGTAACACACATATGAACATACCATTAAAATTTATTTATCACTCTTTGCAACAATGGATGACGGGTACCCCTAAGTCTCTGTAAACTTTCATTAAAATTAATAAAAAAAGAAAAAAATTATAAATAAAAAACCCACCAAATTACAAAATTTTAAAAGATTATCTGTCACTCTTAATAGTTAAGAAGCCAAAAAGCCCACCTTCCATGTGTATTTTATTAATGCAAAGTATAACGTATTTATTTCTGAGTTAAAAATTCAATTACCCATATAGCAACTCAAAGAGAGACTAAAACCCTCAGTAAAGACTTTAGAGGTGGTTCTCCTGAATTTAAATATGGTAGGATATGAAAACTGCTATTTATTCTTCACTTCCTTTTTTAAAGATAAATATATAAAAGCTAGATTTTGCTTCTTAGGGGTACAGCAAAACAAAAATTCTTTATCCAATAGAAAAATAATGAAATCATCTAGCAAACGCTGTCACAATCTCAGACAAATTATAAAGTATAGTATTTTCCCTATATTCATAGATGAAAGCTTTTCATTGTTAGGCTGGTAGCAGAATACTAATCATGTTGAAAATTGAGAATGATATTCCATATTATCTTGTGTGCTACGGAAGTCAGAGGCGAAAATGTGGTATGTTCACTGGTCAAGATTTTATAATGGAAACATTTATTTGGCAGTGAATAAACTACTATGCATAGTTATACATGATATTCAGTATGCTAACGTGAAAACAAAGGCCCAGTGTGAAACACTAAATGGATATGTTTTGCTCACACAACAAAGTATATTGAAGATGTTTTCTCACAATTTGTTCCCAGTCAAAAAGGATCCACTATACAAAGCTGCTAACAAAATTCAATATAGATAGATAGATAGATAGATAGATAGATAGATAGATAGATAGACAGACAGATATAGATATACATATACATACATAGATATTATGAAATATTTAGGGAAAAGTAGTGTTCCCAATTTACCTTAAATTTCATACTTGGGAAGGCAGAGTCAGTGAAAGGGAGGACCTTCAATGAAGTGAACTGAAACAGTGACTATAACAGTGGGCTTAAGCAAAGCAGACACTGCCAATGGTGTGAGATCAGGCAAGGGTTCAATCTATTGTACGGACACAGTTGCTAAGAATTAGTCAACTAGATGGCACCTAACAGCATTGCCTTTTTTCTTAGAGGAAGACTCATCAACAACCTGCATTATGCAGATGTCACAACGTTACTTGCTGAAACTGAGGAGTGCCTGAAGCATCTGCTGCAGAGGGTCAAGGACTACAGTTTTCAATATGAATTGAAACTCAACATCAAGAAAACAAAGATTCTCACAACTGGGCCAACTGGCAGCATCGTGATAGATGGAGAAGAGATTGAGGCTGTTAACAATTTGAGCTTGGTTGGCTCCACAATCAACACTCTTGGCACCAGCCGTCAAGGACCTCTCCAGAGTACTGAAGAGCAAAGATGTCAGTTTAGAGACTCAGGTGCACTTGATTCAGTCCATGGTCTTCACAATTACTTGCTATGTATCAGAGAGCTGGCTAATGACCAAGAATGATAGAGGAAGAATTGAAACCTTTGAGTTATGAGCTGGAGAAGAGTTTTGAACATACCATGGACTACCAAGAAAACTAATAGATCTGTCCTGGAGAAGGTGAAATCAAGCTGCTCTTTGGAAGCAAGGATTTTGAGGATCTGTCTCACATACTTGAAGGACAAGTCTTTGGAGAAGGATATCATGCTCTGAAGGGTTAAGGGACAGTGCAGGAGTGGAAAATCCTGGATGAGATGAATTGACACAATAACTGGCATAATAAGTATAGGTGTGTCAGGGAGAGTGAGATTGGCTCAGGACAGAGAAAGGTTCAGAGTTATTGTTCATAGGGTCGTTATGAGTCATAGTTGACTTGATGGCATCTAACAACAACAACAATACTGAAATATTATTCATCGACTTTAACCAAGATCACAAGAAGTATTAACAATCTACCACTAGGAGAATAAAAGATTTTAAAATACAAGCCACCTTTTAGGATGACTGTTGAAATGCTTCCACTTTTATCTTTGTATCTGAAAATAGAATGAATTTTAAAGTATGTGATCTAAAGTAAGAAATACTTTAGATACAAATTATACTTGAAATATTTTATCCAAGAAGTATTAAATACTTAAGAAACAAACAAATTTAAGAACCTAGATTTTATTACTTTCTTATCGATCTGATAATACAAAAAGGTCAAGATTTTTACCTCTTTAACACTTTCCTTAGCATGATAAATTGTTTCATACAATCCAAATTATAATCAAGTTGTACTTGATATTTAGGCAAGAACAAACAGATATGTCTGGGAAAAAGTGCAACCAGAGTGCAAAGATGGCAAGGCTTCATCTCACACTCTGGACATGTTGCTAGAAGAGGCTCCATCTTAGAAAGAGACATCATGAAAAATAGCAAAAGAGAGGAAGAATCCCTTCTCCCTCCACCCCAGTGAAATGAATTGACACAATGACTGTAACAATGGGTTTAAGTGTGTCAGAGATGATGATGGACCAGGATAGAAGGGTTCATGTTTGTTGTTCTTAGGGTTGTTATGAAATTGTACTTCACCTAAAGGCACCTAACAACACAAAAAGCAACAATACTTAATGCCCTTTCCTCTTTTCATATATACACACACACAAATAAAATACATAATTATTTTTAAGGATACTGCTTTTAAAATACAAAACATCATTGCTGTCAAGTCAGATTCAACTCATAGCTGACCCTGAAGTGGGTTTTAGGAGGCCGTAAATTGGAATGAAGAGAATGCTGCTGGTGGATTTGAAGTGCCAGCACAGACACCACCTTTGTGTTAGCAGGAGAAATCTCTATAGTCTAGGCCTCTGGAGAACCATTTATATAAGACACATACTTTAAAACCAGAGTAGTTAGAAAAGAAGTCCAAAATTTAGCTGTGATCAAAAAAAAGAAGCTTATGAGTTATGTCCTTTAGATTTGCTGAAATAAAAAAAAATCTCTCTTTCATTGATAAAAATAGAAATGTAGTACATGATAACTTGTGTGCTGAAGGGACAGTATATAAGGGAATAAAAATCCTACAGAATAGAGGGAGTCCATTGGTTACCTGTGATGAACCAAAAACCTATGCAGGCCTTCCTTTCCATATCCACAGGATAGAGAAAAATAGTCCCTACCTCACAAGGATTTTAAGATAAATAAATGAGCTTATCTGGTGGATGGGAGGAACACACTACATTTATTTCCCTTACTTGCCTGTCTCTTCAAACATTGATGAAATACTTCACCTAGACATGGTAGACTTATTAAAACTTAACCTGTGAAAGACAGGCTTACCTATAATGTGCAGGAAAACAGCTGCTAAGGGTACCTGCAATGTCTGTGGCACTATCTCTACTGCTTGGAGAAGTAACTTAGTTGTTTGGAAAAGACTATCAAGGTACTTCTCTACTTGATGATTGTTTATAGAAAAGTAGTCTAAGGTCAAAAAACACAGGTTGAGCCTAATTTTAGTTCACAAGGCAAACATCAATAAATTAAAAAATAGAAATAATGCAAAGAATTTTCTCAGACCACAATGCTACAAAAGTAGAAATTAATAACAAAAGGATAAAGGAGAAAAAAACCATACATCTGGAAGTTGAACAATACTTTGCTTGAACATGACTGGGTACTAGAAGAAATAAAAAATGAAATTAAACAGTTTCTTGAAACAAATGACAATGAAAATACCACTTACCAAAACCTCTGGGAAACAGCCAAAGCAGTAATCTGAGGTCAATTTATAATTATAATATATAACAATAAGCAAACATATCGAAAGGCAGGAAAAAAATTATTAACTCTCTAAACCAACATCCTCAACAAATTGAAAAAGAACAGCAGAAAACTCAATACTCTCTATAAACTGAAATTATAAAAAGCAGAGCAGAAAAAAAAATTGAAATAGAAAACAGAAAAACAATTGAAACCATCAACAAAACTAGGAGTTGGTTCTTTGAAAAGGTCAATAAAACTGACAAACCACTAGCAAAAGTAACAAAGGAAAAGACACAAATAATCTGAATAAAAGATGAGATGGGCAAAGTCACAACAGAACCAACTAAAATAAAAAGGCTAACATTGGAGTATTATGAAAAACTACACTCCAACAAATATGAAAACCTAGAGGAAATGGACAAATCCTTAGAAATTCACAACTTACCTAAACTGACACAAACCAAAATTGAACACCTGAACAGACCCATTACAAAAGAAGAAAAAAAGGTAATAAAACAACTTCTAACCAAAAAAAGCCCTGGGCCAGATGGTTTTCCAAAAGAATTTTATCAAACATTCAGAGAAGAACTTCTACATGAAGTATTTCAGAAAATAGAAAAAGATGGAATTCTCTCAGACTCATTCTATGAAACAAACATTTACTTGATACCAAAGCCAGGTAAAGACACCACCAAAATAGAAAACTATAGGCCAATATCTCTCATGAACATAGATGCAAAAATCCTGAATAAAATCTTAGCCAATAGAATCTAACAATACATAAAAAAAATAATTCAAAATGACCAAGTGGGATTCATAATAGGTATGCAAGGATGGTTCAACATAAGAAAACAATCAATGTAATTCATCACATTAACAAAGCAAAGAACAAGAACCACATGATCCTATCAATTGATGCAGAAAAGGGCTTTGATAAAATCCAACACCCTTTTCTGCTTAAAACACTCAACAAAAAAGAATCAGAGGGGAATTTCTTCAACATAGTAAAAAAGTATACATGCAAACCCAAGAACCAACATTGTTCTCAATGGAGAGAGATTAAAGGCATTTCCCTTGAGAACAGGAACTAGGCAACAATGGCCACTATCACCTCTCCTACTCAATACTGTATTGAAAATCTTAGAGACAGAGAAGTAAGACAAGAGAAGGAAATAATAGGTATGAAAAATTGGCAAAGAGGAGGTAAAACTATGATAATATTCTTAGAAAACCCTAAAGTCTCAGCAAGAAAACTACTGAACACAGTTGACCAATTCAGCAAAGTGGCGGGATGCAAGATCAACATACAAAAAATCAATTGGGATTCTCTACAGTGACAAAGAGAATACAGAATTGGAGCTAAGAAAAACATTTCCCTTCACAATAGCTAACCACAAGATTAAATACTTGGGAGTAAAGCTGACCAGAAGCACAAAGGATCTATTAAAAGAAAATTACAAAACATTACTGTAAGAAACAAAAAGAGACCTGGCGATGTGGAAGAATATCCCTTGCTCATGGATAGGAAGACTCAATATTGTGAAAATGACAATACTACCAAAGGCAATTTACACGTTCAATGCAATCTTAATACCAATTCCATTCTTTAATGAGATGGAAAAGGCAATCTCCAATTTCATTTGTAATGGAAAGAGGCCTAGAATAAGCAAAGCACTCCTTAAAAAGAGAAACAAGGTAGGAGGCATCTCACTCCCTGATTTCAAATCCTCCTGCAGTGCCTTGGTGGTCAAGACAGTGTGGTAATGGTACAATGATAGACACATAAATCAAAGGAATAGAATTGAGAATATAGAATCAGCCCATCTATCTATGGTCAACTGATTTTTGACAAGGAGATGAAATCAGTTAAGTGGGAAAATGACAGCCTTTTTAACAAATGGTGCTGGAAAAATAGGAAAACTATCTGCAGAAAACTCAAGCAAGAGCCACACCTCACTCCATACACAAAAACCAACTCAAGGTGGATCATGGACCTAGGACTAAAACCAAGGAATAAAAACTTCATTAAAGAAAAGCTTGGAAGAACTCTAGAAGTCCTAATCCACAACACAAACAGTCTTCCAAGTTCCTGAAAACTCTACAATCAGGAGAGGATAAAACAGATGAATGGGACCTTCTAAGAATCAAATCCCTATGGACATCCAAAACCTTCTCTAACAGGGTAAAAAGGGAAGCCACAGACTGGGGAAAAAAAATTGGTAATGGCATGTAAGACAAGGAACTTATATCTTGTTGTTGTTATGTGCCATCGAGTCGTTTGCGACTCCTAGCGACCCTATGTACAAGAGCTCTGAACACTGTTCTATCCTGTGCCAGCTTTGCCATCTCAAACGCACTTAATTCCCACTACTCCAGTCACAGAATCGATCCATCTCATCGAAGGTCTTCCTCTCCTTCGCCGCCCCTACACTCTGCCAAACATGATGTCCCTCTACAAGGACCAGTCCCTCCTTGCAACATGCCCAAAGTATGTCAGACAAAACTTCAGAATCCTTGACTCTAAGGAGCATTCCAGCTTCACCTTCTCCAGCACAAATCTGATTGTTCTCCTAGCAGTCCATGGTATATTCAACACTCTTCTCCAGCATCACAGCTTAAAGGCATCAATTCTCTTTCTATCAACCCTATTCACTGTCCAACTCTCTGATGCATAGCACATAATTGCGAAGACTATAGCCTGGACCAGGTGCACCTTAGTCTCCAGCCTAATGTCGTTGCTCTTCAGTATTCTTGAGAGGTCCCTTACAGCCGACTTTCCCAATGCAATTCGTCTCTTGATTTTCTGGCTGCTGTTACCAAGTGTTGAATGTGAAGCCAAGCAAACTAAAACTGTTAACTGTCTCAATCTCTTCACCATCCATACTGATGCTGCCAATTGGCCCAGTGGTTAGAATCTTTGTTTTCTTGATGTTGAGCTTCAATTCCTATAGGAGGCTGCAGTCCTTGACCTTCTGCAGCAAGCGCTTCAGGTCCTCCTCAGTTTCAGCAAGCAGGGTTGTGTCATCCCCATAACGC
>NW_006399824.1:13707638-13726448 GCF_000299155.1 Elephantulus edwardii | reverse complement strand
TAGAGGGTCTTCCCCTCCTGCGCTGTCCCTCCACTCTACCCAGCATGATGTCCCTCTCTAAAGACCTGTCTCTCCTTACAACATGTCCAAAGTACTCTATATATTATTACACCTGAGACTGACTGTGGGGAACAGTAGAAAGAAAAACATGACAGACAGGCTGATGGTAACTTACAATGTTATTAAACAACATAAAAGAAAATAATCTTTATCCAAATTGTAGAATTTGAATATTCAGATTGCTGTATATCTTTTCATGCTACCTGAATAAACCCTTTGAAAATTCAAATATCTACTTACAAAGATCAAAGAAGTGCTGCCAGAAGGCATCCATCCACTTGAGAAGGTCTTCTCTATTGTCAGCTGAAAACACCTGAGTCACGGCCTGTCCAGCCCCAGGGTTGATGACAGAGAAATGATGGATTCTTTTCTTGGCATCCTTTTCCATTGCCCGAATTCTCGTTTCCTAAATATGAAGACAAAATTAGTGTTTTACAAGCATATAATTTCAGCATGATCACACAAATGTTTTTTATTGCTTAGCAACCATATTTAAATCTATTTAAACATATTTCTATAGATTAACCATATTTATATATAATACATAATTAATAGTCTTATTGCTCTTTGAAATGTAATTTTCAGGATTTTTAATATTCAAATAAAAATCTAAGCCTTTAAAAAAAGTATTTTAGCTTGAAAAAGCTGAAGTAATGTTTCAAGGTATGCTACATATAGCAGTTTATGCAAATTACTTGGGATTAAAACATAACCTCTGTTTTGATCTCAGTTCAAGGGGGAGTTGGGTCTCTTTTATATACATCTTAAAATATGCAATAAAACAAGGACAGCAAATCAAAACTGTAACATGGATTATCTGTAAACTATATTTCCAAGAGTGATAAAAAAGGATCTGTGAAAGCATGTTCCTTATTTTAATATTTGTACATGAAATATATATTATCAGTTAAAACATTAACACCATAACTTAAGTGTTTACTGCAACACAACAGCTAGGTTTCCTTATTAGTATTATTTTATGTTGTTGTTGTAAGTGCCATCGAGTTATATATATATATAATTTTTTATATAATATTATAGAGCTCATAGCTAAAGATCCATAAAACAATATAACCCTTATGATGCTACAATTCTTTCTTAAAAAATGATACAGCACCCTAGAGAAAAGGCAAAAATGCCATTCATGTTTATTTTTTCAACTTTTGTTTCTAAGGGACATTATGTACGACACTGTGATGACACTTAATGTGTTCACATGTTGTATAGAAAAGTCGATTCACAAAGTCACAAATAGGCACTGCTGTAAGTGTAGTTCAGGCCAAGGAATTCGGTTGTGTACAGGACAGTACAAGAGATTATACAAAAATTAGGTCATAGTTGCTTAAAAAATGAATGGTGGTGGTTGCTGCTACAAAACTGACTTAAAACCTTGCCCAATCAGGTATTATTCTTAGAAATTCTGCAGTACCTATATTGCACTTTATCAGTCAACCTCATTTTGGGTCTTTCTCTCTTTTGCTAACATTTCCCAGCATGTCCTTCTCCAAGGATAAGCACCTTCTGATAATATACCAAAGTACATGAAGTGAATATAGTCCATGTATCTTCAATACTCATCATTAACACTAAGCAAAGGCATTTATTCTTCTCAAGTCATCTTTATTCACTGTCCACATATGAAGTAACAGAATATCAAAGCTTGGAGCAGGAGCACCTTAGTCTTTAAACTGACATTTTTGCTCTCTTTGACAGCAGATATAATTTCTGAGTGTTGATTGTGGATTCAAGTAAAAGAAATCATTGATACTGTCAATCCTTTTCTATGTATCATGATGTTGCCTATTGGTTTAGTTGTGAAGATTTTGGGCTACTTTATGTTAAAATATAATGTATTCTGAAGTCTGTAGTCTATCATTATATTTACTCGTGTTTCACATTCTCTTGATTCTGTCAAGCAAGACTGCATTATCTTCATAAATAAGTTACTGGTGAGTCTTCCTTCAATCCTGATGCTACATTCTTCTTCAAATAGTCCAAGTTTCCAGAATATTTCCCCAGCACACACAGAATGAATAAGCATGGTGAAAGGATGCAGCTCTGACAAACACATTTTCTGATTTTACACCATACAATAGCCTCTGATTTGTTTAAACAATTGCTTATTGATTTATGTGGGTACTAAAGAAGTGAAAAAGAGGTGGGAAGAAAAGCTACACATTCCTTGAAAGATGGTACATAATGAGGTAAGCATCATTTATACTCCATCAAATGGGGTTTGTATTTTTTTTAAAGGAAGAGATGTTTATTCAAAATCACATAGGTAAAATTTTATATTGTACATAGCTAAACCATTATCTAAGTTCTGCAGTATCACAAAATACAAGTGTTGACAGCAATCTTGGAGATAATGAGTCTATTTTGCCATTATAAAAGGACAGTAATGGGTCTTATGCTCAGAATCTTAATTTCATCTTAATAGGGTCTTTTTACATTCCCATGACTTGATAATAAACCTTGTGAATGAACTTTTGTAAGTAATTATTTATACAATATAAAAGTGCTGCCCTACATGGTATCCTTGGAGCCAGAAAGACACATCTAATCAAACTCTTAAAATATACAGCTTATTATGAGTAGCAGAGAATGACTTAAGCTCCAAGAATTATCATTGATATGCTATCCTATCAGACTAATTGAGAGCTGAATTACAGTGATGAGTAGGGGGTGACCTTCTTTTGTTATTAGTATTATAAAAAAGAAAATATTCTTATTATTTAAATTGTATTTCTCCGTCAATCCACTTTAGTACAAATTTCTAACTCTTTCTATATAGGATTAAAATGAACGTATCATTTAAATAATAAGAATGTGACTTCTGTAGATGGAAATGTGTATTCAGCATAATGCTAAGGTAACATTTCAAATGAAAATAGTGACATAAAAGTCACTATAACAAAATGAATCATTCACATCTCTCTGAGAAAATACAACGGCAACAATATACTCAGATGTTACACACTCCATTAATTCTGATAACCACATACACCTAAATTTTTAAAACATGAGAGGTTTCTAAATATTAAAATAAAATTTTTTAAATTAAATTCTGTATTGTATAACTGCAAATAATTTAGCTAATGGAAGACTGTATGACAAAGGAAAGAAAATAACAAAACAAGACAAATTATGAGTTCAAAGGAAAGTTCATTCTGAATTGAAACTGTACTTTACATCTCCAAAATTACAAGACCAGAAGTAGATTTAAGAATTGTCTTATTTTACTTTTGATGATATGATCTTTAAACAAGGCTACTACTGAAATAACACTCTAACATCCAGGTAGGGAGTCCCTGAGCACAATGGTTTATATGCTTGGATCTGAAATATTTAATCACTAAATATAAATTTTCCACTAAAGGAATCAATGTTCTTTGAAAAAACCCAGCCTGCTTTAGGGATTGCTTAATATGATTCTGGAATATTGTCCTACCAAAATCACAGAATACTAGGGTAGTGTCAAAGGTCAATTTGTCAAGAGTCAGTCTCCATGTCCATGAGCAACTGCCTTCTTCGTCATTAGACCAAAACTAAATGGTGCTTATCTACCATTAGTGAACATTTTTATCAAATATATCTGATCAAAAAAGGGGGAGAATGCAAAAATGAATATCAAATTCTCCTGTAATCTAGATTTTCTGGAGCTCCTGAAGGAAGATCAACTCCTGAGCTACAACCCTGAAATAATTTTTAAATTAAAAATATCTCCTGAACCCCTTAAAATGAAATAATAGTTGAACTAGTTAAAAAACAAAACCCCAAAAAGCAAAAACCAAAACCTGCTTTGAGCTTTATCCATTTTTGAGAATTATATATATACAGACTTAAACTGACAACACAACTTGAGGGACTAGATAGGAATCTTAGAAGGCAGTGATTATATGTTAAAAAGAAAGGAACAAAACATAGAGGGGAGAGGAGGATGAGAATGTTTGTCTGACTCAGAATGTAATGTATGACAATGCACTGTATATGTAAAAATGTTGAAATGATGTGTTTGCTGTTTGTATTCTCAACAAAATAAGATATAATGCAGAGAGGAAGAGTCAACTTGAACAGGCTTCTTTCCACCAGTCCCAGGTGAAACAATCTGAGCGTGAGTAACTAAAACATCGGCAATGGATTGTTATATAAAAAACTATTGCTTTTTATACATAATTTATCCAGTTTTTTCTGTCATACCCCCACCCTGATGTCAGACCCATTCTACAACAGTGGCACCATGCAGTATTTGTCCCTTTGAGACTGAGATATTTCACTCAGCATAATGTCCTCCAGAGTCAACCACTTTGATTATGTATATTGTATTGAAACAGATGAGGGAAAGAAAAAAAAATGAGGCAACGAATAACATCATTATTTTAATGAATGAGATAGACACCACCCCTACTACTATACAACTCAGTAGTTTTGAGGGAGAGATTGACAGATAAACTATGTGTATACAGTTGGCTGCAACAATAATGGCTTGTTAATGAAAACCTTTGTGATTTCACTGCTATCATAATTGAAAGGTGTCAAATGCAACAGCTGGCTTCCCAATGACAAACACAGGAGCCCAGGTCTGTTTTGTGATGTCGCATAAAGCTCATTACAGAAATAAAAAAAAAAAAAAAAGTAGAGACCTGTCTTAAGAACCAGAATATTCAGAGTGTTGCAATAGTCACATAACCCGTGACCAATTTCTATTTGTTATTCTTGCCCCAATTTAGAAAAACAATTATTGCATAATTACGTTGTGACTTGTGGTGTTCTGTATTTTAAAGGATATATTAAAATGTCTAAGGGGGGAAAAAAAAACAAAAAAAAAAAAACTATTGCTTTTTCACAAAGATGGCACCGAAAGCGAAGAAGGAAGCCCCTGTCCCTCCCAAACTGAAGCCAAAGCAAAGGTGTCCTGAAGGGCATCCACAGCCACAAAAAAAAAAAAAAAAAAAGATGCACATGTCACCCACCTTCCGGCAGCCTAAGATGCTGAGACTCCGAAGGCAGCACAAATACATAAATACAAAGGAGCGCCCCCCAGGAGAAACAAGCTTGACATCAAGATTCCCCTGACCACCAAGTCAGCCACGAAGAAGAAGAAGATAACACACTTGTGTTCATTGTGAATGTCAAGGCCAACAAGCACCAATCAAACAAGCTGTAATGAAGCTCTGTGATGTTGATGTGACTAAGGTCAGCACTTTGATTAGCCCTGATGGTGAGAAGAAGGCCTATTCAACTTGCACCTGGCTATGATGCTTTGGATGCTGCCAACAAAACTGTGATCATCTGAACTGAGTCCAGCTGGGTAATTATGAACACAAATTTTTTTTCTCACCAACCCCCCCCCCAACACAACAAAACAAACTGTTAAATTCATATTTTAAAAATACCTCATTGGTCACTTCTGAAGGGCTCTGTGAAATCATCTCTGAATAGCAGTAAATACATGTAAAGAATTAAGCATTTTTCCTGTATTATAAGACAAGATAATTGTACTTCAGGTAATTAATTAAAAAGCTAACAAAGTAGTAGTAGCTCAGGCTTAAAAAAAAAAAGAGATGACAGGCTAAAATAGAGTGAAAGAAAGGACCTAATCAATCAATATTATTATCACTAGATTAATATCAATAGAAGATGGGAGCTTTGGCATGTCAAGGAGTTATACTGCCAATCTGAAGGTACATGATTCAAATTTGGCAGGTACTCCATTGATCATGTTGTAAGAAGAGACCGGTCCTTGGAGAAGGACATCATACTTGGAAGGGTGGAGGGTAGGCACAGGAGGGGAAGTCCCTTTAGGAGATGGATTGATTCGGTGACTGGGGTAATCAGGATGAGTGTGTCGGAGGCAATGAGATTGGCACAGGACAGAATCGAGTTTAGGGCTGTTGTACATAGGGTCGCTATGAGTCGCAAGCAACTCGACGGCAAATAACAACCACCACCACCACCATTGAAGAAAGATACACACTCTCCTACTCTGTGATACTTGGCCTCTGAAAACCTGCTAAAAGGTCAGCTGTAAGTTGGTTCTAACACTACGTCACATAACAACAATTACAACACTCTATTGATATCAGTAGAAGGCTTAGCTGTATTATAAGATTCCAGATAAAAGCATGTAATATTTCCTATGACGTGTTCTTATCAAACAACCTAAATAGGACTTTTTATACTTTCTGTAGAAAGAGGAAAAATAAAATAAAAACTAACTTGAAGATATGATCAAGAAAATTCAGATCATGGGAAGTCATGTAGGATAAATGACTATTATTAGTAAGTAAATAAATTAAAAAATGAACAGATGACAAAGATTTAAGAGATCCAATATATCTAAACAATCAGAATAGGTGGCCCAACTGGGAAATTTGAACAGAATTTTAATGATGTGTCTTTGTTATTGTTGATTGCCTTTGGATGGAGCATGACTCATAACGATCCTATAAACAAAAGGCCTGAAGCCCCTCCACAACCATCGACATTTATCAATGTTCATTGAGTTTCCAGAGGCATGTTGTTTAGGAAGTGGATACCACTCCATTTCTAGGATTTTGCTTCAAAATAATTCTAGGGCAGGGCAATGTGTGAGGGTGCAGATTAATTTCTATTATTTTGTCTATTTTAAAACTTGCAATAAAGCAAATTATAGAAAAATGAAATACAAAACAATGTACATCTCCAAATCCTTTCTATCATATTCATAGATATATATAAAAAAAGATGAGATAATATCTATTTCACATTTCAGTTACAAACAAGTGAGATAAATCCGGTGAAAAGATCAAGGTCCTAAAAAGGTGCTAGCTAGGTCTAAAGTGTTGTTCATCAGGGATGAAGAGAAAATATTGGTTAAAAACAAGCATCCATTCTTATTTCACTCTATTATCAAAGAAAGAATACTTCCATAATATATAGCAAATAATATCTGATAACCATGAATTAAATTAGCTTTAGGTATGATGTTTTAGCTTGCTATAATGATTTTTTAATTTATGTCAATAAAAGCAAATGTAAACTCATGAGGGAAAAGCTGTTTAAAAAAGTTAATTTTGCTGTACTTAACAGAGCACTATCTAAATAGTTGATAGGGATTCAGATATTAAGGAAACTAAAGTAATCAGAAGAAAATCCTCTGTGGTTCTTAATAATTTTGTTTTCCAGGTCTATGGTAAATATAATGGTTAAATGCAATTTCAAGGTAATTTAACTCAAGTCTATCATATCAAGTAGTGTTATTGACTTATACAAATTTCAGTATTAATTAAAATGCAGTGATGTATAAATCAAGAAAAGACTATTCATTTCAAAGTACCTTCCTTTCTCACCCTAACTCCCCCTGGCAATGGATAAAGCTTTGGCTAATAAGACGTTTTCTACAATGGATAGGCAATTCAGTAACCCCAGTTAAGTACCCATTATTGAGACTGTTAGGCTCAACAACATTCATAGTGAAGTTTTCCTTTTTTTTTAATAAAGTTGAAGCAATCACTTTGAAGTAAATCACCCTTTCAAATATGGATTGAAAAAGGGAGGGGAATAGCTTTTAGGCTTTTCTTCTCTTAATGTGACCATTTCCACAGATGGCTCCCTATGAAAATTAATGAAGTGGCTGAGCTTTACAGGAAATGACATTTAGAAGGACAAGAATTACAGAGAAGAGATCTCATGATCAAAATAACAGAATTATCATTTATATACCTTACTAACTGCAAAATTTATGCTTTCATATGACTTTTTAAACAGGATTAAGCAACAATGTTATTTTCTTTAATTGTGATTTTAATGAAATATACAGAAAAGCTGGATTTTCATTCATTCATTCCTTGTTGCACATTATCCTCCCTACTCCCCCAGCTCACTTAAAAAAAATCATTGCTGCATAATTTCTTCCCTTGCCCAGAGTGCTATGCAGCTCTTGTTCTAGACTGTTGTTATACAAATAATACCGAATTGTATATTCTTCCCCCCTTTATTTTATTTTAATAAAAGTTTACAGAGACTTTGGATTTCCATTCACTGTTGTACATTTTCCTCCCTGTCCACCCCTCCCCTTAGTTCACTTTTCTCTTTGAAAAGTAAAAAAAAAAATTCTTTCATTGTTATACAATCCTCCCTGTATATTTCTTTTAAACAGTTATTTCCTTCATCTGTTCCAATGCAATGTTCATGATTTATCCCCCTTTCTTAGTTTTCCGTCAACCGCCATGTCAGTCCAACACTGTTATTTTCTAAATCATGAGAAGACAACAGGAAAAAAAAGGATCTCCGATTTCTAATTCATGTTTAACATTATTAATATTTTTTTTAAAAACCCTTAGTGATCCACCATATTCAGAAATACACTAAAATTTGAAACAAAAACCCTATTGTTAAGTTTTGTATTCATGCTTACTTGTTCTACAAATTGCAAAAATAAAATTCTCTATTTATCAATGATCCATTCCGTGTTTATAAAGAGACTGCCAGATACAACCAGAAATGCACAGCCTGAAGAGGATAAAATTGATGTATGAGACCTTCTAAAGATTAAATCCATGTGTGTATCAAAAACTTTTTCCAATAGGGTGAAAAGAAAACCTACAGACTGGGAACAAACATTTGGTAATATCATCTCAGACAAGAGTCTTATAACAAAAGTTTACAGAATATTCCTGGGCCTCCACAAGAAATAGTTTGATAACCCAATTACAAATGGGCAAAAGAGATGGAAAGAATTTTCACAGAGGAAGATAATCAAATGGCAAACAGACACATGAAGAAATAAATGCTCCAAATCACTGACAATAAGAGAGATGCAAATCAAAACCACAATGAGGTACCATCTCACTCCAGTAAGAGTGGCAAAATTTAACAGGGCAGAAAGTAATGTTGGAGAGGATGTGGCGAGAAAGGAATTCTTATACATTGTGGATGGGATTGTAAAATGGTACTGGAAGGCAGTTTGGCGCTTCCTCAAAAAGCTGAACATAGAAATACCATATGACTCAGCTATTCCACTACTTGGAATATACCCTGAGAAAACTAAAACTGAGTCACAAACAGCGATTTGTACACCAATGTTCATAACAGCATTATTCACCATCACAGGAACATGGAAAGAGTCCAAATGTCCAACCACAAACAAATGGATTGAGAAATTATGGTACATTGACACAATGGAATACTATGAAGCTCCCAGTAGCAATGATTTTGTAAATTATTACCTAACTTGGGATGGACTGGAGACATTATGCTGAGCAAACTAACTCAGTTCCACAAAAATAAATATTGTATAAAACCATTATTATAGAATAAGGATCCAAGAGGGGTTGGGAGAGGGTGGAAGCAGAGGGATGTGGATGTACAAGGGGGTGGAGGGATTAATCACAGAGTTGTACAAGTTGATGGGTGAGGGGATGAGGAAATGGAAATAATTTGTTCTTGAAAATTCTGCATTCAAATTTTGTAAATAAACCAGTAGAAAATTTTAAAAAATAAAGAAAAAAAATAAAACACTTAACTCCTTACTTAGATAATTGATAATTAAAGTATAAAGCATTTATCCTAACTTTCCAGGATGGACTGTAATTCATCTCTAGTTGTGGAGGTGGGGGGAGGTGCTTCTTTACAAAAAATGTCACATTTTAAACACACAAGGGAAAATATTATTATCTAGTCACATACAATTTCAATGTGATATACTATACAGAAAAGGATTACCAGGGAGCTCTGGTGGCCTAGTGGCAAGACACTGCACTGCAATCCCAGAGGCACGTGGTTCAAATCGACCAGTTGCTCTGCTGGAGAAGGAGGAGGCAATCTCCTCCCGTACCAGTCAGATCTGATTTGACAGTACACATAAAAAAACAATAAAGTAAAATAAAAAAAAATTTTAAAAAAAGGATGACCAACGGTTGCTAAAACTATTAGGAAAAAGTCTTGGACAACAAATAAATTCACACAGGACAGGAACCACCTCCCAGACTACTTGTTAGTGGTAAAGGGAAAAACATAACTTCTACGCTGGAGAGACTTAATGATCACTGCCTTTACCCAAATCATTAAACAGTATCCTAGGGAGTGAGATACTGAACACTACTGGTACTCTGTATCATTCATTAAATACCCTTACCCGAAATGCTGACTTAGAGCTTAGAAGAAATACAGATAATTCATAAAACTTTAGTCTGAAATGGAAAACACAGCCCAAAAGAGGATTTAGTTGACAATGAGGAAATTAGAATATGAGCTTACATGATAGTAGATGATACTGAGGTATTGTTTAGTGTAATAAAAGTTTTGTAATTACATGAGAAGGCCTTACAGGAAAGAAACTGCATGGTACACTATTCAGGAATGAAGTAGCACAATGCTGGAGAGTTATGATTAAATGACTTAGAAAAAAAAAGATGAAAAAGATAAAGCTATTATTAAAATGTTAAGATCTGTTAACTGTTGAATCTAAGTGGTAAGTTCATGGGCATCACTATTCTACACATTTTTATCCATTCACAATTTCCAATTCTTTTTTATTTTTAATTTTAAAAAAATTTATATTGGCTTACGTACAAGGTTCATAGGGTTCATATACATTGCTTCTTATACTGAATCTTTCCCTTTTCTTTACCCGCCTCTCCCTCCACCCATCAAACTGTGTGACCCTATGATTAAGCCACTCCCACCCAAGATCCTCATGCTCATTCTACAATAATGGTCTTATACAGTATGTTGTTGTTGATTGTCACTGAGTCAAAAAGTCAACTCATAGTGATTCTATGAACAAAAGACCTAATACCTTTCCATAGCTATCGGTTCTTCAAGTTCATAGAGTTTCCAGAGGCATGTGGTTTAGGAAGTGGATGCATACATCTGAATAATTTCATAAGGTATACAAGCTCCTCCTGTGTGATTTACAGGCTGGGAAACCCAGCAGAAGATCAGCTATGAGTGAGTCTGACTTGACAGCAATGAGTTTGAGTTTTTTAAGTTGAAGAAGGAAAAAAAAAATCAAAAGTACTTTAATGGAAGAAATTACTGTATGACAGACATATGGTAGGAAGTAATAAATAAAAGTCTCTGACAGAAATACTGTGTCTGAAATATGTGGTGGAGGAGAAAAATGGCATTGACTGTTACATGAAAAACCAGCACGCAAGTGGAAGGGTTCAAAGAAAATCCAAGTTAGAAAGTGGCACTGCAGAGAGAAAAGGATAGGAAAACGTTAACATGGCATTTCTGTGGAGTTGGGCCATGGCAGGTTTTGCCATCAGTTTCAACTTTGAGATTAGCAATCAAATCATACTCTCAACTTTAACTCTCACTTCATGTTTTAATCTTACATTTCTCTTTCATTAATTACACAAATGTCATGTATAATGGAAGAATTATTTAGTACTCAAGGCCAAATCTAGCCTAGTTTATCCTCAAATCTAAGGCCAAATCTATACAAATTGTTAGAGTAATAATTTTCCCGTGAATCTATACCAGTCAACTGTGGACCAACCACAGGGATTCCCAACTGTGCTGATCTCAGACATCTTAATAAGAGAATTGATTGACTAAAGAATCTCATCAACTTCTGGTCATCAACCTTTATTACCACAGGAGAAAAAGCAATCAATTGGAAAAAGGGCAATTGAGTCAGGCCATGTAAACACAATTGCCGCTTTTCTGGAAGGGAACTCTTGTCACCAGACAGAAAAAATACAGACGCACTACTTACAATAATACCCCTGTTTCATTGTAACTGTCCTCTTAAATCTGAGTGGTAAAGTTAAACACATGCCTAAGCCACTGTCTATAGGTCAATTGTGGCTTCAGGCTCAGAATCACATTTCAAAGCTATTTTTTACTTTCAAAACTCTGATTTAGAAAAAAAAAAGTCCAATTTTGTGCTCTAAATACAGTCTAGAAATATGCCTCTGAGGAAATGGCAGAATAGCCCCTGAGCTTTTATCTATTTTTTCCCCACCCATTAGGAAAAGAGAGATGGGAGAAGTAATTTTTCTTATTTGTTAGGGAAATTCAATCTGATTTCTGCATCTGTTTCATCACTTGTAAACCAGGAATTAATATTAATGAAGAAGACTAATGCATTTGAGAAACAGTTGTCCACACATATCTTCAAATGAAAGATTTTAAGTTCTCATTTGTTTAAATTGACTTATGGATGCTAATATTCCATAGTATAGCATGTAAGGGAAAAACTAAATGGATAGGATTCCATTCTAATTACCCAGGTATTCAGTAACAATTACATTAGACAGAATCACTTATGTAGGACTTCTGCCAAAACAATGAACCTGAATTCAATGATACAATCAGTCAAATTCAGATTTGGGAACATCTGTGACAAAAACTGGCTTAGGCTTTATCACAGTGTCAGTGCAAGGAGAGGTCACACACATACACACAAATGTGTATATGTGTGCATAAAGGGCTCAATTACGATAAAAACAAACTAAAAGACGATTCTTGATGAGATACTGAATCAAGCAATTAATAAAACTTATAATGAACAATTTGGATTTAACTGAGGAGACAACAATTTGCTTTGTGTTATAAAAACAATTCTGTGGAAATTATCAAACAATATCATTGATATCACATGCAAGCAAGATTCTGCTGAAAATGATCCAAAAGCGTTTGGAACAATATGTCAACAGAGAACTGCCAGATGTGCAGGCTGGATTTCGAAGAGGTTGCAGTACTAGGGATATTATAGCTAAAGTTAGATGGATCTTGGCAGAAAGTAAAGAATACCAGAAGAATGTCTATCTGTGTTTCATTGACTATGCAAAGGCTTTTGACTGTGTGGATCACAACAAGCTGTGGCTGACTCTGAGAAGAATGGGAATCCCAGAACATTTGCTAATGCGAAACCTATACTTGGACCAAGAGGCAGAACAGAGCAGGAAGACACTGGATGGTTCAAAACCAAGAAAGGGGTCCGTCAGGGATGTATTTTGTCTCCATACCTTTTCAATCTGTATGCAGAGCAGATCATTCGAGACGCTGGGCTGTATGAAGAGAAATGTGGCATCAGGATTGGCGGAAGAATCGTCAACAACCTGCGTTATGAGGATGACACAACCCTGCTTGCTGACACTGAGGAGGACCTGAAGCACTTGCTGCAGAAAGTCGACTGCAGTCTTCAATATGGATTGAAGCTCAACATCAAGAAAACAAAGATTCTCACCACTGGGCCAACTGGCAGCATCAGTATGCATGGTGAAGAGATTGAGATAGTTAACAGTTTTCATTTGCTAGGCTCCACAGTCAACACTCTTGGTAACAGCAGCCAGGAAATCAGGAGATGAATTGCATTGGGAAAGTCAGCTGTGAGAGACCTCTCAAGAGTACTGAAGTGTAACGATGTCAGGCTGGAGACTAAGGTGAGCCTGGTCCAGGCTGTATGTAGTCTTCGCAATTATGTGCTATGCATCAGAGAGGTGGACAGTGATACAAAGAGAACTGATGCCTTTGAATTGTGCTGGAGAAGAGTGTTGAATACACCATGGACTGCTAGGAGAACAAACAGGTTTATCCTGGAGAGGGTGAAGCCGGAATGTTACCCGGAGTCAAGGATTCTGAAGCTTCGTCTCACATACTTTGGGCATTTTGCAAGGAGGGACTGGTCCTTGGAGAGGGACATCATGTTTGGGAGAGTGGAGGGACGGCGCAGGAGAGGAAGACCCTTGATGAGATGGATCGATTCTGTGAGTGGAGTGGTGGGAATGAATGTGTTTGAGACGGTGAGGTTGGCACAGGATAGAACGGCGTTTAGGGCTCTTGTGCATAGGGTCACTATGAGTCACAAATGACTCGATGGCACATAACAACAACAACAACAAAATGCTTGGATATGCTAATAATGTTACGGTATGAAGGAAATATCTGTTTTTAAGAGGAAAAATACTGAAATATTCATAGTGGTGTTACTGAGTACCGCAGAGTGAGAACCGACTCATAGCTGACCCCTCAGCGGTCTGCAGAGTCAGTCCCTCACTGGGGAGGACAATGTTCACCTTTCTACTGCAAAGCAGCTGGTGGACATAAACTGCATACCTTTGGGCTGGAAGGACAATTCCTTACTTCTAGGCCACCACAGAGTAGAAATGTTATACTCTTTGTAATTTATGTTCAACTGGCTATAACAATGTATTTTCACTACTGAGACAAGAAGCAAATTTTTCAAAAGGATAAAGTGTATGGGTATGGGGTAGGGGGAAAACTATTACAAACTAAAAGTGAAGAATTAGGCAAGAAACAAAAATATTATATATTTTAAATAATAAAATTACACATTTTATAAATATAATTTTTGAAATGGAGATAAACTCACGATGTTACAACATAAAGTTATTATTTATGTATTAGGGGGAAAGCTAATCTCCCTCATATACACAAATTAGATACATTAGATAGGCTTAATTATATAGGCTTAAAAATAATAGAAGATCTCGCTAAAAGATTTCCTTTGAGTAACTAGCATCTAAAAGAAGGATGGTGGTGGTGGTGTTGATTGCCGTCGAGTTGGTTACAACTCATAGTGCCCCTATGAACAAAAGGCCTGAAGCCTTTCTATAACTACCATCATTTATCAAAGTTCATAGAGTTTCTAGAGGCATGATGTTTAGACAGGAATAGATAAAATGTTATTCGTGGAAAGAAATGAACTCAAGTCCTTATAGATTAGTAGAGAGGAACCCAGATATTTTCAAGAATACAACTATTATGTAAAAAGAGGTACAACTTTATACTTCTCTAAAAAGGAACTTAAAATAAGTAAAACAGATATAGAAAACAGATGTTAAGCATCAGGTCGTATTTAGCATATCAATTCAATTACTGAAAAAGCAAGCAGCACATAACAACTAGAAACAACTACATGCAGTCATAGGGAAAAACATGGTATTTGATTCTAGAAATGTCATTAAGGTAGTCTATGGCAGGAATGCTAGAAAAAGTAAGGAAAAAAGAAAAATCCACTAATAAACACTATAGTGTTATGATGAAAGAAGACAGCACCTTAGGGCAGTAGAATGAAAGATAACACAGTGTTCTTCCATGCCCAGTTTTCTTATAGTTTTATAGTTAAGTGGAAAAACGTAATGAAATTTTAGTAGCCCCCTTTCTATTATCTCAGTGTGTGTGTGTGTTTGTGTGTGTGTGTGTGTGTGTGTGTGTGTATACACTCTTAAGATTTCTGTGGGTCTTAAGTAACTGCTTCCTATGTATGTGAAAGTTGGACAATGAATAAGGAAGACTGAAGAAGAATTGATGTCATTAAATTGAGATGTAGGTAAAAGAATATTGAGTATACCATGCAGTGCCAAAAGAATACACAGAGGTGTCTTAGAAGAAGTGCAGCTGGAGTGCTCCTTAGACGAAAGGATAGTTAAGACTTTGTCTCTCAAGAGGGGGTCAGTCCCTGGTCATCAAGTTTAGAAAAGCAGAAGGTCAGTGAAGAAAGGAAGAAACTCAACAAGATAAAGTAGCAGCAAAAGTGAGCTTAATAAGCACAGTATAGACGGGGCGGAGTGAGAATAATATAGAACTGGGCAAGGTTCTGTTCTGGGGTACATATTGCTATGAATGAGTCAGAGCCGACTGATGGCACCTAACAATAACAACACAGATGGACTAGTACTGCTTTTCACATGTGGCATAAGCACTCAACTATTTCATATAAACAGACTTTCAGGCTTTCCTGTCCTGACAGAAGGTTGGACAAGTGCCCATTAATCTTGGAGGAAATCAGATAGTAACAAAGTCTGTAGGTTTATTTGAAGATTAACTTAAAAAAGCATCAATATAATAAAAATGAAAAATGTATAGTCTTGATTCAATTAACTCACAAAAATGTAAAATATCCTACTAATGTAGAGTTACATTCTTTGGTTTAAAAGCTATTTACCTGTATAGATTTACTGTAATGTTTTCTTAGAAAACATGCAGTACTTCCTTTAAAAGAGAAACCATGTAATGGAAAGAAAAGATAGCAAGAACAAAGTTTATTATCTTTATGAACTAACCAATATTTAACAGGAGTTCTCTTTTATTTATAAAATAGAACTACTGTAAAATAAATAGAAAAGAACAAACTTCATAAAAAGTCTTAGTTTTATTTTCCAAATAGCATTTAATTTACCTTGTTAATGGGTACTACCATGGTTGGTTCCACTTTGGCATCAATTTCTTCTGGAGTGTAAAAACCATAGAGTTTACCTCCTCTTAAAACACAATATAATCTTCTCCAACTAATCAGACCTTCCACCACTTGCTGAAAAACAATCAATTACCAAATTTATCATTTATGACTTTAACACTGAATTCAACACATCACTTGAGACATCTGTTACATTCCTTTCTAGAATTATTTAAATGTGACAGGATTATCTATTAATTCACTGTGCAACAAGATAATTGTCCAAGATCAAGGAGTAAGTTAATATCACAAAAGAAAATTTGGAATTCTCCAAAGTATTTAGAGAAATGGAGGTAGCAATTTCCAAATAACATCTATGCACACAAAAATCATAAATCAATGCAATTTTAGAAAAGCTAGTTTATTAAAAATTAGTGCTTAGAATTCTATGGCAATTTATCAAGTGACTAAGGAAAACTACAAAAATAGCTCTCCGTGTTCAAAATATAATTTTCCCTTGCTGTTCTCAGATCACTGGAAAATGTTGAGTACCATGCAAGATGCAAATTTTCTTTCCTCCTAATGGAATCTTGGAGAAAAAAGCTATTGATTCATTGAAGCTCATAATTAATTATTTACTGGCTATAAATAACTATGGTTATAAATAAATCAGAAGTGGGTGGCACAGAGGCAACTTTGGAAGCCCAGGGGCCTACACTGTGCCAAAAGCCGCCTGCCAGAAAGGCATGCATGTGAAAGGAGCTGTGAGCTCCCATCAGTTCCCACAAGAAGCCCTCCGCTCTCCTGATTATCTGGCTATTGCTATTAATGAAGAGGGGAACATGGAGAGGTAACTCTTTAGCCGTGGAAACTACCTTACACTCCTCACCTTTTATTGTCTTTTGACCCCTGTATCTTTCACAGTCTGTGTCAGATACATTTTCAAAAACTGGCCTTAAAAAAAAACACAAAACTTCTCAGTATTAGAAGGCCAAACAATTGCCAGTCTATTCAGATTTCAGCTGGAGCTACCACTGTTGGAGTTAATAAAGCGTCCTCTAACCTGCTGATTAAGAAATCCTGCGAATGCGTCTTGAGCCATGCAAGCCGGCTGGGCAACTAAGCGGCAGCACATGTTGCCATACAACGGAAGCCAGAACGAGGACTCCTCTATTTCAAAGAAACAAAGAAACCATGTTAAAAGTATTTATGTATTTAAGGTTATTATGAATTTTAATTTTTTTAAATAATTCTTCCCCCCCTGCTTTGCAGAAAAATTTATTTACTTTTGTGTAAAAGTTCATCCTATTCAAAATACCAATTTCTTTAATGAGACAATGAAATAATTGGACAGCACTAAAATGATAATCTATGGTATGGCATTACCTGGAATAAGATAGGACACTTTTGGCTCTTGAATCCTTATTTTGATCTTTAATGAAATACTCAAAACTGTACAAACTTTACAATAATGATTTAATAGGCCCTTCCCTTCCTGAAGCTTTGCCATCCATGATGGGATGTCAGAGAGGGCTTTAAACAAGGGAGGGACAGGCAGATTTGCATTTTGCAATCATGGTACCAATTTACACATCTGCAACAATTCAAGTGAGAGATAATGTTCTAAATAAGGGTTGTGGTGGAAGTTGAAAACAGGAAAAGATGCATTTCCAGTACATTTAAAAGGTAAAATATCAAGACTTTGTGTTATACAGGTTATATGGAGAATGAATGATGAAAGTATGCAGCAGGGAGAATCTGGGGCAGTGGGCTCCCGTGGCACAAGGCTAAGCAATCTCCTCTTGAGGGTTTTATTGTCTCAGAAAACTTGCTGGAGCTCAGTCAGTTCTGACTCCACAGCACACAACAACAACTGGATGGAAGCTCTAAGATCAGTTTTGGAAAGGCTGAGTTGTGAAACACACAGTCTCAAGTTGTCAATTGGCACTCACCGAGATGTGCGGGCATCTGCCAGGGACTGAGGAGAGGCTGCGGTGTGCCACAGCTGAGATGGAGCAGGCATGGGGTAGAAGACTACCCGGCATGGCGTGTCACTGCCAGAATGGGCCGAGGAGGGCAACTCTGGACTAGTGTGGAGTCTATCCCGAGAAGGGTGAAATGGAGGTCACTGGAAAGTCTGAGCTTGGACATCAGAGCCAAAGGTGGGTGTCTGTTCAACAAGGTGGCATAAGTTGGGGGGAAGGGCTCAGCAGAGTGTATAGTGTCTGTCCCCTGTGCGACACCAGAACCCAAACATAGGAAGGAGAGTTCTGCTGGGTGGGGGCAGAGCAGTCATAGAAAGGGGAGGAGCCCACCCACACGTGGGGTGACCTGACGCACTGTGGCAGAGCCTGGTACTCAGGAGGGTGTCCACACAGGTGAGAGAACAGCCAGGAGTTTGAGCCCAAGTAGGACTGAGGGCATCCCCATGGAAGTGGGGGTGGTTCTGTGGAGGGGGGCGGCCCAAGGAGCAGCGGCTGGTTGTCGTCAGAGACTGAGTAAGGAGAGGAGCGTCCACACAGGCTTGAGGGAGGAGCGTCCACATAGGGTTGAGGGAGGCCAAAGATGGGGAGGAGCGTCCACATAGGGTTGAGGGAGGTCAAGGATGGGGAGGA